>NC_084461.1:138890151-139193181 GCF_027409185.1 Cynocephalus volans | reverse complement strand
TCTTAGAAACTATTCTTTTGAAAGCCTAAATACAGAAAAGTTTTTTGTAGAAAGATTTTGGGATATTATTTACAATGGTAAAAATGAGAAACAGCTTGAATATTATATAGTACAATAAATTATTTTATCCACAAATATATTTACTACCTAATAGTATTAATGAAGAATATGCTAACATAAAAATGTTTATAATATTCAAATTAAAAAATTCAAGCTATAAGGTCATGCTTACAAAGAAAACGACACCAAAAAAAAAATTAATTAATTAATTAAAAAGTACAAAAGGAATTTAAGAAAATATTGAGGCCTCATTCTCTGTTTCTCTTCTCTTTACTGCAGATGCTGTAGTTTCTTATACAAAAGTGAGTGGGATGGTGGGGCAGCCTGTCACGCTGCCCTGTACCTATTCAGTGGCTAACGGAAAGGTCACGTCCATGTGCTGGGGCCGAGGGGAATGTCCTATGTTTAAATGCTCAGATGATATTATCTGGACTGATGGATCTCAAGTCACCTTTTGGAAGCACATGCGTTATCAGCTAATGGGGAATCTTTTGAAAGGGAACGTGTCTTTGACCATAGAGAATGCAGCTGAGGCTGACAGTGGCCTGTACTGTTGCCGTGTTGAACACAGTGGGTGGTTCAATGACATGAAAGTCACCTTGTCACTGGAGATTAAACCAGGTAAGCTTGTCTTCTTTTCTTTGATCATTTCATGTGGATTAACTGAGTTTTCTGTTTGGTAGTAATTTTCTCTCTGCCTTTGTAGGGAAAGAGGAAATTTCTATAATCCTGTTTTCCAATAAACTCTTGCTCTTGGGAAATAGGATAACTTTCATTTGTGTAGATGAAGTTATAAGACCAACCTTGATTCAAGGCCATCGAGTAGAATCAGTAAACTATCTCCTAAAGTAGTGCTTCAAATGTGCTAGTTGTCCATGAAATAGCATTCATTGTGACATAATGGAATATAGTGAATATTTTTATCAAGCTGAATTTATTCAACTTAAAAAACTGCCGCTTTTCTCTGAAATTTTATCTTAGAAGAATGTTAAAATGTCTATTTTTAACATCTTAAAACTTGAATGGAATTCAAACATAAAAAGTGGATAATATAAGGTACTGCTGTGTCAATATATCACCTTTAAGTCATTCTTCATTGACTGCTTGTGTAACAGGCTTTCTGTTTCATTCTAGTCTTGGATCTCTCTCTGGGTAGCTCTGAGACCTTCGGTCAGCTGTTTGGATTCCTATAGCACTTCTGACTTTGGAAGAGGTTATTACCTCTTGTAAATTTGTAAATGATCTCTTAGGTGGGAAGAAACCTTAAAAGATTTTGTCCACCTTTTAACAGAAAGTGTAAGTCTTTTGTGCTGGCCCTCCCCTGTTGTCTAGCGTAGGCTAATGGGCAGGAGTTGCCCCTCAGTTAAGATGCAGATCCACTGGGTGTGTACACTCAGGACTGACTGAACTGAGCGCTCTTTATTAGGTAAACATTCTGGGCCTGAGGACTACTATTTACGTCTCAGTCATTCACCGAGAGGACACAGAACAATTCCAGGCTCTAGGCACTTCCCCTGCCTCACAGAGATGTTTATGAAGATACACACATCTGCAAATCTGCATGACTGGCCTTCTAAAAAGTCCTTCAATGCAAATATGAGATATCTGTTTTCGCCTCCCTTTCAATGCAGTTGCTTCCTTTTTTTGTTTTGTTTTGTTTTCTTTTGTTTTGTGAGCAGGCCTTCAAAGCCCTACCCTGTCACAGATTCCAGATGACCAATGGCAAAGAGCAAGAGTTCAGGAGAGATCCTCCTGCCTAGAGTTCCAGCATGAGGTTCTAGTTTCTTGCTTCTTGATCTTTGCTTTCATGTCGTTTCTAACTCTAGTGGGAAAAACAAGTGTTCCAACATCACCTAGAGTCTCTACCTCTGCTCTTCCAACACCAGCACCCACACAGAACCACAAACCAGGTAAAATGGATGTGTTTCAAAGCCCGGAGGCCTTCTAATGAGAGGCTGTAGACTATCCAGGTCCATGTGTCAAGGCAGAAATACAGTCTAGGGTCAGGGTTCTTACCTGGGCTCCAAACATGGGCTTCACAGAATCTGTGGTCCTTCCCCCTTCACAAATTGTATGCATCTTTTGTACATAGAAGCATTTTCAGAGTGAGAGAACCCATGACTTTTTTATCTCATTCTCAAAGGGATTCAGAATTACCCCAAAATAGCTGGGCCAATGATCCAAAAAGGGTGGCATGGATCTGGCCCAGTTGAGCACAGCTTTATGACAAAAAATAGGATGTCCCAGAGAACAAGGGTCAGGCTAATGAGATTGTGCCCTTACAAGGAGTTCTGAATAGAGATCATTTAGGTTATTCTGAAGTTGGACCCTCCAGCTGAGGTTAAGGTTTCAATGAATCTAACATTTACTTTTTCCTATGCACCAGGCACCATGCTACATGCTTTAGCTTTGTGTCATTTAATTCTTAGGACAACAATATTCGTTGTAGGTATGATTTAATCCTGTTTTATAGTTGTTGGAACTGAGACACAGAATCTAAAAGCTAATTGCTGAAAGTCATACAGGTAAAAAATGATTGAGTCAGGACCCAATCTCTGTTCATTCGATTTTGGGGGTAGGGTTTTTAACTACCGGATTGAGCCCCCACCATGAACACTGAGCTTTACGTCTGGATAAATAGGTTCTAATTTGACATCCTCACTAAAAAAGACTTTATACAATTACCCTGTCTTTTGGGAGCAGTGAGTGACTTACACAGTTTTATTTCAAGGGTTCTTTATTTATGTAGCACAGAAATGCAAAAGATGCTATTTATACTGATGCAAAAGTAAACATCATATTTAAGGATTTAAGGAATTTAGGTAGTAGATGTTTATTTTTTCAATTCAGGACATATGGTTCATACTTCAAATTTCCCACAGATAAGAGTTTACATTTAATACAAATGGAGAATAAGTTGCCTTACAGATGGGGAAATAGCTTGTCATACTGAGGTCAAGTTTAGTTTCAAATCTTCTATTTCTGTGATTAAAAAGATATCTTTTGTTGCCGATTCTCAAAGCCCCCAAAACCCTTTGACCCCTTGAGGTAGCTCTGGATTCTGAGGAGTACCAGAAATGTCATAGCCTCTTAGCTAGAAAAATCTGATGGAACATATTGATTTCCCTCCACTCCCATTAAGCCATGTGTATATTTATTTATTTATTTATTTTTATTGATTATGCATATTCATGGAGTAAAAAGCTGACTGTCACCACCTGTGCCCAAAATGTGATGGTCAGATCAATACTATCAGCATGCCCATTACCACAAATTATGATTATTTCCCATGTCCCCCACCCAATTAGTCCCCAAACCCACCCCCCAACCCCCCACTCCCAGCAACCCTAGGTGTGCTTTCTCCCTCTACAAGTCCAATGTATTGCTGTGGTCTTCCTTTCCTTCTTTCTCTCTTAGCTCTTACTTATGAGTGAGGACATGCAGTATTTTTTCCTCTGTGCCTGGCTTATTTCACTTAACATAATTTTCTCCAAGCTCATCCATGTTACTATGTTGCTGCAAATGGTAGAATTTCTTTCTTTCTTTTTTTGGCTGAGTAGTATCCCATGGTGTACATATACCACCTTTTCCTTATCTAGTCATCTGTCAATGGACATTTAGGTTAGTTCCATATCTTGGCTATTGTAAACAGAGCTGCTATGAACATGGGAGTGCAGGTATCCCTTCGACATTATGATTTCCATTCCCTTGGGTATGTATCCAGAAGTGAGATTGCTGGATCATATGGTAGATATATCTATAGTTGTTTGAGAAACCTCTGTACTGTTTTCCATAGTGGTTGTACTAACTTACAGTCCCACCAACAGTGCAGGAGCATTCCCTTCTCTCCACACCCTTGCCAGCATTTGTTATTCATCATCTTTTTGCTTATAGCCAGTCTAACTGGAGTGAGGTGGTATCTCAATGTAGTTTTAATTTGCATTTTCCTGATAATTAATGATGTTGTGCACTTTTTTAAGTGCCTGTTGGTCATTTGTATGTCTTCCTTCAAAAAATGTCTATTCAGCTCCTTTGTCCATTTTTTAGTTAGGTTATTTGTTTTTTCACTGTGTAGTTGCTTGAGTTCCTTATATATTCTGGATATTAATCCCTTGTTGGATGTAGTTTGCAAATATTTTCTCCCATTCTGTAGGTTGTCATTTCACTCTGTTGATTATTTTTTTGCTGTGCAGAAGCTTTTTAGTTTGATATGATCCCATTTATTTATTTTTTCTTTTGTTGTTTGTGCTTTTGAGCTCTTGTTCATAAAGTCTTTGCCCAGTCCTACTTCTTGAAATGTTCCCCCTACGTTTTCCCTTAGCAGTTTTACAGTTTTTAACCAGGAGGGATCTGAAGGATTGGGCTATGAGCTGAGTTTGGAAGAGAGGGCTTTAGGTTATAGCTGGGACTTTAGAGCTATACAAGTTTGTAAGAAAAACAGCTTGTTCTAGGTGGCTGAATATGCTAGAGAATCTGTTAGACTTTCTGAATATTGATTTAACTTTAATTCTTAGTTCATGCCTACTAAGGTAAATGGATCAGTAGAATTGGTTTGGTGAAGATGCATAAGTTATTAACTTCATTTAAAGTTGGTATTTAGAAGAAAATTGTTGGTTTGTATGTCCATACAACCTCCTGGGGGATAGTATCAATTGAGCCTTATTCTTATCCTGATAGTTTCTGAAAGAGTTGGAATTTAGAGTTGAACTTTATGGTACAGAAGGGAGGTGAACACTGAAGCTAATCTAATGCAGGGACAGTCGTTTTTACATACACTCCTCCTTGTGCTCAGTGCCTTTAATACATGTTAGCTGCCTAAAATAGTCATGGAATAGTTGCATGTAAGGTTGTAGGAGCAGGAGAGAAAAGAAAGATGACCCAAATTTGGGGAAGAAGTTAAGCTCAAGAGGTCTTTTGCACAGAACTAATTTGGGTAAAGACTCTGACCATCTGACTCTCTTGCATTGTCCTTTTTTTTTAGCTCCTAAAGAAAGCCACATCCTCTGATAGGTTTGAGCAATAGAGAAAAAGGGAAAAGCAGTTCAGAACATGAGAAAGGGTGATGTTGAAGGTGAATTTATCAAGACTGGGGTGGTGAAGGGGAAAATGAAAGACTAATGAGAGGTGATGAGAAAAGCCCAGCATTGGGAGTTTTTGTCCAGCACCACCACAAATTTGCTCTAAAACCCTGTGGTGCTTAGGAGAAGAATCATGTAAAGACCTTATAAAAGGCAAGTGATCAGCTCTGCAGATGAAGGGGCTTATCAGTTAGCTCAGTTGGTTAACGCATGGTATTATAACACCAAGGTCAAGAGTTCGGATCCCTATACCAGCCAGACACCAAACAAACAAAACTCGGAACTCTGCAGGTGGGGTGAGCTATCTGATAGGAAATAAAGGAGAGATCTCGGGAAAAGGAAGGGACACATAGCCCCGTATTGGAGAATTTCTAGTGGAAACTTTTTGGCGAGCAATGAAAGATGAGTCAGAGAACACAGGAAATCATTCCTCAGAAAGGAATGACTAGAATGCAGATGCAGAAGGAACCGGGGTCAGGGTCCACCAGGAACCTTGCTTTGAGGGTTGCAAATCATTACCTAGACCAAGACATTGGGCAATATTCCCACCTTGAAGAGACCTCAAGGAATTAAATATTGTGAGTATCTATTCTGTGTTGTTTAATATTTGTACCTCCCTGGAAAGATGTATGGATGATCTGGAACTTGAATAAGGCCAGGAAATCCAGATGGGAGCTTTTGTGAAGGGGGTATGGGAGGTGGTACAACCTCCCAGGCCCTGTTCCCTGAAAGTGAAATGTCACTTGAATGAATAAAGTAAAAGTTTAAGTGGATATCCTACGTAAGATGTGCTGTTGTAGGCTTTGTATGTTTAGAGGGAACCTAGGAGTATAGAAAGGGTGAAATAATCCTGTAGTTTGATAAGACTATCTAGAACATTATCTAGATTACATGTTCTCATGAGAATAAAATAACTGGATAGCAGTGTAATGCTTGAAGGCCATCTTTGAGTAAATTTCTAACAGGGAGAGAAAGGGCTAGAAGTGGGTAGGTGGGAGCCATGCATGCCTCCTAAAAGAATCTAAGTGAAGGCCCTGTGGGAAGTTGATGGTAATTCCTGATTTTAATTTTGCTCTTTATTTTTGTTGTGGCTGCAAATTTTTCTCCACAAATGGAACATAGTTCTTCTGTTTTTTTCATTCCAGTAGCTACTTCACCTTCTCCAATTCAGCCAGCAGAAACCCAGTCTACGACACTGTGGGAAACAGGGACACAGCCCACCAGCTCACCGTTGTACTCTCACCCAACAGGTAACTGCATTCTTTTTCCTGAATACCTGGAAACATTTGAATCTTGATAACCATTGGCATTACTGAGAGCACACACTCTGGAATAAGACAGATCTGAGTTGAGTGCCGTCGCCAGCCACTCAAACCAGCTATGTGACTTGTACAAATGTCTGCCCTCTCTGAATATGTTTTGTCATTTGTAAAATGGATATAATATCACTGATCTTGGAGAATGCTTGTGAGGATTAAATGAGATGAAGGGCTTGGGACATAGTTACAAGGAGAGAGAGATACAATAGCAATTATTACTATTGCTTAGAATATCTATAATCGGTATGCCTGACTGGCTCGGTTAGCTTGTTTGATTTGCGAACATTCATATGCACATTACTTTTTTTTATAAATCAAATCAACCAGTCTTGACTCCAGACTTATTAATGGACTTGATTCCTTGGGCCAGGGCTTTAAAACAATTTAATCTAGCCTTCTGGTATCTAGATCAAGTTGGCCACCCATGCTTTCTCCAAGTTCCAGACCTTAAATATAGCTGGGAGACAAGACTGCTGCCTTGTCAAGCTTGTATTTAATGAGCATTCTGAGATAGCGCTATGGTCTGAATGTTTGTGTCCCCTCAAAATTCGTGTTGATAACTAATGCCCAAAGCAATGGTATTAAGAAATGAGGCATCTGGGAGATGATGGCTCTGCCCTCATGAATGGGGTTAGTGTCCTTTTAAAAGTGTCCTAAGGGAGCTTGTTTGTCCCTTTGCCCACATAAGTACACACAAAAGGTGCCATCTGTGAGGAAGAGAGAGGTCCCTCAGACAGCCAATCTGCCTGCATCTTGATCTTGGACCGGCCCAGCCTCCAGAATTGTAGGCAATAATATTATGTTGTTTATAAATTACCCAGTCTGAGGTATTTTGTTATAGCAGCCTGAACAAACTGGGACAATGGGTTGAGGACACCAACACCACCAAACAGACATTCCCCACTGAGAGCCTGCTAATGCCCTCCAATCTTTCCCACTCTCCTGAGTCTGGGCAGGTATCATATAATCTCTGCGCTTTAGAAATGTAGAAATGAGCTGTCTTTCCTTGTGAGGGTGAAAGGTGATACTGAATCCTGTTATCTTTCCCAGCTAACTCTTTCTGTTGCCCATATTGGTAAATTATGGGAGTGTTAGAGCTGGCTAATATGTTCTTGTGCCACATCCAAACAAGGTCAAGTCTTGCAGGACTCCTGGAGTGTGTGACTCATTGTGTTCAGGAGTTGCCAATCGGCAGGCCTCCCCCCACCATCGGGGAGATCTTTTGCCAAGTATTCCTGAAAGCTGGTTAATTTAAAATAGACCTGCCGTGAAATTCACAGAGGGCCTCATTCAGTTGGGATTTGGTTTTGAAAGTGGAATCCTTGGTGCACACTGTTTCTGGGCACAAAAACAAAGTGAAAATAGATAAAAACACAAGGTAACAGCAGTAGGAGCAGCTGCACCCCACTCTTTTAGGGTGTGAGGAGGAAGAAAGTAGGAGTGGGGAATCAGAATTCTCTAAAATACCATGTCACTAAAACCTGGTCAAGGTAGAGCTTTCTAGAGTGGAACAAACATTGGAGCAGCTGTGTCCCAGGATTTGTGTGACTGTTGCCATTTTGGCTGCATATATGAGACCCTCAGGCCAAGTCCTCACTTCACCCAAGTCAGCCCTCAGTTGGCTAAAGCTTCATAGAAGCAAAGGATGTTAGGTCTGCAAGGGATTTTGGTTGTCATATGACCCACAACCCACCTTTGGCAGAAATATGTGCCAGGAAACTCATAGCTATCTCATTTAATTCTTCTGAGGTAGCCCATATTCATTGCCATTGCCGGACTGGGGAGGCCCTATGGCTTTACTTTGGAGACACACAGCTCTCAATTCAGCCACCAGTTACTAGCTGTGTGTCTGTGTGCAAGCTGCTG
Source organism: Cynocephalus volans (assembly GCF_027409185.1). Classification (NCBI taxonomy): domain Eukaryota; kingdom Metazoa; phylum Chordata; class Mammalia; order Dermoptera; family Cynocephalidae; genus Cynocephalus; species Cynocephalus volans. The sequence continues at coordinate 139,184,858 of NC_084461.1, read as the reverse complement.
AACTTTCCTCACTGGATGTTTAAAGTATATGATATGTGGAAAGTGCATTGTACAGTATCCTTCTGCCTTCTTCCTTGCTCCTTCCATTGTATAATAATAATAATGGGTGATGTTTATTCAACACAGTGTAAAGTGCTTTACATACTTTACCTAATTTAAATTATAACAAATTAAATGTATACTGTTTTAGCTTGTAGTTCAGGGTACCTCAGCTAGAAATATATATATACACACACCTTCATGTACATATACATACATACATAGGTACATACATGCCTATGTGTGTATGCAAAGGACCTTGAGTATCAAGGTCATATTGCTAGTAGATGTCGTTAGTGTCACCCAGTCCCATTCCCTGAAGGTCTTAGAAGAAGAATATCATAACACAAGTCACAAACAGAGCCTAGACTCTAAAAATTGCCTAAACCTAGATATTGCCTTTGACTCTCTAAGAAGTAGTCTCACAATGAATAAAATATAAACACGGTAATGCGTATATTTTGGGGGATATGATTAGTCCAATTTTGCTTATGTTGGGGGTCTATAGCTGTGTCAGTATTTAGGGAATTTAATGGAACTATAGATTTCTGTTTGATGGCAGTGCAGTTAGTGTGGTGGTTACCAGCAGAGGCTCTTGTCATTTACTAAAACTGGAAACTTGTTTAACCATTCCATGTCTGTTTCTTCATCTATAAAATGGGATTAAGAAACTGTTTGTTAGGATGGAAAGTACATAGTATGTGGTATATACTCCCTAAAAAAAAGATTCTGTATTTGACCTATGGTTACCTAGGAAAGCCAACAACATATATTCTCTATTACAAAATAGATACTTCAAAACACTTTGAAAATTTGAATATTCAGAACTTTAAGACCAATATGTCTTATACCATATAAAATCCTAATCCTTATATGGCATAAGATACATTGGTCTTGTGGCTGATATAACAGATATTTTCTAAGGTACTTCTGGATCAAAGTCTAGGCACATTGGCATATATCATATATATACATATATGCTGCCTGTTGTGGATATCATCGTACATTTTACTCTCATTCTGAATGTAAAACCAATTTAATGTCCATTCTGAATAGGGTGGTTCTGATCTTTGGATGTGCTTACATATGGTCTCTGGGCACTCACTGACAGCTTTTTAGTAGCATGAAAATATTGATTACCTTTACGTAGCATTCTTAACCTGGTTTCAAGAATGGGCTTCTGTGATTCCCCTAAAATTGTAGGTAATACTTTGTCTGTACATGCATTGCATTTTTTTCATAAACAGAAAAAGGAGTCCGTTTTCAAAGAGTCCATGACATAAAGGTTAAGAATCACAACTTTATAGGATAAATTAATAAAATATTAATAACTTGGTATGACTCTTACAATGCCTATAGTATTTCAACTTTTCATCCATCACTAGAAGGCAATGTGAATATGTTTGGTGTCTGCAGGGAAAATTCAATATTTTTTATAATTCTAATTAATTTTCATTCTTGTTGAGCAGATGGGAATGGCACCGTGACACAGCCTTCGGAGGGCGTTTGGCATAACAATCAAACTGTAAGTATATTCCTTCCGATTTTATTAGATTTACTCAGATACCTCCCTTGAAGCAAGATACATTTAAAGACTATTTCTGTAAGAACAACACACAGATTGATATTTTTCTCCTTTAACAAAAAAAGAAAAGAATTTGGCTCTTAAATAGAGATGCTTTAATTTGAAAAGTTTACTTAGGTGGTTTAGTTTGTTAAAGGTGCCCAATGAGTGATATTTTACTGAATAACACACACATACACACATGCACTCTCCACGGACTTTCACCTGGTCAGAAATTGAGATGAAAGAATGAACTAATTTAAGGAGAGCAAGTTAATATAACATACCAAGGAGGTCTTCAATTATTATTAGAGAAATAACATGCTTTGATGGTGTGGAGTGGGGGCCACCCATCTACCCTCAAATGAAATCTTAAAGATAGGCCCCCTAATATCCTTTGCCCACCCAATTGCCATTCTATGTAGAAATTTTGAGGCCGCTGTTGATTTTTTTCTATGTTTAAAACTCCCCATGTGATGATAAAGTATTAAGGTCTTGAACAACTTTGATTCTGTAAAGGGGTCTTACGCTGTTTCCACAGTGAGCTGGAGAAAAACCTAAGTGGCCCCAGTCTTGTGGTCTCATCAAAATCTCATCTTTGCAAATGAGTTAGACAAATTTAGCAATAGGACCTTTTTTTTTGGCTCCTGGGCGAAACAACTTTCCTTTTAAAATATGTAAAAATGACTCGTAGAAGCAACAAACAAAAAGTCTGAGGTTATGAGACTATCCTTCTGATAACAAGTTGTGAGAAATGACAGCATGGCTACTGTAAGGGAAATTCAAAAAGCTCAGGCAAGGTGGAGCTGTTTGGAGTAGGGCCTTATGCTGTATACCTTAGTGCAATGAGATTACCACCTAGGAGTTGTATTAAAAAATTTAATAACTTAAGGCATAGGCACTAATCAATCTGATGGATGTGGGCTGAACTTGTACATCCTGGCTAAATATCAGAACTGCCATTATGTAAATATTTATTGTATTACTATATAGCCAGACTTATGCTGGATTGAAATAAAAACCACTCTGAATAGTGAGGTTGTTCTTAACCTCATTACCTGCAGAACAGGTATGTTAGCATCAGGTAGAAGCAAATTAGAAGCAAGTTCAAGACAGGCAGTAGCAAAAATGTGGGCTTTTTGTACCTTGACTCTGAATATGTCAAGATGTCTCCCAGGCATCCTGAAAATATGCAGCATATATTTTGACTCAGTAGGTTAACTTCCTGGGCTCTGTCTTAAGAAGAAAATTGAGCAAATACAGTAAAGATGTCTGAGAAAGGATGCTTATTGTGGCTACTTGCAATTATGAATACGTTATAATCAAAATGTTCAATGGTAAGCGATTAATTATTTAGTCAATTAAGCATATCCACATATTGTCATTAAGAATGTAGTCACTGCAGTACACTACTGACATGGGAAGATGGGGGTTACAATAGATTAAGAGAAAAAAAGCAACTTTTTTTTTCTAGTTAAGCAATAACTGAATAAAAAGGCAATTTTAAAAATTATATATTTGTGTGTGTGTGTAGTATATATAGAATATAGTAATTGTTTCTGTTAAGAAAAAATCCTAGAAGAATACAATTTTAGAAGAGTATATGAAGCAAAATGGTAATACTGCTTGTTTCTGGATGTTAGGGTTATGGTTGATTTTAGTTTTCCTTTTTTCATGCTTAGCAGCACGTTGTAAAATGAATATGCATAATCTGTGTAATATAATTAAAAAACAAAAGCAGAGTCTGGCTCCTGAAACCCCTTTCTCCATGTATCCACTTCACGCCCACCTTCCTTCCTCATAGGCAAGATAATACAACACACTTTTCCCTTCTAGACACTGGCTATATCCCTTCTAAGCAGGGATGGCTTGAATGTTACCCTCCTCTGTATTCCTCATAGTGTTTATCAGGAAGGACCTAAAAGTACCTATCCCAAGAGTCCTATTGAATCTTATGTTTACAGACATAGAAACAGAGGTTCAGAGAGACTAAGTAACTTGTCCATGGTCACACAGTGACTAAGTAGAAGAGCTGGGATTCTGACTCCAGAGATTGAGTTCTTGTGCTGGAAGACTTGATCCTTCTCTCTCATCTTCCACTTCCTTTCTGTTAAAACACCTACCGTGGGGGTTCTCTTTAGTATTAGAGCTAAGCAACGAAAAGCAGTCTAACACGATGCCTGGCACATTTCTGACTTACTCCAGGAGGTGGTGATCCTTTATAATCTGCACCAGGAGATTTAAACACAATTCTACATTTCTATTTGATTGCACAGCATTAAATTGTTAATCAGGGCCATGTCTGTGAACAGCTACTTTTAAGTTTATTTATATAGACATAGACAGAATCTTGAATTACAGTTAAAAAAAATAAGGACTGTAATCAAAGACCAAATTCAATAATGAGCACATTCTGATAATATCAGATCAAGTCAATTTATATGTAAACCCCCAATTAATATCATAAGGGGATGTATTTAAGGCCAATATCTTATTGAATTTTAAAACAGATATAATAATTTACATACAATACATACAAATCCGTTTTAACTGTGGTTGAGTTTTGATAAAGGTATACACCTATATAAATACCACCCCAAGTAAGATAAACATTCTGAATTTCAAATTGCCTCGGAATGACACCATATGGTTACAACCTCAGATCATTTGGTCTTACCTTCATGTTCCAGAAGTAGCCAAGGGCCAATAAAGATAAATGTGTTTGTGTAAGTTATTCTAGGAAATGTTTTCTATCCATAGCTCTAACAAGATGCTTTTCCAATTTACTGATGTTTCCTTAGCAAGAGTCCTCAGCACAAAATTCATGGATGACCACCACTAAGGGAATCTATGTTGGAATCTGTATTTTTGCCTTGATGTTGCTTGCTGTTTTGGTTGTCGTGATCGTCAAAAGTAAGTCATTTCAAGATTGTTCCTAGGGGACTAAAGCAAAGGTCCTATAGCCAAACTGTCTGGGTCCAAGTAGCTCCATACGTCATGTAATTTTGATTTCATGTGACTTCCCAGTACCTGAAATTCTCATTTGTAAAATTCAAATGGTAATGCCATCTGCCTCGAGGGGGATAGGAGATTTAAATGCGTTAGTACCTACAAAGTACTGAGAATGGTGTCTGGCATATGGTAAGTGCACAGACATCTCAAACTGTTCTTAATGAACTTAAGAAAGATCCTTTTCTGCCATAAATCTCTGTAAATCTCATGGAGTTTACATTCTAGTGGTTTTTTCACCTAATACTATTGTTTCTTAACCATGTTCTTTATTTTTCAATTATAGACTCCCTAAGTAGAAAAATTAAATTTAAATTCTCCATAAAAGAAATTAAATACTAGGAAACCAGAATTTGTTGGGTAGGGCTGAGACTTGAAAAACCAACAAACCATTGTAATATATAAGATTTATTCTTCTGTTCCTTCAAGATTTAATTTTTTTCCCCTACGGGGATGATATTGTTGAAATTTTACAGCACTCATTCAGCAGAAGAAGAAAATGGGACTTTGGAAATTGATTGTAAGACTAAGACTAGAACAGAAAGCTTCAGAGGCAGCCATCCAGGGCTTCATACCCTCCTCTGCCAGGGGTGTGTGTGTGTGTGTGTGTGTGTGTGTGTGTGTGTGTGTGTTTCTCTCAGTACAACCTGCCCCCTATGAAAGAACCATAGTCATCTATTTTGCAAGACACTGTATTCAAACCCATTACTGATTTACTTCATGTGTCTGGGAAGAGGAAATTTAGGAAACTAAGAATACGCTTGGCCAATTTGAGAATGTTTTTACACAATCATTTAGAACTTGGTTTGTCAAAGTTATTATTTAGAAATTTAAATATGCTCCCCTCCTCATCCAAAAAAACCCTCTTTATTTCCCTCTTGAGGGGAGGGATAACTGGAAATGGAAAGTCTGGCAAAGGTATCTTTTGACAGAGGTGATCCTTAGTGTGACCTCATGTCTCAGTTAGCCTAGGATGATACTGGTTGACGCCTGCTCTCTAGCTTCCCATCAAAAAAATCCTGGACTTTTTTGTTAAAATAAAAGATAACAATAGCATTAAAGTCAGTCAGGATAGGTGGGTGAATACACCAAACCATTAATGAAAATGAGATGCTGAACATGGAAGGGCTTGTTTGGGTTCCACAGCCTCGAAGGAGGATATGGGAAGGCATTACCTGAAGTTACTGGAGGAGGGTCTAAGTAACAACAGAAGTAATATACTTGTTTGGAAGAAGATATGAACTCTTTTGCTGACATGTTTAATTTTCTCTTCAACTCCCCCCTGCCCCTCCGATTTAGAGTATTTCTACATCATAAACAAGATGCAGCAAGCACGGTAAGCTTGAGTGGGTTTCTGTCAGCACCTTTTGATGCTCCTACTCTAGTCCAACAAAGTGAAATGTTTCTCTGTCCCTCTCCTTTTTCTTCGAAATGCTCACCATTTTATACCCTCAATCCTGAAGATCTAGTTTAGTGAGCACCTCTGCCACTGTCGGACCTGCCGGTGCTGTTTTTAGCTTTCTGTGTTTCCCCAGGGTCGGGGCAGAACTGGTACAGAAGGAGCACCTCAGGGGCCGGCCTGTGGCTCACTCGGGAGAGTGCGGTGCTGATAACACCAAGGCCACGGGTTCGGATCCCATATACGGATGGCCGGTTTGCTCACTGGGTGAGCGTGGTGCTGACAACACCAAATCAAGGGTTAAGATCCCCTTACCAGTCATCTTTAAAAAAAAAAAAAAAAAAAGAAGGAGCACCTCAGTCCTAACCTCAAGCAAGAGAACGAGATTGCAAGTCTTGCTTGATGGAACTGAACACCGAATGAGTTTTTTGATTTCTTCTTTCATTTTACTCAATGCTTTGTTTTGCTGAGTGTTTATTACCTATTATATTCTAAAGAGATGACAAAACAGGCAGAAAATACATAAGCAAATAAACAGGGTCCTTTAAGGTGCTTCAGACAAACACTATGGGGAATATAGAGCCCAGGAACAGGCTGAGTAAGCCCCGAGGAAGGAGAAAACTTGGTGGAAGATAATTCCTGGCTGAAGCGGCCGGACAGACAGTGGCTCTGAGGTAGCGCACATGCCCCAGCTCTCCAGCTCCCATCGTTCCTACTGCTCCACACCCAACCTGCTCCACTTGTTGACATCAGCTGTCTGATTTCACACTTGCTGTCTTTGTGAAGATCCTTCAGTCTCTCCTGCTGCCCAGTTAAAACTTAAATCCCCTCTACTGCACCTATGCCACGTGGCTATCTTCCCCAATCTGTTCAGTGGTAGGACACAACTACTTAGTCCCCAAACCAATTGGCCTGCTTCATTTGGTTCAGATTGGGTTTTAAGCAAGGACTTTCTTTGATTCAAAATCCATCCCTCTTAGGCTGCCATCCATTATTCCCAGTTCTCCTTCATTGGGTGTTTATACACAGACTTTCCTATGTTTGAGTAAACGACATGAGCCAATCCACAGAATGTGCCTTGAACACTCTAGCATGTTGCAAGTGCCCAATACATACTGGCTTTTATTATTGCAATCAAGCTCTTCACAGCAATAAACCCCTGAGACGGGCACTATTATTATTCTCATTTTACAAATTGGAGACAGGTTCAGAAATGTTAGTGACATCTAAGATCATACCATAGTGTATAAAGTACCCAATCTCAGGAACCCACGCTCATAAATATCTTGACTAACTGCTTCTGAGAATGGAAAGAAAATGCTTCTTGTAGGCATGGAGCATAGATAGCATCCTTTAGTTATTTGATTTCTATTCTTGCACTGCTAACTTATCTTTTTTAAAAGGTTTACTTTTTATCTCCTAATTATAAATAAAAAATATTGTAGAAAATGTAAAATATAAAAATGCAAAAAGAAAAAAATACACTGTTTAACAGATTATGATAATTTCCTCATGATACTATCTTCTCGGCAATTATATCACACTGACTCATTTGAGCTTAATGACACCTAACATAAGTGTTTTCACACATGTGACTGATCCATGTAAGGACTATAGAGGAGCTTTCTCTCATGTTCCTTTAAATACATTCAGTGGGGGAATGTTCTTCATTTGTGGCTGAATGAAGACTCGGGTTCCATATTTTCAGGGTAGGCTTTGGTAATAGAAACAGCCACCATATACAAATTACAAAACACCAGCTTATATCAAAACACCACACATGAGTTAAAGTTAAGTCTGCTTTCTTCCCTGATTTGTACTTCCCTGATTTCTATGAAACCCAGATATCAGTCCACTGTGACTCCCCAAATAACAGGAGATACAGAATAAGTTCTCCCAATAGTCCCACTAAGGCACCTTCTGTAACTTCACATGAAAGGCAGGCCACAAAACACCAATAGCTCTCTACAAAAGATTAATCCCTTAATCTCCAGTGCTTACCTTTTTGTACACTTGGTGTGTGTGAGTGTATGTGACATAACAGTAATCTAGCCTACCCCTTTGACACTTGACCATAAGACACAGTAAGATTTTTTCTTTTTTGGTGGCTGGCAGGTACAGGGGTATGAACACTGCACTCTAACCAACTGATCTAACTGGCCAGCCCACAGTTAGATTTTTGACACCATGATCCAGTGAACACTTGTGAAACACTGTTATTTTACTACATTCAGTATTTCTCTATCCTATGTTTATCTTCAATACAGATGTTGATCACTAAGTAGATTTAATAACCCTCTCTGAAAGGTCAGATTTCACATTTGGAAAAATAGCTATCAACCAGTTCTTAACCACATTTGAAAATATGTGTCTTGATTTAGTAACTCAGTTTGATGTCAGATATCAGGTTTTTTTAGATTCTCCATTTTTGTATTCTATTATGCGAGTCTCCTTAAGGAGACCAGAGTGAATATTTTGAACACTTCTTGGGTGTCCATGTGCTTATTAAACAGACTTTCCTGCAACCTCATACTTGGGGCCACCCTTTTCACAACTCTGGAAGGCACTATTTGTTTCATAGTTTGTGTGAATGGGGCTCCTAGAGTCACAAATGCCCAGTCTTGCCTGATAGTGAACAAAAGCGCTGCTAGTATTTTAGCAGTGGTCTGCTTTCATTTTACTCATGTGATTCTTCAACAACTCTTCCTACAGGACGGTTATATTCAAGGGCCCTCAGACTAGAGCTTTGCAGAGTGCTGCTGAAGTGCGAGTCCGAGCCCAAGACAATATCTACATTATTGAGGATAATCTTTACGTCATGGATTAAAACCCAGTGGTATTCTTAGGGGTTTTATGCCCATTCCTGCAGAAGACAGTGACCAGATATATATCACCATGTGAAACGCCTTTTAAACTCCAGGACCACTTTTCTGTGTCTGTTTCATCTGGCACTCCAGCACATCAGCGATATTAGGTAGAGTGACACTCAGCTCAAATCTCTGTCAACCTTATTGTTAATATAGTCCTAATTCTTTTGTACTAAAACTGGCTCAGTCTCTCCAGTTATTGCAGAGCTCTCTCCAAAACATGAACACTTTAGAATTGTATGTCCTCCCTATGAATCCTGTATCCGTCAAAGAGAATTGTCGTTGGGAATACAAGAAGTGAACATTTTCTTGGCCACCAAAGCTGTCCAGAAGAGGGGAATAGGACTTAAAAATCATCAAATCTGACTTGGAACTTCATTTGGAAGCATTTCACGATTACCTCATGTTTTAGTATTGTAACTCCAAATGCTACATGTCTTACATTCTTCAAAGGTTTCAATTCGTAGGGGTGTACAGATTTTTATTTTCTCTGTAGAGAAATAGAAATGAGTCTAATTTTACTATTACAGGTATATCTGTTTTCTCATGGCTCCGGAAATATGATGCATTAAGTGCTTGATCCTTGGATGAGAATGGCTATTTTATTTAGCAGTCAAAGAAGTTATGGTAGGGAGTACAAACCAAAAAGACACCAGGGGAAGGAAATCATTTGCCATATGATTCAACACATTTATGCTATTTCTACTACATTTGTGCCGTGGAGCTAGGCACTTATATAAACAACCATCAGGATCTCTGAACTAATTTTTAGAATGAGCAGGGCAGAAATGAATTTAAAAAAAAAAAAAAAAAAAGAAGGAGGGAATAGGGGAAAGGTTTTCTGCCTTAGAAAATTTACAATGCAAATATGATAGTGTTTGAAAGTATCTTTAGTTTCACCCAAAACTCTAAATTTTAAAATTGTCTTCAAATCACTTTTATATTTAAAATTATTTCAGAAGGGTAGAGGGTCTTCAAATCTTATGAATCATATTGCTATTTTTCACAATTCAATTAAATTTTTGGTTTTGCCAAGAGAGTTAAACAAAGGCTTATTGTAAGGATATCTTCAGTCACGGTGTGATTGTTTAGAAGTGTAGACTTGCAAGAGCTAGCATTGTCAGAAGAGAAGCATTTCTCCATGAAGAGTTAACAAGGCTGAATATTAATTTCAATTTCAATTTGAGTAAACCCTGAAATTATTCACACTTAAGATTCAGAGCTACTCAGACCATAGTGGTCTAGGAGGGTAGAATGCTTGCCCTCAAAGACAACATTTTTAACACTATTCTGAAGAGTTCTAGGAAATAAGTAGGTCCTCTGAATTAAGGTTCTGTGGGCAAATAAGATTGAGATACATGATATACCAGGTGTCCCAAATGGGGCCAGCCTAATCTGGTCTCAAAATTAATTTTGCTCCAACTACAGCATTTTCTTTTTCTTAAATTCAAGGCAACATGCATAAACCTGGAGATTTGAAATTAAACCCAGATTTGTGGCTTCTCTGGAGAGGCTTGGCAAGATTGGGCTGCATTCCTGTGTGATCAGAGCCCCACTAGCTGGGGCCATGCCTTTCAGCTCTTTGCCTTCCCTGCCTATTCACTTTTGTTACCTGCCTGGTGCCCGTGGCTCTTTGAGTTTATGATGCTTGCTCTATTCTCCATATACTTCCTGCATATTTATGATGCACATTAAAGGCTTTGGGAACCTGGTTAATTTTGTTTAATCCCACATTTCCAAAACTTGTTTGAACACATGAGCACAATGACTAGTAGCATTCTGTGAAACAGAATATATGGGGGCATAGGGGAAACTATACTTAGTTAGTATACAGGATTAAGAATAGGATCTGAGGGCAAATTGTTCTTTATGCCTAATTTTTTTTTCACCTCTTAGATATAATCATTTTCATGCTTTGGTATATAGTGGTAATGCCAATGAAATATTACTTGTAAGAAGTCTTTGAACAGTGAAAAACACTACAGAAATCAGAAATGCAAGATTTTTCCGCAGTAGATTTTGTAGTAATAGCAGATCTAGCATTAGTGCTCAGTAAATAATTTCGATGGTGTTATGTTCATAAGTCTCTTGTTGCACGGTATCATTTTTTTTAAAAAAATGTTTATTTATTGACAAAGTTGATGGTGGGTAATTTGGCTCTCATCTTATAATTTAGAAAAACATTGTCAATAATTGAGAGGGAGAATAGGTAAGAAGGGGAGGAATTTAGTTAATATGAATTTTTTTTTTCTGTAAATATGTCAACCTTCTAGATTGTATTGAATTTTTGTTGTTATTTTTGATCCTTTGAGATACTATTGAGATTCTGTTAACTACAATCTGTCTTGGGACTTTAGGACACTGGTATAAAGACTGTATATTTAAATTTTAAAAATTTTGCACATCTTTGAGAAGTAGCAAACCAGTCATTCACTGATAGATGTAAAGATAGAATGATTTTATGAGTACATGAAAGTGTGAGAGACTAATGGTTGTCTAATTTCACTTGTAAAATTGTATGTATATTTGTTAATAAAAGTGGCTTTATTCATTCTGAAAACTAACTTACTTTATTCTCGGGTTCATCAGTTAGTGTGGGCCAAGCCTTTTCAACCTGTGGTGGACTCTCAGGACAAGGTCAAAGTGGGTCAAAAATTGTTGTGAGTCAAGTAGGCACCAGGTACTCTTCTAGGTGCTGGGGATATAGCAGAAGACAGTCCTGAACTCCAGTTCCTAAGGAGCTCCAATGTAGGGAAGAAACACAAAAACCATTATTTCTGGTACTGATTAATGCTTAAAAAAAAAAAAAAAAAAAAAAAAAAGACAGAGAGAGAGAGAATATCGTGGAAGAGACTGGCTTCTCAACCATGACATTTGAGGCCAGAAAACTTTGTTGTGGTGGACTGTGCTGTGCACTGTAGGCTATTTAGCATCACCCCTGGTTTCTGCACACTAGATGGGTCACACCCTCCGGTTGTGACAACTGAAAATGTCTGTTGAGGGCACCACCATTGCTGGTTGAGAAGCGCTGTGATAGAGGGTATCTGGGGGCACAGGTGAGAAGTGGTACAGCTTCAGCTCATTGGTCATGGGCTGCCTCTGGGAAACAGGTGACATTTAAGTTGAAACCAAAAGAATGTGTAGGCGGCAGCCACATGAAGATCTGGTGGAAGGAATCCACCAACTGCAAAGGCCCTGGGGCAGGAAGAAGCTTGTATATTATGAGACAAAAAGTTATATTCCAAGGACTAAAAAATACGAAGTGGCTGTAGCAAAGTGAGTGAGGGGCGGAGAGGAGGGCAGCGTGTCTCACCAGCTGCAGGACGTAAAGGGCTATGGACATATCTGCTTGAGAAAAAAAGTTCCACTCTTGGGTAACAAAGCACTTTAGCATGTTAAAGTTTAAACTCGCTGTCCATCACCACATTATATTTTAATATCCATTAGCATGCTTTGGCAACACTGTTCTGAGTTCAGGTATAGCCCCCTGAGAAAAATCTATCTTGGTTGGGGTGACCTCAGGGGGTAGGCAGGGGAAGGAGAAGGGGAATCTGGCACCTAGGCCTAGGAAAAGAGGTCCTGGAAGAAGAGAGATAAGGTGCCAAAGTCTGGCTGCATTTGCACTGGGCCCTGCAGTGGCTGAGCCCACTCTTCTCAAACTTGCAGTTTTGAGTGGCAGTAGTTGGTTGGGCAGTGCAGCAGCTGACTCTGTTGGTCCACAGATGGATTTTTAAAATAGTTTGATGTAAATTTTTAAAAAATGCCTCAAACGCATGTTTTAATGGATATATTGCTTAAGATGACTGATATTTTAAATTTAATTAATCTAAAACAAGTTGAGTAATAGTAAAATGGCAATGTGAACATGGCAAAGATTATGTGGATGCTTAAAGTTGTGGAGGCAATAGACGAGAACAGCTGGGAGCTTGTTAAGACAGATTCCTGGGCCCTACTCCTAGAGATAGACACTGATTTAGTAAGACATGAGGGACCTAAGAATTTTTGTTTGTTTAAATGACAGAAGACAAGCTACTACAAATTATTTCACACTTCAGCAACAACATTCAGACCTCATGAAAGAATATGTAGAAACAGGAGCAAATAATCATCCTTCATTTCTTCTTATTTTGGAAGTAAATCTCAGGAAATGAACACAAAACTTTTTTTTTTTTTTTTTTGACTGTGGGTATTGTGATGCCACTTTTGAGGCTAAATAAAATTCTTTACTCAGAGTCCACGAATATAGGAAAACCCTAAGAAATGTAGGGGAAGTACATTTACACTGTTTTTCATAGCTTAGTTTGTGCAGAAATGTTTCTTCTAAGTTCAAAGCATTCTCTGGAAGGAAAGAAATGACAATTTGTCACTGGATCTCCCTCTAATCAAGGTCTTCTTTGTCAGTTGATTGTGAACAGTTTTGGATGGTCTCAGGATATATGTCCTCTGGACTTTATTTCTTCTATGACTCTGATCACCTCAAATTTTCTAAGGAAATATACACGAAAAGCCATTGCCCCACCCACTGCAAAGGTAATGATAGCCAGCTAAAAAATAAGGCAGTGCCCTTGATATCCTTGATGTAGAATGAGAGCATCGTTTTGGAGGGGCTGAGGGAGAAAGATTCTAGTACTTAGGAGCTCCTTGGAATCTAATTGTAATGTTCCCTTGGGGATTCTAAGGGATATGAAGGGTCTTTGCAACTCTAACTTGGAGGCCACTTGTGCCTTTCCCCAGTCTCCCCTGAGTTTTTCCTCCACATAGCCACCAGTGTCACCTGAAAGCCAAGATCTGATTGTTACCTCTCAGCTGGAAATCCTGCAACTGTTCCCCACTGGGTAAAAGTCCCAACTACGTAGTGAGCCCCTTCACTGCTTGTCCCCAACTCACCTTGCCTGCTTCATGGAGTCCCTCCCTGCTGTGCTCCTACAGCTACCCACTGTCCACTCCATAGGTCATCCCACCTTCCAGGAATGCTTGTCTCCTGTGTCTCCACTGCACATGTCATTCTTTAAGGCTTAGCTCCAATGTCACCACTTCAGCCCTTCTGGACTTCATTCCCCTGGACAGAATTAGTCCCCTCTTCTGAACACTTCTGTGCAGCCCTTTTAAAATTACTCAATAAATATGAAAAAATGGAGTGCCTTCCATATGCCAGGCATGGTGTTAGTGCCTAGCTCAGGTCATTGTGCACAAGGCCAGAGTCCCACCTAGCTTGTGTGACACCTTTGGGTGATTATAAAGAGGCCTTCATCCTCCTTTTGGCTGACACAGCCCTGAGCCAGGACAGAGATTTATTAAATGGAGTTTGACATGGGATCCTTGTGCTGTACAAACTAAAACCATAACTGGTGACCCTGTAACGTAGTCCCTTGTATTAGAAACGTTTGGGTTGATGTTGCTTTTTATGCTCAACTCTTTGAGGGACGTGTCTGTATTTTCTTAGCACCCAGATTATACTTAGTAGGTATTCAATACATTTCTACTAAAATTGGTGAATAAATTGACAGAAAGATGTTTCCTGGAACCTACCAGTGTGTGCTGGGGATGGGGTGGGGGTTGGGAAGAGTGTCTTTAAAACCCTTTGACAAGTCTATTTATATGACTGGCTATAGTATAGAAGTCTGTGTGAACCTCAAGGACTCCCCAAGACCAGTAATTTGCAAGCTTGGCTGCATGTTGGAATCACCAGGGAAGGTTGAATCAGAATCTCAGGACGTGGGGTGCAGGAATCATAATTTTTTCAGTCTCCTCTCCCCAGATGATTTCATTGTGTAGCTGAGACTTAGAACCACTGTCCTAGAGAGACTTGAGGAGAGGAGACGACAGCAAGTTTTCATGTTCTGTGTGTCAAGTGCTCTGGAAGAACATAAAAGACACAAAATAAAACAGGAAAATATCAACAATGGGCTAAGGCAGGTGAACAACCAAGTAGGGAAAAGGGCATGAAGCCAGGTGACAGTGTATCTGTCCTATTTCTGGCTTCCATGGCAACAGCATTATACTGGTGGCAGCCCTGGGAGCAAGAAGTCTGAACGCGGCCATGCTTTTGTACAGCTTCCCAAAAAGCTGGCTCACAGCTGTTTAGCTGACTTTGTCCCTGGAACTCCTAAGAACTACATGTTTTCCTCACAAACTGTAAAAAAAAGCAAAGAAGAAAGTCCCTTTTGGCCTGTGAGGAAATGCTCTAAGGTAACCTCTGTTATGCACTGCAGACTGCTGAGATGTGGCTTGCTCTGACTGGCAGCCCCTGTACCTGCCTGAGCCTAAAAAAATACTTTGATAATGACTAATTTTTACACATTTCTTAATAGGCTTTAATTTCTTAGAACAGTTATAGGCTCACAGCAAAACTGATTGAAAAGTACAGAGTCCCCACATAACTACCCTCCCCACCCAGCACACCCACACAAAGCCTTCCCACCATCAACGTCTTGCACAAGAGTTGCATATTTGTTGCAACCGATGAACCAACACTGACACATCATTATCAACTGAAGTTCATAGTTTATATTAGTGTTCATTTTTGTTGTACATTCTGTGTGTATTGACAAATGTATAATTTCATGTATTCATCATTATAATATCATAGAGTATTTCCACTGCCCTAAACACCTCCTGTGTTCCACGTAGTTATCCCTCCTCTTCCCCAATCCTGGGCAACCACTGATATTTTCACTGTCTCCATAATTTTACCTTTTCTAGTATGTCATATTGTTGGAGTCATATAGTATGTAGCCTTTTCAGATTGACTTCTTTTACTTAACAATATACATTTAAGGTTTCTCCATTATTATTATTATTATTTGTAGCTTCATAGCTTATTTCTTTGTACTGCTGAATAATATTCATTGTCTCAATCTACAACATTCACTTATTAAGGACGTTTTGGTTGCTTCCAAGGTTTGGCAATGAGGAATAAAACTACTATAAACATTTACATGCAGGTTTTTGTGTAGACATAAGTTTTAACTGATTTGGGTAAATATCAAGGAGTACTATTGCTGTATCTTCTGATAAGAGAATGTTTAATTTTGTAAGAAACTGACAAACTCTTTCAAAGTGGCTGTACCATTTTGCATTCCCACCAGCAACGAATGGGACTTACTATTGCTCTACGTGCTTGTCAGCATTTGGTATAGGATTTTAGCCATTCTAATACATATATAGTGGTATCTCATTGTTTTAATTTGCATTCTCTAATAATATATGATGTTGAACATGTTTTCATATACTTATTTGGCATCTGTATAGCTTCTTTGGTGAGGTGCCTATCAGATTTTTTGGCTGTTTTTTAATTGGGTTGTCCCTTATCTTTTTGTTGTTGTTGTTTGTTTTGGTTTGTTTGTTTTCAGCTTAAGTAATAAAAATGTATTAGTTCCTGGAATGGTGGTTATACCCTTCCAACCTTGAGGGAGAGAACCGCACTGTAGGTCTTGTTGTTGAGTTTTAAGATTTCTTTGTATATTTTTCATAACAGTTCTTTATCAGATATGTCTTTTGCAAATATTTTTTCCCAGTTGGTAACTTGTCTTCTCATTCTCCTGATCATATCTTTTAAAGAGGAGAGATTTTTAATTTTAATGAATTTCAACCTCTTGTCACTTTTTTCTTTCATGGACCATGTCTTCAGAGTTGTATCTAAAAAGTTGTCACCAAATCCAAGGTTATCTAGATATCCTTCTGTTATCTTCTAGGAGTTTTATAGATTGGCATTTTACATTTAGAGCTATGAACTCTTTTGAATTAATTTTTGTGAAGGTCAAAAGGCCCATGTCTAGGTTCACTCTTTGAATGTAGATGTCCAGTTGTTCCAGCATTCTTTGTTAAGAGTCTCTTTGTTCCATTGTGTTGCTTTTGCTCTTTTGTCAAAGATGAGTTGACTACATTTGTATGGGTCTATTTCTCTATTCTGTTTCACTTATCTCTGTATCTATTATTTCACCAATACTAAACTATCTTGATTACTGTAGCTTTATAGTAATTCTCAAAGTTGGGTAGTGTCAGTCATCTGACCCTGTTTTTCTTAAATGTTGTGTTGGCTACTCTGTATCTTTTGCTTCTCCATATACACTTTAGAATAAGTTTGTCAATTTTTACAAAATAATTAGCTGGGATTTTAATTGAGATGGCATGGAATGTATAGATCAAGTTGGGAAGAATTGACATCTTAACAATATCGAATCTTACTACTCATGAACATGAAATATCTTTTCATTTATTTAGTTCTTTAATTTCTTTAATCAATTTTGTAGTTTTCCTCATGTGGATCTTGTGCATATTTTGTTAGATTTGTACCTGAGTATTTTATTCCATTAGTGCTAGTGCTAATGTAAATGGTATTATGTTTTTAATTTCAAATTCTAATTTTTCATTTCTGGTATGTAATAATGCAGTAGACTTTGGATATTAAGCTTGTATCCTGCAAACTTGCTGTAATTGCTTATTAGTTCCAGAAGTTTGTTTGTTTTGTTTTTTTGTCAATTCTTTGAAATTTTATATAGACAATCATGTCATTTGTGGGCAAAGATAGTTTTATTTCTTCCTTTCCAATCTGTATACCTTTTATTTGCTTTTCTTATTGCATTAACTAGGACTTCCAGTGTGATGTTGAAAAGAAATGGTAAGAGGGATATCCTTGCTTTCTTCCTGATCCTGGTGAAGGAGCATGTAGTTTCTTACCATTAAGTATAGTATTATCTATAGATATTGTACCAATTTTTAAAATCAAGTTGATGAAATTCTCCTCTATAAATTCACACTTTTAAAGAAAGAAAATTCACATGATTTATTCTACCTCTCACTGATCTTTCATTGACTATTTAACAAATCTTTATTTTGCATTTGCTATACAAGGCACTTTAAAGATTTTGAGTAGAAGAAAACATAAGTGTAAATTTTTCATACCTTGGGTTAGGAAGTAGTTTTTAGCTATGACACCAAAAGCATGAACAACCAAAGGAAAATATAGGTAAGTTGAACTTTATAAAAATGTAAAACTCTTGTGTATGAAAGGACACTATGAAGAAAGTGAAAAGACAATGCACAGAATGGGAGAAAATATTTGCAAATCAAATATATGATAAGAGTCTATTGTCCAGAGCATATAAAGAATTCTTACAACTCAACAACAAAAAGACAAATAACCAAGAGTGTAGCCTTCTTACTCCAAGGTCATGGGTTCAGATCCCTGAACCAGCCAATCACAAAAAATAAATAAATAAAAAACACAAATAACCAATTACAAAATGGGTAAAGGTCTTGAATGGACATTTCTCCAGAGAAGATATACAAATGACAATGAGATACTACTTCATACCCACTAGAATAGCATAATTAAAACAAACAAACATAAATCAATATGTGTTGGTGAGGATGTGGAAAAATTGAAACACTTGTACATTGCAGTTGTGCATGTAAAACAGTGCAGCCACTTTGGAAAACAGTATAGCTTCTCCTCAAAAAGTTATCTACAGAATTGCCATATGACCCAGTAATTCTATCCCTAGTATATATCCAAGAGAATTGAAAACATATATTCATACAAAAGTCATAGCACAAATGTTCATAGTAGCATTACTCATAATAGCAGAAAAGTGAAAACAGCCCTAATGCCCATAACAGATGAATGGATAAATAAATGTGATATAGCCATACAGTGGAAATCCATATAATGGAACATTACTTAGCCATAAAATGAAATGTACTACTGATTTATGTTACAACATGAGTGAACCTCAAAAACATGCTAAGTGAGAGAAGCCAGACACAAAAGGCCATATAGTGTATGATTTTGTCCTATGAAATATCCAGAATAGGCAAATATGGAAACAGAAAGTAGATTGGTGACTGCCGAGGACTGGGAAGTGGGGAGAATGGGAAGTGACTGTTAATAGGGCATGAGGAGGAATGAGGTTTCCTTTCGGGGTGATGAAAATATTCTGAAATTAGATAGTGGTGATGATTGTAGAACTTTGTGACTATACTAAAAACTACTTTAAATTGGTGACTTTTATGGTGTTTGCAATATACCTCAAACAATTTAAGAGTAGAAAAAGGACTTGCATTGATTGACAGAAGGACAAGTGTAACTTGGGAACTGTAGAAAAGATTTTTCTATGCAATCCACTTACAGGATAGAAAAGCTTAGACTGAAGACATCTGGGCTTTGAACAAGAACCATGAATGAACATAAGAACTTTCAGAGATCTCTTGATATCTGCAAAGTCCATTCTCATCTGCATCTTCCACCTCCTGCTTTCTACTGGAATCTTACCCTCTGTCTGTGAGCATGTTCAAATCCTCCCATCCTTCACCAACAAAACAGTACAACAAACAAAAGTCCCTAACAACCTTCCCTTGACCCTTTAATAACCTCTAGCTACTCCCCTTTCTCTTTTCTTTGTTTTTGAGCCAAACATTTCTGTCCCAAATATCCATTTCTCTGCCTCACATTTACTCCTTAAACAAATGCAATCTGGCTTCTGGCTCCATCCTTTCAAAGAAGCCGTCAGTCAAAAGTTCAATGTAAGTGCAGTGGCTATTTCCCAATCCTTGTCATACTTGACTTTTTCATAGCATTTGACCCCACTGACCAAATCATCCTTCTTTTGTTACTTCCTTTTTGCTCTCAGGGAGTAGCTCCATTCATCCTGATTTACTCCCTATCCCTTTGCATTTGTTCTTAGCATCTCTAACTGGACCCTCTTCTCCATCTCCTCAAGTGCTCTCACATACCCCAGGACTCAATCCATTGCCTGCTCCTCCTAGACGTCTGCTATGGGTTGAACATGTCCCCCAAAGTTTCATGTATTAGAAACTGAATCCCCACTGTGATAGTGTTAATTACTATAAAAATCCTATTATGGTAATTGAAAGGTGGATCCTTGAAGAGGTGATTAGATTGCAAGGACTATACCCTTGTGAATGGACTGATCCATTCATGGCATAATGGGCTTGGTTCTGATGGCTTTAAAAGAACACGTGAGGAGGTTAACTCTCTCTAGCTCAAGTCGTTCACCATGTGATACCCTGTGATACTGTGGAGAGTTACCACCAATGAGAAGGCCTTCACCAGATATGCTCCTTGGACTTTGGACTTTCCAGCCACTGAAACAGTAAGAAATAAATTTTATTTCTTTATAAATTACCCAGTTTCAAGTATTTTGTTATAAGCAACAGACAATGGACTAATACTACATCTTTCCCCCATTCACTGGAGACCCCAAATCTCTATTACAGTCAAATCTCTCTCCTGAGCTTCAGACCTAGTGGTGAACTGCCGACTGCACATTTCGACCTGGATATTTCACAGGCAGTCAGAGCTTTCTGTGCCCAGATCTGAACTTAGCATTTTTAGCCTCACTCCCCCACACAGCATTTAGTCCAAAAACTAGATGCGTACTGCATTCTTCCGCCTTGCTTTATTCCTGCCTGAAGCTCTTTATCCACCCCCTACAAGAAATTAGGTAAAGAAATTGAGGAGTTCAGAAACATACACATGTTTAAATAAATTACAAAGTGGCAGAAACAAGACGGGGATCCATCTGTTTTGGTTCCAGAGCTGTGCTGTCCAGTAAGTTAGCTACTAGCCATAAATGGCTATTTTAAAATTTTAATTAATTAAAATTAAATAAAATTAAAAATTCAGTCCTGAGTTGCACTAGCCACATTTCAAGTACTCAGTAGAGTAGCTATTGCAGTACAGAACAGTTCCATCATCACAGAATGTTCTATTGGATAGTGCTGTCTGCCTCTAATCACATCTGGAAAAAATACTTTCTTCTGTAATGAAGAGATAACCACTATTGACAGTTGCCTGTGAAAGGACGAGTCGACACCAGTTGACGATCCACTGGAGAGGGCTCGTTTATTAGGCGGCACACACACATATATATAGGGCTTTTAGGGAAGGCTGATTGGCTTAAAATACAATCCCTACTTAGCATACCGCATGGGGCTTGGGGTGAGCTGATTGGTGTGCGATTCGCGCCGGCGGGAAGGAGAGTACGGAAGAGAAGGGCAACCAGTGCCATGATGGGGTGTGGCCGAGAAGGGCTTATGTGATCGGGGTGTGATCCCTTGGGGCATTTGGGTCCCTACAGAGGGTACTTCAAAAAGTTGGTGGTAAAATAGAATCAAAAGATAATACAGATCTTTTCATGAACTTTTTGAAGTATCCTGATATAGGAAAGGAGATTTATTAGGCGAATTAGCTCATGCAATTAAGGAGGCTAAGAAGTCCCATGACAGGCCACCTGCAAGCTGGAGAATGAGGGAAAGCAGTAGTGTGACTGTCCAACTCTGAAGGCCTCAGAACCAGGGAAGCCGATGGTATAACTCTTAATCAGAAGCCAAAGGGCTAAGAACGCAGAGTTCTGATGTCCAAGGGAAGAAGAAGGGTGTTCTAGCTCCAGGAGAGAGAGAGCAAATTTGCCTTTCATCTGCCTTTTTGTTCTATTCAGGCCCCCAGCTGGTTGGATGGTGCCCCTCACGCTGAGGATGGATCTTCCCTACCAAGTCCCTAAGTCCACTAACTCACACATCAGTCTCCTGCAGAAACACCCCCACAGACACACCCAAAATTAATGCTCTACCAGCTTTCTAGGTATCCCTAAATCCAGTCAAACCAGCACCTAGAATTAACCATCAGAAAGATAATTAGGGAAATTTAAAAACTTACTGATTGTTCAATGATACTAAGGATTTATTGTTAAATGATTTTAGGTATGGTAATGGTATTGTGGCTATGTTTAAAAGACTCCTTATCCTTTAGAGAGACATACAAAAATCTTTATAGATGGGATGATAGGAGGTTTAGGATTTGTTTTAAATAATCCGGCAGTGAAGAAGTAAGAGGTGATATGGAGGAAACAACACTGACCATGAATTGATTGTTGAGCCTGGGTAATGGCTAAACGGGAGTTCGTTTAATATTGTTTTTACTTTTGTTTGTGTTTGGAATTTTCTTTCACAAAAGAGTTAAAATTGTTTTGTTCAAGTACAGATATAATAAAGGGCATTGATGTGAATCTAGATGATTTATCTATCATCTAGATTTAATATTTGTCCTTTAGATTTAGTCATCTAGATTTAGGTTTAATAATAGTTACTAAATTTGATTCACTTTTTTTCCCCCTGCATTATTGTAAAGCAAATCCTAGACATTTTTCGGGACCAGGATACTTCTTAAAGTGATGGCCACTTACTATTTAAGCATTTCTGTATGTAGATATCTCTAAAATAGGAGGTCACATTTTCAAATTATTATCTTCCTTGCACCTAACAAACTAATAACTCTTTAATATTGCTCGATGTCTGGATTTTCCTATTGTCTTCCCCAAATATCTTTTTAGAAGTGATTCCTCAGAATCAGTAGCCAGACAAGACTTATTTACTGCACTTGGTTATGTTTTTCTGTTTCTTCTCAACTAGGACAGTGAGTTCTCCCTTTTTTCCACGCCATTGACTTGTCGAAAATACTAGATGTTCTGTAAATGTTTCACATTGTGAACTTTTCAGATGGTTTCATTTCCTGTAAACAGGAAGTTAGAGTTAAATGCTTGGTTAGATTCAGTTTTAACATGTTTGGAAAAAAATTCCTAAGTGGTGTTATTAAATGTTATAAAAATTTGGACAAGGGAGCAATCTAACTATCCAGTAAAAGGGACTTATTTAAATAAATGATCACATATCCATAGAGTGTGCAACCAATCATAAAGACATTAAAAACATTCAATAGAAAAAGGTTTAAATTGAAATTTGAGAGTGTGAAACATTCATGGTGCAATAAATGAAAACAGCTGGTTACAAAGCATACATGTGCTATATGTGATTATGGCTGGCAGGGTCTACATCACAACACTATTGATCAGTGGTGGAATCATAAGCTATTTGCCCTTTTTTCCTTTGTAGGAAATCAAGAAAAGAGAGATAAATAATGACCATACATTATTTTGTAATAATACTTATATAAAACCAATGGAATTTTTCTTAAAAAACTATCTCCTAGACGTCAATTGGTATGAAGATAGTGTGGACCTCTGTGGCCTGCAGGCTTCTTAACCACCCTCTTTAGTGAAGGAATGCCTGGTGAACAAAAGCCAGAGATGATTGGCATCAGGACTGTCCTATTACTGTCCAAATTACTGTCCCGGCTGAGCCCAAAAAACTGCAAAAAGGAGCAGACAAGACAAATTAGAAATAAAATGTAAATATATAGCTGTTTAACAAGTAGGGTTGCTAGCTGCTCCTTTTCAAACCAGAGATTCAGAAAGCCTTCAGCACACAAATGTTCCACCCATGACTGAAATACACTGAGCAGTCACCCTAGACCCAGTCCAGATTGTGTCATGTGGCCACCCCTCCCCCATGTGCATGGTAAGGGGCACCAGAGGCCAGCCGGGGCACAGCTATGAAAGGCGGACCTGACTTCAGTGCCTCACCATTTCTACTTAGGGTTCTTTCTCTTTGTGTGGCCATCCCACCTTTACCACGTCTTACTTCCAAAGGACTTCCTCCTCCTGAATCTCCTGCGATTCCCTCACTGTATCTTACTGAACATTTATTCTGCAGAGAGCTTCTCTTTGAGGCAGGGTGGGGTGGGAGGTGACTGGGCGTTTAGGCTCCGTCACACTGCAGGGTTGGGTCTAACACTTATCATTGTGCATCCTCAGGTGAGTAATTAACAACTGTCAGCCTCAGTTTCTCCAAAGTGTCATTAGAAACACAAAATGTGGACTTGAAGGTTTTCCAAATATTTAACACGTGTGGCTGTTTTGTGAGGTTTTTGGCAGGATTTTGGGTTGAAGCTAAGGAAGTCTTTTCTTCTTCTACTTTCCAACTAAGTATTTAGCAGAGAACAGTATTAAAATAATTTAGAGGATGTATATTTTTCCTCAAACTGTTATGTAAAATTTAACACAGCCAAAAGAAATAAAAGGAACAGATAGCAATTATTCCTTTTTCTCCTTGCTTACACACACTCCCACTTTTATCAAAGTAAAATTGTCATTAGCTGAATATATTCTAAGGTTATTTCTCCATACCTTGTTTTGTTTTAAAAGAAATGCAATCAAGAAAAATCCCTTCCCTTTTACATTTTACAATATATTTTCACATATTTTGATATTTTTCTGTCAGGTCCACCGCCGGCCGACCCGAACAGCCCTAGCCTTGTTCCTTTCGGTGGGCGAGCGAATGGCCCGGGATTCCTCTTTCCCTCCTGTCCCCTTTGGAAAGAGACGGGGGAAGAGAGCCGTGAAGAGAGGTGAGCACACCACCAGCCCCAAAAACAGCCCGGTTAAAGGACACTCAGACGCGGCGGGGGTTCTGTCGAGCAGTTCCGTTTATTATCACACAAGCACTTGCTTTTAAAGGCAAATGGGGAAGGGAGGTTTTTACATCTTCTAATCAGCTTAAAGGTTACGAGAGCATGCATCCTATCTCAATGCCTAGCTATTGCAATTATGCAGTGTTCACGAGCGCGGAAGCACGTATTTGGCCAATAAGGGCTAAGGCAAGGTTCCCACAGACATGCCCACCCTACTTCCTCCCGGTGCCGTCTTAGGCTGCCATGTTAATACGCCCTTGTGGGCCCATAATAGCACTGCTTGTAATGTCACTTAAGGTGGCATTAGTTTTTAAGGCCCGACATCTCCCCCTTTCTGTTTTAATAAGGCAGCTGGAGGTGGCTAACCTTCCCAGCCTCGCCTCCTTTCCCTCTGGTGGCTGTGCCTGTCTTAGGTTGTTTCCCTCTGGAAATCTTACCCGTCATTGACTATCCAGCCAAGCGGGGGGGCGGGGCAGAGCCTTAGAGATTGGCGTTGATTTTTTAAAGGGCCATATTTGACCCAAGGGCTGTCAGGGCTTTCATTGTGGGCCACCTCCTCTACCACCTGGGTGAGCATTACGAGATTTGCACCTTATCAAATGGCGTAAGGCCCCAAGATGATTACTAGGGGGCCTGCCAGGGAGGACAGCAGGGTGGTGAGCCACGGGGAACTTGAGAGCCAGCTTTGGAACCAATTACTATTGGCTTCTCGCTCTTTTTTTTTTTTGTGCTTTTCTAGCCCTTCTCTAAGCTTAGCTAGGGAATCCTTGACCACTCCAGAGTGGTGGGCATAGAAGCGGCACTCTTCTTTGAGGGCAGTGCATAATCCTCCTTGCTGTAAGAACAACAGGTCTAGTCCACTTCGATTCTGTAAAACAGCTTCAAAAAGTGATGTTAGCGATTTTTTAAAATGTGATACAGACAGCTCCAAGCGGCTTGTATGACCTCCCAGGTTTGGTTGGCTGGCTCCTGGGGACCTTCCCTGGTGGCAGAGGCCCTTGTCCTTGTTGACCCGAGGAGGGCGGCCACTTGGAGCATCCACAAAGGGTTCATAATGCAGTCTGAAACATACAAACAATAAACTCCTCAGGGTCCTCAGTACCCTGGGTGTCTGGCAAGAACTTAAGATTTTGGCTGGGACCCATATAGGGGTTGACTCACTGAGGGGGAAGACACAACCAAACCCTCGACCCATAGTTAGCAATGGGTCAGGGCCCCTCCACTGGCCTGTTAAGGGGTCTTTCCACTGCACTTGGACTTCTGGGCGCGGTGGTTGAGCTGACCAGTGTTTCTGGAAGGCAAACGGGTTCATTTTTGGAAAAATTTAGGATGTTTAAAGTTAGGAGTGCCTGTCCCAACTGCTGATGAGGGCTGGTGACTCCCCCTTTTTGTTTTAATAATTGATTTTTTAGGCATTGGTGATGCTGTTCAACAATGGCTTGTCCTTGGGGGTTATAGGGAATTCCTGTAGTATGTTTAATGTTCCATTGTATTAAGAATTCTTGTAAGGCTTTGCTAGAAAAACAAGGCCCATTATCTGTTTTAATTTGTGCTGGCAGCCCTAAGGTGGCAAAACACTGCAGCAGGTGATTTTTTGCATGCTTGGCAGCTTCACCTGCGTGTGCTGTGGCCCAACACGCGTGTGAATAGGTGTCAATGGACACAAAAACATATTTGAGTTTCCCAAAAGGCGGGAAGTGAGTTACATCAGTTTGCCACAGCACATTAGGCTTGAGTCCCCTAGGATTGATCCCTGGCGGTTGTAAGGGGGTACTTGCAGATAAGGAAGGCATGACTTGCATGTGTGTACAATCCTTTTTAGCTGTGAAATAGGCATATTTGGAAACCTGGCATGTAGACCTCACAAGTTTACATGAGTTAAAATGTGCAGTTCGCTGACACTATCTGTTGTATATATTTTAGGGCCCTGAGAGGCAAGAGTGTCTGCCTGGGTATTTCCAGTGGCTAGAAATCCTGGCATCCCTTGATGACCCCAAAGGTGTTGAACAAAAATAGGGTTATTGCGGCCTTGTAAGGTACTCCTTACTTGTATCATAAGGGAGGAGATGGGATTACAATCTAAGCAAATGTGGGCTCCCGGAAGCCCAGGGAGAAGATTGGCTGCATATAAGCTGTCTGGGGTCTGGCACCTTTTGCGGGGGCCCTTTGCCAAGGACCCATGGGAAGGTGAGTCCGGGGTTGGTGGCATTGGGCAACGCTACTGCTTGATTTTTCTCTGCCTGCACGTGGCACTCTTCTTTAAAGAAGGCGCAGAACTTGATAAACAAGTTTGCGGGGAGGACAGCCTTACAGAGCATTTTCCAATCTTGGGTTGTGCAGGGTTGGTGCGCTAAGCCCTGGAGGATGGTTTCTGCCCATAGGGAATTGGGCCCATCCTCTGCGACAGCCTTTTTCAGCTCTTTAAGGTCATGAGCTTCCCAGGGGTACCAAGCGGCCGGCCTATTTCCACCGGGAGCTTTGTCAAATTTGGACCTACAGTCCTTTTTCCAAAGTAATCCTTTTTTACATCAGGGGCAAGGTGTGGTAGGGGGTTTTTTGCCTTTAGCCTTGGGATATTGGCTTTTTTTTTTTTTTAAATTTTATTTTGTCGATATACATTGTGGCTGATTATTGCTCCCCATCACCAAAACCTCCCTCCCTTCTCCCTCCCCCCCTCCCCCCCAACAATGTCCTTTCTGTTTGCTTGTCGTATCAACTTCAAGTAATTGTGGTTGTTATATCTTCTCCCCCCCCCCCGGTTTTGTGTGTGTGTATGTGTGTGTGTGTGTGTGTGTGTGTGTGTGTGTGTGTGTGAATTTATATATTAATTTTTAGCTCCCACCAATCAGTGAGAACATGTGGTATTTCTCTTTCTGTGCCTGACTTGTTTCACTTAATATAATTCTCTCGAGGTCCATCCATGTTGTTGCAAATGGCAGTATTTCATCAGTTTTTATAGCTGAGTAGTATTCCATTGTGTAGATGTACCACATTTTCCGTATCCACTCATCTGATGATGGACATTTGGGCTGGTTCCAGCTCTTGGCTATTGTAAAGAGTGCTGCGATGAACATTGGGGAACAGGTATACCTTCGACTTGATGATTTCCATTCCTCTGGGTATATTCCCAACAGTGGGATAGCTGGGTCGTATGGTAGATCTATCTGCAATTGTTTGAGGAACCTCCATACCATTTTCCATAGAGGCTGCACCATTTTGCAGTCCCACCAACAATGTATGAGAGTTCCTTTTTCTCCGCAACCTCGCCAGCATTTATCATTCAGAGTCTTTTGGATTTTAGCCATCCTAACTGGGGTGAGATGGTATCTCAGTGTGGTTTTGATTTGCATTTCCCGGATGCTGAGTGATGTTGAGCATTTTTTCATATGTCTGTTGGCCATTTGTATATCTTCCTTAGAGAAATGCCTACTTAGCTCTTTTGCCCATTTTTTAATTGGGTTGCTTGTTTTCTTCTTGTAAAGTTGTTTGAGTTCCTTATATATTCTGGATATTAATCCTTTGTCAGATGTATATTTGGCAAATATTTTCTCCCACTCTGTTGGTTGTCTTTTAACTCTGTTAATTGTTTCTTTTGCTGTGCAGAAGCTTTTTAGTTTGATATAATCCCATTTGTTTATTTTTCCTTTGGTTGCCCGTGCTTTTGGGGTCGTATTCATGAAGTCTGTGCCCAGTCCTATTTCCTGAAGTGTTTCTCCTATGTTTTCTTTAAGAAGTTTTATTGTTTCAGGGTGTATATTTAAATCCTTAATCCATTCTGAGTTGATTTTAGTATACGGTGAGAGGTATGGATCTAGTTTCATTCTCCTGCATATGGATATCCAGTTATCCCAGCACCATTTGCTGAAGAGGCAGTCCCTTCCCCAGTGAATAGGCTTGGTGCCTTTGTCAAAGATCAGATGGAAGTAAGTGTGTGGGTTGATTTCTGGATTCTCTATTCTATTCCATTGGTCAGTGTGTCTGTTTTTATGCCAGTACCATACTGTTTTGGTTATTATAGCTTTGTAGTATAGCTTAAAGTCAGGTAGTGTTATGCCTCCAGCTTTACTTTTTTTGCTCAGCATTGCTTTGGCTATGCGTGGTCTTTTATTGTTCCATATAAATGACTGGATAGTTTTTTCCATTTCTAAGAAAAATGTCTTTGGAATTTTGATGGGGATTGCATTGAATTTGTATATCACTTTGGGTAGTATGGACATTTTCACTATGTTGATTCTTCCAATCCAAGAGCATGGGATATCTTTCCATCTTCTTGTATCCTCTCTCATTTCTCTCAGCAGTGGTTTGTAGTTCTCATTATAGAGATTTTTCACCTCCTTGGTTAACTCATTTCCTAAGTATTTTATTTTTTTGGTGGCTATTGTAAATGGGCAGGCTTTCTTGATTGGAGAAAAGAAATGCTACTGATTTTTGTGTGTTGATTTTGTATCCTGCTACTGTGCTGAAATCATTTATCAATTCCAACAGTTTTTTTGTAGAGGTTTTGGGCTGTTCGATATATAGGATCATGTCATCTGCAAATAAGGACAGTTTGACAGCAACACATACGAAAAATTATTCATCACGATCAAGTGGGATTCATCCCAGAGATGCAAGGTTGGTTCAACATACGCAAATCAATAAATGTGATACACCATATTAATAAACTCAAACACAAGGACCATATGATCATCTCTATAGATGCTGAAAAAGCATTTGATAAAGTTCAGCACTCATTTATGACAAAGACCCTCTATAAGTTAGGTATAGAGGGAAAGTATCTCAACATAATTAAAGCCATATATGCCAAACCCACAGCCAATATCATCCTGAATGGGGAAAAGCTGAAAGCTTTTCCTTTAAGAACAGGAACTAGACAAGGATGCCCACTCTCACCACTCCTATTCAACATAGTGTTGGAAGTACTAGCCAGAGCAATCAGAGAAGAGAAGGAAATAAAGGGCATCCAGATTGGAAAAGATGAAGGACATTGGCTTTTAAAATGACCTTGTCTTCCGCAACCAAAACATTGTCCCTTGAAGGGTGGGGAAGTATTGTTTCCTGAGCGGATCAGGGCAGTAAACACCTTGAAGGCTTCAGTTAAGTTTTGTGTCTGAGCCTGAAAGGCTGAGGATAAAGTCCTGGCCTTGGCAACAGCCTTTTTTAGTTCTTTTACAAAGTTGACCAGATAGGCCTGAGGGGCCGCTTCCCCCCACGGGCTGCAGATGGCTGGGGGTTCCCAGCGAGCCATAATAGGGAAAACCTGCGGCTCTGCCGGGGATGTTTTTAAAGGTGGACTAGCCTCCTCCACTTCTTCAGGTGCCGCTTTCTCTCCTTTGGCTAAACTTTGCTCAGGGCCTTGCATTGGTAGCTTTGTTTCCTTTTTTCTCTCCTCATCCAACTGTGCCCAATCCCTTTCTGCCCCTTCCTGATGCTTGGGACGGAAGCAAAGCTTTAGGGCAGAGATGGTTTGGTAGAACCCTAAGGGGGGGGGTCTAGCCCGTGACTAATCTCATTCTTTCTGGCCACGGTCTGAACCCGGTACCAAGTCTCATATGAGAACAAGTTGGATGAAAGTGCCCAAGGGATTACCTTCACCACATGACGCCAGGCATTGGTGGCCGTGGAGTCAGATATTTCTAGGCCTCTGCTTTTTAACATGTACTTTAGAGCTCTGCAGGCTGTCTCATCACTCTTTCCACACACACCTCCCATGTTGCCCCGTGGGGAAGGGACAAAGGGAGCACAGGGCAGAGAAGTGCAGGGACTTCCCCCTGTTATGGTACTCACCCTGACACGCAGGCGGATTACTTCACGGCGACTACCGTGGTTGCGGGGGCCACTCCACTGGTTGATCACCCTTCGTCGACCTTCTTTCAGGACTGAGCAGCCGGGGGCCTCACTTGCTCGCCTTTCACCCACAAATTTTAAAAAACTCCTCACACGGGGCACCACTCTGTCAGGTCCGCCACCAGCCGACCCGAACAGCCCTAGCCTCGTTCCTTTTGGTGGGCGAGCGAATGGCCCGGGATTCCTCTTCCCCCTCCTGTCCCCTTTGGAAGGAGACGGGGGAAGAGAGCTGTGAAGAGAGGTGAGCACACTGCCGGCCCCAAAAACAGCCCGGTTAAAGGACACTCAGACGTGGCGGGGGTTGTGTCGAGCAGTTCCGTTTATTATCACACAAGCACTTGCTTTTAAAGGCAAATGGGGAAGGGAGGTTTTTACATCTTCTAATCAGCTTAAAGGTTACAAGAGCATGCATCCGATCTCAATGCCTAGCTATTGCAATCACGCAGTGTTCACAAGCACGTAAGCACGTATTTGGCCAATAAGGGCTAAGGCAAGGTTCCCGCAGACACCTCCACCCTACTTCCTCTGGGTGCCATCTTAGGCTGCCACGTTAATACGCCCTTGTGGGCCCATAATGGAGCCACTTGTAATGTCACTTAAGGTGGCGTTAGTTTCTAAAGCCCAACAATTTTTAAGTTCTGCTATATGCTTTTAGAAAGAGCTATATTGGAGTATAATTTACATACAATGAAATTCACTCATTTTAAGTGTACATCAGATTGGCAATTGCATACAATCTTGTAACCACCACAACACACAAGATACAGAACATTTCCATCACTCTGGTAAGTTCCCATTTGCCACTTTGGGGGCAATTCCCTCTTGTTCCCATAGTCCCTGGCAACCATTTATTTGCTTTCTATCAGAATAGTTTTGCTTTTTTCAGTATTTTACATTAATGGAATATAGCACAGTATGTGGTTTTCCATGTCTAAATTTTTCAGGTGGCATAATGTTTTTGAGATCCATTTTTGTTGCCATGTGTCAGTGGTTTGTTCTTTTTTTTATTGCTGAGTGGTATGTTTTTGTATGGACATTTGGGTTGTTTCCAGTTTTTTGACTATTTAGAATAATGCTGCTGATGGAGCTAGAGATAATCCCTCCTCCTGGAACCAGGCAAGAAGCACACCAAAAACATCACTTCCATGCAGGTGGCCCACCACAGCCACCACAATAGCACGGCTGCTGCAAACGTGGCTAGATGCCGCAACCACCATGCAGATGGCCCGCCAGCCACTGGAGTGCATTGACACAAGGATCGTCACCAGCAGAGACCAAAGAAAAGAAGAGGATGTCTCTTTCCATAAAGCCCATTCCAGAGTGATAGAAGCATCTGCTCTACGATAATAGTGGTGGACTTCAATGCGCCTCTCTCAGCATTGGACGTATCATCTAGGCAACAAATCAACAGAGTAACCATTACTCTTTCAGAAGAAGAGAAGAAATCTAGGGTCATCAGAGGTGGGAGGGGGGATGGACAGGGGGATAGGGAGAGATTGGATAAGGGGCATAAAGAATAAGCATGATTTGTAATAATATATATGCTAACAATATTGATTTGATCAACGTATGTCAATGTTGAACTCCCAAAATATGTATAATCAATTATGATTCAATAAAAAATAAATAAATAATAATAAAAATTAAAAAGTTTAAAAAAGTAAGTTTTCTTATCATGAATAAAAATCACATAGGAAACAAGAAATAATATATAATTGTTGTTCAACATTAACTAAACTGCCTCTGTGTGTGTGTGTGTGTGTGTGTGTGTGTGTGTGTGTGTGTGTGTGTGTGTGTGTGCGTGTGAATAGTTTAATGATTTATCATGTAGATTTAAAAGCAAGCATCCCAGCAGCATATAACAGACAGTTTTCCCTGGGTCTTTGGGTCTTCCTACCTGAAGTCTCCCATGTCATGTAAAACTTTGATTCTATAAATTCATTATGCTTTTCTCTTGGTAACACACAAGGAAAGATATCACGCCTTTCTGCCCCTACACAGGCCAAGAATCCTAGCTAACAACAACAACAAAAAGAATAATGCTGCTGTGAACATTCCTGCAGATGTCTTTGGTTGGGCATGTTTTCATTTCTCTTGGGCAAATATGTAAGAGTGGAGTTGCTGGGCCTCGTGGCAAATGAATATCTAACTTATTGCTAAACTTTTTGTGGGAGGGTGTTTTGACTCATCACAAAAACTCTGTGCCAGAGAGAGGCAGCTATTCCTATTTTACAGGTAAGGAAACTGAGGCACAAGGTAAATTTGGTGATTTACTCAGACTTTTGTACTATTGAACTTGGACATGCTAGGACTGGGACATAGATCTCTAGTGCTCACTTGGCTTTTGGTTTATTTTACGTTTTCTCTCTTTTTAAAACTTTTGCTTTAATACAAGAAAATGTTCATAGTTATGCAAAATTAGAAAATATAAAGTAAAAAGAAGCTAAAATTGCCTGTTTCTTCTGCTCAGAAGAGACCATTATTAACATTTTTTATATCATTTGAGACTTGTGTCTGCATATGTGTGTGTTTCTTCTTACAAAATGGGTTCAGATTATACATAATCTTTTGTGTCTTGACTGTCACACTCAATCATGAAGATTATTTTTCTATCCTGGAGATCTTTTCACATCAATAAATATGTACTTACAATGTCCTTTTAAATGGTTGCTAAATTTTTATTTGATGACCTAGTATGAATTTTATGATATTATTAACACCAGTCTTATATTATTTTTAAGAATTTATATGTACCTCCACCAATTTCTAAACCATACTTCTGCATTTTGAGATGATCGTTTGATTTTAAGATTTCATCATTCTTCAAAAATGTCACCTTGGTTTCTTTTCTACGTACCCTAAAGAAGTTGGTGAGGAGATTGGACTCAGTATATATATGAAGAAATGGCATTCATCTAAGTGAAGAAACACGTCTGTTATGCAAGACACTCAAGTGATGGGTTTTGTATTTCATCTCACATATAGTTTAATTTGAATGTGGAAAAAACTGCTTCTACCATACAAAAGAGGAACTTTGAGCAAAAATTTGGTAGCGAAGAGTCTTAAAAGGACAAGCTTCCTCTAGCAATGCAACTTCAGAAATTTCACTTCTCCATTTCCTTTTTCTCTTCCCAAACTAGGAAACACTGAAAATATATCGACCCAGTGGAAATAAAGCTTCAATATCAGAGTAGGGGTTAGAGCTGATGACAGGGAAAGAGTCAATTCAGTAACCAGCCAGAATGACAAAGGTAAAAGTAATTCCTCTCCAGAAGGGTCCGTTCCCACATCGTCTCTGTGCATTTATATGAACAAAACTTATTCCCCTCAGGTTCTTTTAAAAAGTAACTATTCTCAAAGCCTTTTTGCCAGAGAAAATGAAAGAACAAGAGAGTCAATAGTGGAGATTCATTCACACTTAAAATTATTTTTCCATCCCCACATTTTCATTTTCTAAAAAGAATATTTGCAGAGACTTGAGGCAGAAGGGAGCTTAGATATCATTTAGTACAGGCTTTTCATTTTATAGATGAGGAAGTAGGTGGAGAATATATTGTTTTGATTTTTTTCCTGATCATTGTTTTCTTTTTGCCGTAAGGGTTTAGTTCTTCAACTCTCGGTTTATGCAACTATTTTGGAAAAGCGTTGTTTCCAAAACCTTTTGGAAAGGATCTCTTTCCCTAGTAACTCCTTGATTCCTAAGAACTGAACTGGGTTTTCTAACAGAAAAGTATTTTCTCTCTTTGAGGGATGAAGTTTAAACCCCCCAGGAGTATTTGACTTAAGGAGTGAATTGTTCAACGTTCCTCACTTATTTGATGACATTTTTCTTTATCTTTAACCTTTCCTGTTTCACATCTTGTTTTAGAAGAAGAAATAGCCTTGTTCTTTTGCAAAGGCAATCTTTCCATCTGTGCTCTGTTTTTTCCTTTTGTTTCATAAATTTTGGGGGGAAAAGTAATCCATGCTAATAGAATACAGAGTAGAAAATACTTTAAAAGTCAACAGCATTTTTCTATCACAGCGATAATTGTCTAGAAAGTATAATAACAATCACATCGGCAATAAAAAGCATAAAGTATGCAGCAATTAACCTAATCAAGAAGGCACAAAATCTTTATGGCAAAAAACTTAAAACTCTATTAAGAATCTCATGAAAACCTGGATGCACCAAGTTCATAGACAGAATGACAGCATTTGTAAAGACGTCAGTTCTTGAGTTAATGAGGTCATTCAAGGCAATTCCAGTAAAAAAATCTAATAAGATCTTTTTAGGTGCTCAAGAACTGACTCTAGAATTTTCATGGAAGTAAAAAGTATACAATTGTTTAAAATTTTGTTTTAAAAGAACACAGGCAGTGGGAGAAGTTGAACTCACCCTTATTAATGTTAAGGCTTGTTACAAAACCATCATAATAAATAATGTGATACTGGCGCAAAACCAAAAAAACCCAGTGCAACAGAATAAATAGCACAGAACACACCCACATTCACATACATTTACCCACCTATCTAAAACCCTACGTAGCATATAATAGAGATGGCATCACATATCAATGAAGAAAGAATGAATTTTTAGAAGAAAGTAGTAGGAATACTAGATTATTATACAGAAAATGTAAAGTTGGATCCCTACCTCATACCACATAAAAGAGCGAACTCCAGAGGGATTAAAGACTAATTGTGAAAGCAAAACTGAAAAGTTAGTAGAAAACAACGGGCAGATGTGATGGTAATCATGGGGTAGGAAAGGATCTCTTAAACAAAACCCCCAAAGCAGAAGCCATAAGATAAAGCTTGATGAATTTTGATATACTGATATTAAGGATTTCAGTTCAATTAAGTATCCAATGGACAAGGTTGGCGGAGGAATGATGGAGCAGAAATAATCACTTTCAGTGTTCAGAGAAGACAGAACAACATAACATACAAAGTGAGAGAGAGAGAGAGAGAGAGAGAGAGAGAGAGAGAGATATTAACGAACGAGGGGGAAGAGGAGAAAGGGAAAGAGACCAAAAGAAAAATGCACAAAGATGTGAGAAGTCAGTTGGGGAAACATAAACAGTTAGCAAGCACATGAAGATGATTAAATTTACCAGTAATCAAAGAAATCCAAGGACGACAACAGTGATGCAGCACAGTACATCCTTCAGCTTGGCAAAAATTATAAAGAGGGATAATGTTAGCAAGGATGTGGGTAAGAACACTCAAGAGTTGGTAGGAGTAAAACTGATCAGTTTGTTCTGGAGAAAAATTTGGCAACACTTAGTGAAAACAAGCATGTGTCTAGCCTATGACTTAACAATTCTTTTTCTGGATACCTATTCCTAATAAACTCTTTCTCAAGTCCATGCAGGGACATGTATGAGGTTGTTCAATGAAACATTTTTTGGTCTAGAGGGGAGTTGGAGGCAACCTTGGTATTAATCATTAAGAGAATGGATGAGTATAACAGGGGATATGCCTGCAATGGTATATTATGCAGCAATTAGAAGCTATAAGCTAAATATACATATGATAAAACAGCTAGATCTTTAAAAATGTATGGTTGAGTGAAAAAGGAAGCAGAATGATATCTATAGCAAAATATTTTGTAAATTTAAAATATACAAAGCAATACTGTGAATCTTTCAAGGACACTTTGTATGTGCAATGACATTTACTTAATATATCAGACAAAAACTGGAGTACATATTTGTGAAAAAGTACACACATTCACTCACACAATTTATTCATTCAACCAGTACTTATTGAGCATCTGCTGGAGTGAAAAAATCACAGCACCCAAATCCCACCATGCAGAAATAACCACTTTTGAAGTTTTGTACACCTGTGATCTTTTCTCCATTTCCTTCTCCTATTCTGAGACCTTCCCTATGAAAAATTATACTTTTCTGCTGAAACACACTTTCCCTTTCTAATGCTGCCTTTCCCAATGCTATAAAACTTGCTGTTTTCCATCCTAAAAATAATCCTAAACCTTCTCTGGACCATCATCATCTGACTTTCTATTTCTCATTTCAAGACAATGTCTTCAAATCGTTGACCAAACTTACTGTCTCAATCTAGAACTTACTAGATAAATCTAGAACTTAATCTCAAACTTACTGTCTCAATCTGTCTCACTCTCAATCTAGAACATCTGTCATTTCTTTCACTCTTCCCTTAAAGCTGTTTTTTCAAAGATCATTGATGGTTTTTTAATGGTCTTTTCTCTGTTTAGATCAATAAATACTTATTGGATAAATACCTTGATATACAGTATGATGCCAGGATCTGTGCTAAGTCCTAGGGCTATGAGATGATTCCAGTAGAGTCTCTGTGTTCCAGGAGATCACACCATGGTTATAAAATATATATGGAAATGAATAATATTAATATGATGTTCTAGTTATAGAGATAAGGTGTCCCTAGGTTGCTACTGAGCCCAAGTGAGAACTTTGGATTTAGGAAGACTTTTTGGAGAAGATTCAGTGTGAGTGTTGAAGGATGAACCAATTAAATACGATTAAGAAATTCTAGACAAGTCATTCTCAAACCTAGCTGTACATTTTAGCTTAAAAAAAAAAATACTAATGCCTAGGCCCCACCCCAAACCAATGAAATCTTGTCTGGGGGTGGAAACCAGCAGATTATTTTAGAAGTTCCTCCTGTGATTTTAAGGTGGTAAAGCCAGGTCTGAGAACCACAGCTCTAGACCGAGAGAGTGGAATGGTAGACCACATGGCTCGTAAGTGTCAGAGCCTACAATACCCAACTGTCTCACTCCAAAGAATGCTCCTAACCACTCCTCACTACTGGTTCCACACGACTGAGACAGTATTAGGATGTGTTAGTTTATGCTGTAGTTAAACAATTTAGTGATTTAGAACAACAAAGTTTTGTTTTTGTTTTTGCTTGCATGCATTGAGGATCGTTGTGGTCAGGGATGGGGTTGTGCTTAATGTTATTCTCACGCAGGGACCCAGATCTGTGGGGCTCTCAGTTGCTCTGCCAGGGTAAGGGACAGTAGTGAATTGTACAATTTCTTATAGGCCTCCACCTGCAAGTGACCCATGACACTTCAGCTCACGGGCACTAGCCAATTGAGTCATGTGGCTGTATTAAAATAAACCTCATGGGGATGGGGCATGCTACTCCGGCATGTGCTTGAAAGATACCTGGAATATTTGTAAAAAATAACTATCTCTAAGCTCTATGAAATTAAATTGAACTCAATTGCCAAATGCAACCAGTTGTATTCATCTGAAGTTGCATGCTATCATGTGACCAGGAGGTAGTGATTTCACTCTTATTTGTGCCAACTAGGATATCCCAGAGGAATTTAATGCTGTATGTTTTCATTCTTACATCTAATTCTTCCATTTTCCATTTTTTCTTTTCTTAAACACAGCTCTGGCCTTGCTAGGAGAGTTAGAATTAGGTTTCCAAGATTTTAGCACTTTCCGTATTTCTTCAGGTGAAAACTTTTTTTCATTTTCAGAAAGTAAAATCAACGTAACAATGACTTCCTGAACCAACCAGAACATGCATCCACCCAGGCTTCATTTCTCCTTTTCTGTTTGTGGAGCCACCCTTTGCAAGGATGATTTTAAAGGCCAATTGACTCATACCGGTGACCTCTCATCATAGTTTCCTTTGTTCGTAAATAGAAACATTTCCCTAATTCTTTATAATTTCAAAGAAGTTGCTCATAAATAGTTTCATTTAATTCCCCAATTGACTCTATGATGAAGGGATTATTCGATCCTATTTTACAGATGAAGAAATTGAGATTCAGAGGTGAGACAAGGTCTCACAGAGATTTCTGAAATATTTACATCTCCAGACAGCCACCCTCGTCTTTTTTCTTTGTATCATTTTCTAGCTTTAATGAGACAAAATACTCACAATTCATTAATTCGCTCAACAAGAAATGGTCTATTGGCAACATGGCACTGGGCCAGCTGTGGGGTGTATATGCACGGTCTCTTGTACTCTGTTGAAGATGAGGCTCTCTATTGCTGAACCAACAGCCTTCGAACAGAACTCCAGTTTTTTGAATTAACCAGAGTGTTCCATCTCTCAATCTCCGGGACCCTAGGTCCCTACCCCAGGCTCAGAGGATGGTCCTGACTGTGCTGCATCAGCCATAATCATCTCGTAGGATAGATTTGAGGGTCGGCTGGTGACCTACTTCTGCATAAGTTATAAGGGGAAGTGGGCTGAGAAGGCCCTCTCTTCCCAGATCAAGTCAAGGACTCATGATATGAAAGCCTTTCTGCCTCCCCTTTCCCTTCCCAAACATGTACTTGATGTGCAGAAATATACCAGCCTCCTGTGACCGACAAACCAACATGTGGGAACAGAAAGAGAAGAGCCTGGGTCCTTGATGGTATTTTGAGTCCCTGGACTGCCTACTCCATACTTCTTGTTAAGAGAGAAAAAAACAAACCCATGTTATGTTTAGGCTTCTGCGAATTGGATTTTATGTTACTTTCAGTTGAATGGATTCCTAAGTGATTTAACTGACCCTTTTGGTGAAAGACTCACAAAAAAAATTCCTATTGGTTTTAGGATTGTTAGTCATTGCTTACCAACCCCAGCCACTTCTGAGTGGCTGTTCCCCACCCAAAGACCCCACTGCTGAAATTGCGAGTGGAATGGTTGTGTTCTGCACAGTGGAGTCTGTTCCTCTATGGGTGTGGCTGGTCCCAGGGTAGCCAACAACAGACTGGCCAGAGAACTGCAAGTTGAGGACTGCCATGGAAAATGTGAACTGGAGAAACTCAAGTTCTCTCACAGGAATCTGGAATTTAGGATTGAGAGAATGAGTCAGCGAGCTTGGAAAGCTGAGCTGAGGATCATGGAGCAGATTGGGGGCTGGGGTGTAGAATATGGACCATGATGAGGAAGCTGGGGAGGGGAAAGGTTCAGAGAAAGGCAGAAAGAGATATCCCAGACAAGAGCAGACCATGCGATGTCTTAAAGTTTCCCGAGGGGTGTCAATTCCAGACCTCGTGTGCCCTTGTCGTACATCACCTCCTCCTCCGGGCAATATGAGTGCACCTTTGTCCTCATCATGAAATAAGCCCTAACAAATATACCAGGCGATAACAGCTATATTTTGAGTTAAGTTTTTAATGTCTCCCATTCCTTCTTTCCTTGTACGTGTATGCAAAAGGTAATACCTCGCGTACAGGTTTTGTTGGGATTATATGTGAACAAGACCTCACACAGTGCTTAGCATATAGTGGCAGCTTAGTGAGTATTAATTCCTTTTCCATTTCTCTAACAGCTAAGTCTGTGTGGAGGTAGAATGGACTGCCCTGGAAGGAAGTATGCAAGCAGTGGCTTGGCTACATGTATCAAGCTTTGAATGGATGGTTAAACTAGAGATGCTTTAGTTGCCTTTATTTTCCAAGATTCATGATTCTCCAGGTCTCTCATTGGATCAACCTCTCTAAGCAGATGAGTCTACTTTTTTCCCCCTTGTACCCATTCCCATAAGCGAGTGCGTTACAATGACTGGTTATGCCTACAGCATGTGCCCACCCTATTCATATGCCAGACTGTGGTCCCATGGAATGAGGAAGGGTTGGTTCCACAAGGAAGGGCTGTTGAGCAGTCAATGACAACATATTTGCAGTATAACAGTCATTCTATGATTTGCACTCCTTTAACACTACCTAGATAACCATTACTTGAACACTAACATTTGTTGGGTGTTCACTATTTGCTGGGTACTGCACTAAATGCTTTCCATGGACCTTCTCATTTAGTGCTCACAGCAATCCAAGATGCAGTCCTATTACCCCTATTTTATAGAGGGGTAGCAGGGAAAGAGAGGAGAGTAAGTTGCTCATAGCCACATAGGAAGATGATCACGATGAAACCCAGGCAGTCTATTCCCCACACCACAGGAAATCACAGGATATAAGTAAGCTGATGCCGGAGTCACAGAGTGAGAAGAAGCTTGCTGAGTAGACCCCCACACTTAACAGTAAGCAGGAGAGGCTCAGTCTCTACCCCCAACTAAATGGTCTCAGAAAATGGCCCTCTTCCCAGGTGAAAGTGATTTCCTTGGCTTTGATGACCTCAACAGTTTTGAAAAGTACTCTTCAGGCATCTTGTGGAATGAATGTTTTTCTTGTGATTAGACTAGGGTTGTGCATTTTGAGGAGGAAGACCACAGAGGTAAAGTGCCGCTTACATCACATCCTACCAAGGAAATGTACTGTCAGCTTGACTACTGCTGCTGATGACCTGGCTTGCCTGCCTGAGGTTATGTTTGTCACTTTTCTCCACTGTAAAGTTCCTCTTTCCCCTCCCTCTTCATACTGTACTTTTTGGAAGGAGGTCACTATGGCAAGCCCACACTAAGGAAGAGGGAGTCATGCTTCATCTCCTTGAGTGAGTCTCTACATAAATTATTTGTAATTCTTCTGAAAGAAGATTTGTGTATTCTCCACTTATTTATAAATTCAATCATTTATTTATATCACTATGGACTCATAGATATTTATTTTATACTTTGGGTTATAATCCAGATCTACTTTATTTTGTTGCTCAGATTGTCCCAGTTTTGGTCACTGAAAGCTCTTTCATTGGTCTTCTGTGCCCTTTAAAATAATCCCATCCTTGTGGGGGCCTTTCTTTCTTTTTTTTAGCACTACCTTACTTATCCTTTTGGGCACTACAAGATGCTCCAGCTCATCTGACATATTTCCTGCTCCACTACTAGAATCAGCCATTTCTCTAAGGAGCCCTGGTTTTTATTGGAGAGTGGTATTAGAAACTAATATCTGGGAGCTAGGTGTGATCAATATATACATTTTTTAAAGTAAAATTATTGTAAAGGGTTTATAACTAAAAAGAAAAGTGGATTTTTTTTCATTCCTTCCTTTTAAATTTAAACTCTTTTCAGCTTTTTCTTCTGTTTTTTACTTCCATATTATTCATAGTGTGCTTATGCTGGTATTGTTTAATTTATCAATTTGAGACACTATCTATTGACCCCCTGTAAGGGTGAATAGGGTTTAGCTTTCCTGCAAACCCACCACCCCACTTCCTCTCTACCCATCTTCCCAATGTAGTCGTATGACAATTTTGTGTTAAGCCGGTAGCCAGACTTTACACTATTATGACTATGTAACTATCTTCACATTTAGCAAATGTACTATAATTACATTTCCTTTCTTGCACATTTTATCTTTCCTGACTGTAATAATTGCCTTGGTTTTTTTTTTTTTCTTTTTCTTCATATCCTGAGTATCCATCAAAAGTTCATCCCAAGTGTTCCAACAGATCTGTCAAAGACCTACTGAATTTATTTTCAAAATACCTAAATGCAGGAAATAATCAGTTATATTCACTACCACCACCACAAACCTTATTCCTCTGCTCTTCTGCTCTAGCCTGTCTTGGTTCTTACAGTAACTAGTTTCCAAAGATCCCTCCCCTCTCTCACTCCAAAGAACTACACACACTTCCTGGTATTCACACCCCCGTCTTGCTCCCTTCACTTGAACCTGGCATAGCCTTGTAATGACCAATAGGATACTATGGAAATGATACTGAATGATATCTAAGGCTGGGTCATAAAAACGTTTGCAGGTAATTTCTGAGCCTGTTGAAATACTCATTTTATTTATTTATTTTTTATTTATCATTATACAATGTAATTGATTTTTATGGCCTTTTAGCAATTCTTCCCTTTTCTCCCCTCTCTTTCCCCATTTCCCACCCCTGGCAATTTCAGGTCTGTTTATGTCTCTTAATAAGTTCAAAGAGTTATTGTGGTTGTTGTGTCTTTTTTTTCCCTTCCATTTATTTGTTTGTTTGTTTGTTTGTTTGTTTATTTACTTTTAGCTTCCACATATGTGAGAACATGCAGTATTTCTCTTTCTGTGCCTGGCTTATTCCACTTAACAGTAGGACTGGGCATAGACTTTATGAATATGACCCCAAAAGCACAGGCAACAAAAGGAAAAATAAACAAATGGGATTATATCAAACTAAAAAGCTTCTGTACAGCAAGAGAAACAATTAACAGAGCAAAAAGACAACCAACATAGTAGGAGAAAATATTTGCAAAATATGCATCCAACAAAGGATTAATATCCAGAATATACAAGGAACTCAAACAACCTAACAGCAAAAAAACAAGTAACCCAATTTAAAAAATGGTCAAAGGAGCTGAATAGGCATTTCTCAAAGGAAGATATGAGAATGGTCAACAGACATATGAAAAAATGCTCAACATTATTCAGCATCCAGGAAATGCAAATAAAAACCACATTGAGATATCATCTCACTCCAGTTAGGCTGGCTAATATAAAAAAGACTGAGAATAACAAATGCTGGAGAGGATGCAGAGAAAAGGAAACCCTCCTACACTGTTGGTGGGACTGTAAAATGGTGCAGCCATTATGGAAAATGGTATGGGGATTCCTCAAACAAATGCAGATGGAACTGCCATATGACCCAGCAATCCCACTGCTGGGTATATACCCAAAAGACCAGAAATTATCATGTCAAATGAGGTACTCATTTTTGAGAAAGCCAGATACTTTGTAAAAAATGTATCTACTCTCAGACTGCTATACTGTAAGGAAGCCCAAGACGCTATGTGGAACGGCCAATGTGGAGAGTTGCCAGTTGATCCCCAGCTCTTCTGGTCATTCTCCCAATTTGTTAGACATATGAATAAAAAGTCATTCTGAATGATCAGTCATGTAAATGAGAAAGTTATTGTGGACAAACAGTCCAGTCTAGTCTTGAGATGGCTCCAACTCCAGCCACTGCAACTGAATGGGAACTTCCCAGCTGAGCACAGTCAACCCAGAAATCATGAAAAGTAAATTGTTCAGGTACTAAGTTTTGGGGTGATTTGTGATGCAGTGATAGATAACTGAAACAGTTGCTCTGTAGTTGTCTTTCTGGAATTTTCATTTCCCTGAGTTGGGTGTCTTATTTTCTTGATCCCATGAACTTCATGCTTTCTGGCTAATTCTCCCGTTTTGCTACAGATTTCTCTTCCATAGGTTCCTAAGAAAGGAGATATGGGGAGTAAATTTTGAATCTATCTATGTCTGTAAAGGTCGTTATTATACTCTAACATTTGAGTAATAAATTGGTGGGGAAAAGGATTCTGGGTTGAAAATCATTTTCTCCTCTGACTTTTGAAGGCCTTCCTGCATTATTTTCTAGCTTTGCTGATAAGAAGGGAAATGTCTTTCTGATTCCAAATCCTTTTAATACAATATGTTTTTGTTTTGTTTTCTCTCTGGAGTCTTTGAATATATTTTCTCTATGTCTGATGGTCTCATGTTACATGATAATGTACTATTTTCATTGGGATCTTTTCATTCACAGAGTTTAGCATTTGGTTGGCCCTCCCAATCTCAAGACTCATGTCTTTTAGTTATGGGAATCTTTTTTTTCCAATTCTTATTTCTTCAATAACTTTCTCCCTACTATTTCCTTTTTTCATGTTCTGGAACAATACTAGTTATTTGACTTTGTAGATAATTATACTTTCTAGAAATTTTTCTTAATTATTTTTC
Source organism: Cynocephalus volans (assembly GCF_027409185.1). NCBI lineage: Eukaryota > Metazoa > Chordata > Mammalia > Dermoptera > Cynocephalidae > Cynocephalus > Cynocephalus volans. Next base: position 139,141,258 of record NC_084461.1, on the reverse strand, counting down.
AAATCATCCATAAAGTTTTGGGGTATGTATAATATTTTTAATTTCTAAGAGCTCTTTCTTGTTCTCTGATTTTTCCCTTTTATGACTTCTGTTCTTTCTCATGGCTGTAAAATTTTTCTTTCTGGGAACACATCAGCTTAAAAAAATTTTTTTTAAAAAGCTTTCTTTTACTCTTTCTGTTGTCTTTGTCTCTTTTTCATATTAAAGACTTTCCTCAAATGTCTGGTGATCCTTAGTTGTCAATTTATATCTAAAAGTGACACACTGAAAATTAATTAGAAGTTCTGCACGCACAGCTGAGGCTCATGCACTGAAGACTTTATTAAAGAGGGATTGGATGGTATTGTTGGGGGACACCCAAATATCAATGTCTGAAAATGTTTTATTGGGGCTATTCAGTTTATCAGAGATTAAATCTCCCAGTTACCTGTGGATAGGGAGGGGGAAAGGATCCCAGAGCTCTATGGGCATTCAGTGGGAAGATTTTCTCTGAGTCCAGAGCCTTAACCAATATTTGTATTTTCACTGATAACTTCAATGTGAGCAATGCTGAATTTCTGAGGCTCATATGGCTGGTTACAATCAAATGAAGACTTAAAAATAATCTAGAACATTTGTGCCTCCTCAAATTTCCTCTCTGGTGCTAGATAGGAACTAGCCACAGGTTGGCTTGTTCTTTTGGATGCATTACCCTAAGGGCCACCAGTTGAAGGAAGATCTAATGATTAAGCATGACCTTTGGAACTGGGAAGTTCTGGGCTTGAGTCCTGCTTCTACAACTTTTTAGCTGTGGGTACTAGTTTTTTGTTTTGTTTTGTTTTGTTTTAACTCTCTTAAGCCTCATTTTTCTCATCTGTTAAATATGAAAAATAATGTCTATTTTCCAGGGTTGCGAGAATTAAATAATACATCTGTGTCACTTAGCAGAATGCCTGACATATAACTAAGCATTTGAGAAATAATTGTGGTGATATAATCCTGTTTTAGAAAACGCATCTGGTTGGTGAGCATTGGTTTGATTCCTCCTCTAACTTGTTCTGTGATGGTGGATGTACCATTGAATCCATAGAATCTAAAACGGCCATACACATCATCTAGTTCAGGCTGTGTAAACTGGTTCATGAATTATCTTTTTTTTTAGCTCTTCCCATCACATGGCTTCACTAACAAGTGAAGGGCAAGGGGGCCAGGGATCAGGGTGAGGGAGAACCCCCAATGGGAGTGGAGCCAAATGCCAGTCTAACTTTCCAGCGACCCCAGGAGGAGTCCACGTGGAAGTGCAGAGAGTTCATTGCCTTTTATGACAGGCTTCACAGCAGTCTGGATGTCTGTGGCCCACGCACAGGTTACACATGCGCACATGCACGAGCGCATGCATGGATGCTGGTGCACATATGGGAAATCTCTCTGCGGACAAAGAGGCCCGTGAATGCCCATGCCGTCTGTTGGGAAAATATAGGAAAATGGTCAGGGCCTCTCAGATGTTCAGACTCTTGCCGAGCATTTGATGTAAGTAGGCATTTGCGCTCAGGTGTTCCTTGGTTATCATCTAGTGTAATTGCGCACGTGCACCCAGGTGTTCTGGGTTATGAACTTAAGTTTAAGGGATGAGTGGCTCTGATCCACGGAGCCTCCCACCCCCAGGATGCCTCCAGTGCGGGGGCTGGGGAGAAGGGGGCTCTGGGGCGGTCACTACTGCTGCTGGAGGCTGCTGCTGCTAGTGTCCCCCAGGACCCCCTGCAAGACCACCGCCACCGCCAGGCCTGTAAGCTACTGGACCAGTAAGCTGCTGCTGCTGAGGACGGAACTCCTGTCATCTGCCAACAGCTCCTGGAATTTTTCCCAATTACCTAACATGGACCTGTGTGTGAGGCGTCTGGGGACCTAGTCTGTACAACCAGTTTGAAGGGTCTGAGCCCTAGCTCTGACAGTATAAATGGGATCTTAGTATATAACTAAAATAACTAAATAATGAAACATTTTGGCTTTAGTTATAATTTACCTTACTTTACACCATCCCTCCCCACATTTGTTCCCAAACGCTAATCACCAGGAAAGAAAATGCTCAGCACATTTCATTATACATCCCAAATTGAGGGAGGCCATTCAGGGCAGGGGAAAGGAAGGTTATGTGCAAAAAGAGAAATGAAACTACAAGGTCCCACCCTGTCAGCATTAACTGGGGTATAAAAAATGGACTTTGGACAGACAGACAAACTCCTGAGACCTGTCAACAGTCAAAATGTCCAAAGGGCCTTTCATTCTCTGGCTGGTGATTGAGCTGGTGCAGCTTTATCTGAGTAAGTGTCCTGCAGCCTTCCATGCAGGTGTCCCTGGAGGGCTTGTTACTGTGTAATGGACTTCTATGCACTAACTGGGGCCTCAGTCAAGCAGAAGCCTGCTTCATTCCTGCCTCACGGCGCCCCCCGCCCCGTGCCAAAGCTTTCTTCTTTGGAGTGTCTCTCCTGCCTTGTTACACGGAGGTTTATCCAGAGCTGTCTGGGGATTTTACAGTGGGGTAATTTGTGCTTATATCAGAAATGGCAAGAAGAGACACAGATAGAAGGGATCAGATAAAATGGGGGAAAAGTTCTTCTGCAGTTGTTATTGGTACAGTCAGAGTCAAAAGAATTTATCCTGGTAAGAGCCATTATTATAATTCTTTTTTTTCTTTGTACTGTTTATGGGGTATAGTTTGTTCTTTCAGTATATGTATATATTGTATAATGATGTAATCAGAATAGTTAGCATATCTATTACCTAAACATTTATGACTTCTTTGTCGTTATAATATTCAAGATCCTCTTTTCTGGTTATCTTGAAGTATACAATACAATATTATTAGCTATTATCAGCCTACAGCACCTGAACTTTTCCTGTCTACCTGTGACTTTGTACCAGTCTACCAATCTTTCCCCAGCTCCACCTGCCCCCTCCCTTTCCCTGCCTCTGGTAATCACTATGCTACTTTCTATTTCTCTCTCTCTTTCTTCCCTTCTTTAATTTATTTTTCTTAATTGACCCCATGATAGTTGTATATATTTATGGAGTACAATATAATATATACATACATTCATTCTGTGTGCAAGGATCATATCAGGGTGATTAGTATATCCCCCACCTCAAACATTTGTCACTTTGTGTTAGGAACATTCAACATCACTTTGACCAGCTATTCAAAGATGCACTTTGTTGTACACCAAAGTACTTTGTTGTTAACTGTAGTCTCCCTATGTTAGTATAGAACACAGATCCCATTCTTCCTCTCTCTCTAATATTTCGTAACCACTGACTACCCTGTCCTCATCCCTCTGCCTGTTATTATCATTCTTCTTATTCTCTTTATTTTTAGGAGTGTCTGCTTTTCGCTTTGTTTTGTTTTGCTGGGGATGAGGCTTCATGGTGAGGTTTCTTTTCTGCACATTGTTTTTAGGTTTTGGACAGTGCTAATGCACACAGTCGGTTTTGACCAGTGAAGACCTATGTGTCCTGGGGGTATAGAGCAAAGTGCTCTGGCCTGAGCTGCAGCTGCATCTCAGACACTAACCATCGACACTGGGAATGCGTCTAAATGGCTCTGGCTCTTCTATACATGAAATGAGGGACCTGGATGAGACCAGTTTTAATAGTCTATGATTCTAGGACTAGACAGTATCTAATAGCCCTTGCAGTTTTATAAGCCCATATTTATTTGTGCTTGAGTCTTTCAAACACACTGCGTGAGAAAAACCCTACGTTCCAAGGAAAACAGCTGTTCCCTCTCCCTCTCAAACCTGTATCATGCTGTCCTTTCTGCATGTCTTTGTGCTGCAACTCCATGGATCCTCGGGTCTCTGCTTAAGTCAGGCTTTTCTTGACCACATCATCACCTCTGGACTGCTTTAGGTGTTTCTATTATAGCTCTCATCCTCCCTGGAATTCCTGCATCAGAGAATTTGTAATCCTATAGTAATTGCTCACTTAACTGCCTCACTCTCCAGGTACTCTGTAGGCTCTATAAAAGCAGGCCAGGTCTGCTGTTTCTTGTTGAATTCCAGCACCTCATTCTATGATAGGTACATAACAGACACTCAAGAAATAATCATTATGGAATAAAAGTAATCTCTGTCACTTCCACAATCTCATTTTGGATTTGTTGTGAGCATCTTTTTTTCTTTTTTGGATGTAAGAAAATGACAGTCCTGGTTCTTTAGCAATGTTTTTTTACTGGTCTTTATCTTGTCCTGGGAACTTGAGGTTTGGAGGGTTTTGTGATACTGAAAGTTGCCTGGGGTTTATGTCTACATGTCCCTGCTACTAGCAGGACACTAATTGAGTGGGCTGCTTTTACTTGCTTGAAGGAGGAAGCACCTGGTTTTCATGTCTGCCTTTTCCAACATGAGCAACTTAGAAGAGGTGACTGCTCAGAATCACTAAGGATCAGAGCTAGATATGCTCTAAAAAGATGCTTAATGAAATCCTTCCCTCTGTAGGTGGTGAAACTGAGTTCTGGATTGGGGAAGGGTTTTATTTAAGGTCACTAGCTGAAGAAGGAACCAAGCTGGCACCAGTTCCTATGTTGTTCCCACCGTGGGTAATTCCACAGAAATGAAATTAATCTGATTCCAATGATTCCTTCCCTCCAGGATACTTTTGCAGCTGGAAGGAACAGTTTATTTTCTTATTTCTAAGTTCTGATGTACTGGGTTACTTGTACTAATACTTTAGTAATTTATGTGGCATTTGATACTTCATCTCCTGTGAACCTTTGAACTATTTCTGAGGCAAGTATTATTCCTTTGTCTTATGATGATAGTGAGGTTGGGATTATTGTGGCTTTCTTCCAAGAACACAAAAGCAGTAACTGGCAAAATGAGGTTTATGGTATAAGCCTAATGGGTGTTTTTCTGCCACACCAAGCTGCCTACTTCCTTTTTTAAAATATTAATTTTTAATCAGATGAGTAATACAGAAACACTCTTAGTAGAAAATAAAAATATTCCAAGGCTAAAATCCTTTTTGACTCCTACCCCCAGTCCTAGTCGCTTTCCTCTGATCACAAAGGTAAGTGACACAATGAGTTTGGTGGCTGTCCCACCAGATACCTTTCTATGTATTTACTTACATACTTCTGAGGCCCCCACCAAAGCAAACTGTTTTATTTATTATTTATTTGTTTTACAAAAAGTTTTTTCCCCCCATTTTAACAGAGACTATTTTATTGAGAAAGATTTTATATTTTATGTCTTGTTTTGAAATTTCTTCTCTTCATGCATTAATATGGCTTGGAGTTTTCATGTCAATTCATACAGGTCTATTTAATACCATTAATATTCTTAGAATTCCATGGAATAAATATGCCACAATTTAGCCATTCCCCGTATATATGTCCATTTCATTCACATAATATAGAGACTGCAATAAACATTTGGAAAAAGGTGTACTTTTGCACATGTGTTTTCATAGGGCAGATAATAAATGAGAAATTGCTAAGGCACACCTACGACACATGTGTATTGGATATCAATAGAAACTGCCAAATTATCCTATTCACACTCCCATTTTACTCCAGTTTACCCCAGAAGGCTAAGTCCTTTCCTCCGTTCCTCCCAGCAGTGTGTGGGAGTCCCACTTGTTCACACCCTTGATATTGCCAGTATTCTAAATTTTTGCCAGCCTAATGGTGAAATTTGTTGGCTGCTCACATTTCCTTATCTATGAATTGCCTATTATGTTCTTTGCCAGTTTGTCTATTGGGCCTTTTCTTATTGAGGAGTAGGACATCTCCTTTAGTACTGTGATACTTGGGGTGGGGGGGCAAATGGTTGAATCTCCAGTAGAAATGATTTTTATACACATTTTTATCAATTTACCAAATATGCATAGGAACAAGCTCATATTTTAGTAGTTATTAGTTTGTTTTTATTATTTTTAATTTATTTTTATTTTTATTTTAACTTCTCAGTATACATTGTAGTTGATTTTTGTGACCTGTTACCCGTTCCTCTTCCCCTGCCTCCCCTCCCTCCCACATTATACCTGTTCACTTGTCTTAACAAGTTCAAGGAATTGTTGATTGTTGTGTCTTCTCCCCTCCCCCACTTATTTGTTTGTGTTTTTTAAATTTATTTTTAGCTCCCACAAGTAAGTGAGTACATATGGTATGGGTATTTCTCTTTCTGTGCCTGACTTGTTTCACTTAATATAATTTTCTCTAAGTCCATCCATGTTGTTGCAATTGGTAGTATTTCATTCTTTTTTGTAGCAGAGTTGATTCCATTATGTAGATATACCACAGTTTCCTTATCCACTCATCGGATGATGGGCATCCGGGCTGGTTCCAACTCTTGGCTATTGTAAATAAAGCTGCAATAAACATGGGAGTACAGGTATCCCTTTGGCATGATGATTTCCATTGCTCTGGGTATATTTCTAGCAGTGGAATAGCTGGGTCATATGGTAGATCTATCTGTAATTGTCTGAGGAACCTCCATACCATTTTCCATAAAGGCTGCAGCATTTTGCAGTCCCACCAACAGTGTATGAGAGTTCCCTCTTCCTCTGTAACTGCACCAGCATTTATCATTCTCAGTCTTTTGGACATTAGCCATCCTAACTGGAGTGAGATGGTATCCCAAAGTGGTTTTGATTTGCATTTCCCAGATGCTGAGCATTTTTCATGTGTCTGTTGGCCATTTGTATATCTTCCTTTGAGAAATGCCTATCCAGCTCCTTTGCCCATTTTTTAATTAGGTTATTTGTTTTTTTGCTGTGAAGTTGTTTGAGTTTCTTGTATATTCTGGATATTAATCCTTTGTCAGATGTATATTTTGCAAATATTTTCTCCCACTCTGTTGGTTGTCTTTTTGCTCTGTTGATTTTTTTGTTTGTTTGTTTGTTTGTTTGTTTGTTTGGGGTTTTTAAAATTTTTCCTTTGGTTGCCTGTGCTTTTGGAGTCATATTCCTGAAGTCTGTATCTACAACTACTTCCTGGAGTGTTTCCCCTATGTTTTCTTTAAGGATTTTTATTGTTTCAGGATGTATATTTAATTCTTTAATCCATTCTGAGTTGATTTTGGTATATGGTGAGGGGTATGGGTCTAATTTCATTCTCCTACATACGAATACCCAGTTTTCCTAGCACCATTTGCTGAAGAGGCAGTCTCATCCTCAGTGTGTAGACTTGGTACCTTTGTCAAAGACCAGATGGCTGTAGGTGTATAGGTTGATTTCTGGATTCTCTATTCAATTCCATTGATCTGTGTGTCTGTTTTTATGCCAGTGCCATGGTGTTTTGGTTATTATAGCTTTGTAGTATAGTTTAAAGTCACATAGTGTTATGCCACCGGCTTTATTATTTTTGCCCAGGATTGCTTTAGTTATGTGTGGTCTTTTGTTATTCCATTTCTGGATAGTTTTTTTTTCCATTTCTGAGAAAAATGTCATTGGAATTTTGATGGGGATTGCATTGAATCTGTAGATCACTTTGGGAAATATGGACATTTTCACAATGTTAATTCTTCCAATCCAAGAGCATGGGGTATCTTTCCATCTTCTTTGTCCTCTTTAATTTCTCTCAACATTGGTTTGTAGTTCTCTTTGTAGAGATTTTTCATATCCTTGGTTAACTTTATTCCTCCTTTTTTTTTTTTTGTAAATGGGCTAGCTTTCTTGATTTCTTTTTCTGCATGTTCACTGTTGGAGTAAAGGAATGCTACTGATTTTTGTGTGTTGATTTTGTATCCTGCAAATTTGCTGAAATCATTTATCAACTCTAAGAGATTTTTTGTAGAGGCTTTAGGCTGTTCAATATATAGGATCTTATCATCCACAAACAGGGACAGTTTCACTTCATCTTTTCCAATCTGGATGCCCTTTATTTCCTTCTCTTCTCTGATTGCTCTGGCTCGTACTTCCAACACTGTGTTGAATAGGAGTGGTGAGAGTGGGCATCCTTGTCTAGTTCCTGTTCTTAAGGGAAAAACTTTCAGCTTTTCCCCATTCAGGATGATATCGGCAGTGGGTTTGTCATATACAGCTTTAATTGTGTTGAGATACTTTCCATCTATACCTAACTTGTAGAGAGACTTTATCATGAATGAGTGTTGAATTTTGTTAAATGCTTTTTCAGCATCTATAGAAATGATCACGTTTTTTGTCTTTGTTTTTATTGATGTGGTGTATCACATTTATTGATTTGCAAATGTTGAATCTACCTTGCATACCTGGGATGAATCCCACTTGATCATGGTGTATAATTTTGTGTAAGTGTTGCTGTATTCTGTCAGCAAGTATTTTATTGAAGATTTTTACATTTATATTCATCAAGGATATTGGCCTGTAGTTTTCTATTTTTGATGTATCTTTGGTTTTGGTATCATGGTGATATTTGTCTCATAGAATGAGTTTGGGAGAATGGCTTCTGTTTCAGTCTTTTGGAATAGTTTGTGGAGAATTGGTATCAATTCCTCTTTGAAGGTTTGGTAGAATCTGCAGTGAACCCATCCAGTCCTGGGGTTTTCTTTGTTGGGAGCCTTCTGTTAATAGCTTCAATCTCTTTTATTGTTATTGGTCTGTTCAGATTTTCTATATCTTCTTGGCTCAGTTTTGGTAGTTTTCATGTGTCCAGAAATTTATCCATTTCCTCCAGATTTTCAAATTTATTGGCACATAGTTGTTTATAGTAGTCTCTAACGATTCCTTGAGGTGTCAGTTGTAATATTACCTTTTTCATTTCTAATTTTTATTATTTGGCTCTTCTATCTTTTCTTAGTTAGCCTTGCTAAAGGTTTGTCAATTTTATCTTTTCAAAAAACCAACTTTTTGTTTCATTGATCTTTTCTATCATTTTTTGTGTTTCTATTTCATTTAGTTCTGCTCTGATGTTAATTATTTCTTTCCGTCTACTAACTTTGGGTTTGGATTGTTCTTGTTTTTCTAGTTCTTTAAGGTGAAGTGTTAGATTGTTTATTTGCCATCTTTCCTTTCTTCTGAAGTCACCACACTAGGAATTTCAATGTTGGGGACTGACAATTGCTTAAAATTTCCTTCCTAGAAAAGCAAATGTTCCTCCATATCCTTGGCAGGATTTCTTTTCCACTTCCTTGAGCAGGCATCCATGTCTGTGTAGGCAGAGAAGACTCTTTTCTGAAAACCTCCATTTTTAGCACTTTTATGAAGTGCAGGTCTTTGAACTTACCCTGTGGTCACCTTCCTTGAACTGCAACATACTCTCCTTGAGTCCTTCCCTCTAGTTAGGTCTCTGCAGAAATGCCACCTTCACATAGAAGTGACATATTTTTTTATTTATCATTTCTCTCCCCACATAATAACATTAGCTCAATGAAGACAGGCCATGCCTCTCCTCACCACTGTGGTATTCATCCAGTCTGGAATGGTGCTGGCCACCTGTTGTGGGTGCTCCATATGTATCATGCACAGTTCTGCCTCTACTGCACCCCACGGCTGGCAGCCTCCATTCACTGCCAACACTGCCCAACAAAGGCCTGACTGCTGTCCCCAGGGCCCATGCGCCCATCTAGTAGTTATTAATTTGAAGTACATGTGTTCTTTGTTGCTAACACAGCCGAGAGAGATGACAATGAATTTCTTAATTTTCTCTTTGTTTCATGGGGGGCAAAATAGACTTCCCACAGCCTTTAAAATCTGTGAAACATTTTCACTGCAGCAAAGTGAAGAGACTGTGAATTCAGGGAAGGCAGTAGGCTGGTGTGAATTTGGAATGACCTTTCATCGTTAAGAGGCAACAGTGAAAAAACAAGGAAGCACATGGTTTTGCTTGCCATCTTGGCAACCTTCTCTTAGAGAGGAGTGCCTGGATGTTCTTGACAGCTGAGTCAGGGAGGAACTTCACACTGCTGGTAACATCTTACACTACACAGCCACCTGGGTCAGCAAAGTTAGTGAATGGAGGGTCTTATGGGAGGGGGCCTGGGAGTAAACAATTGGGGACTCAGGTGCACAAGGGGGAGCAGGGTGTGGTCCCAGTGATCTGAGAGCTACAGCCTACCTGGCTCTCACTTCAATAGTTGGTGGAGGGGGGAGTTAAAACAGTTGCTGATGCTCAATTAAACAAATGGACTGAACAATTGCACAGTGACAATGTTTCACAGGTTATGAGGGATGAAAGTTAGCTTAGAAGAGCTTGTCCAGTGGTTTTCAAACACCGAGTGAGTCGTCAACTATGTCAGGATAACCTGGAGAACTTGATTAATGTATGTATTCATGGGCCTTGGCCGCAGAGATCCTGACTCAGCTTTGAGCAATAAAATATGTATTTTTAGCAAGCTCCCCAGGTCATGCTGATGAGCAGCCGATGTTGGGAACAGTGATGCTTCATTTTAGAGATGGTGAACCTTTCCATCTCACCTAGCTAACAGGTAAGTCCAAGCCTCCAACATTGCTGTATGTCACAGATCCCTTTTGGGATAATTCCTGTGGGCCCTTCTAGCTCTAACATTTTTTTTTTAAAGCACATTACGCTAAATGAAACAAGCCAGGCACAGGAAGACAAATATTGCATAGTCTCACTTATACATGGAATCTAAAAAAGTTGAACTCATAGAAATGGAGAGTAGAAAGGTTATACCAGAGGCTGGGGGGTGGGAGAGAGGAGGAGAAGGGATGGAAAAGGGGGAGATGTTGATCAAAGGGTTCAAAGTTTCAGTTAGACTGAAGGAATAAGCTTTAGTAATCTATGGCACTGCATGGTGACCACAGTTAATAATAATGTATTATATATTTCAAAATTGCTGAAAGGATAGATTTTTAACATTCCCAACACACAAAATATGATAAGTTGATGAGCTGACCAATATGTTAATTTGCTTGATTCAATCTTTCTACAATGTATACATAGATCAATACATCACATTGTACCTCACACATGTACACTGTTGTTATGTCAATTAAAAATAAACAAATAACCCATGAACTCCACCTATCTTCACATTAACTAACAGCAAACAAATGGTCTGGAGCAAGTAGCTTCCATTTCCAATACTGAAAGGAGAGGCCACTGGAGTACAGGTTAGCAGCCCGTCTTCCTGTCACAGCACCCTCTGGGCTGGGAGACCCATCTGGAGCATACGATATCTGCTTATTGAGATACAGTAGGTAGAGTGTGGTTTTGGACCTTTGCACACGAATTAGTGGACCTAGATTACAGGATCAGGATTTTTCACTTGAGAGTTTGTTGGTCTGTTGAGTAGAACTCAAGATCAGAATGTTTAAATCATGAAGGAGGTCTCTCTGTAGAGGTGAGTTTAGAGTCTCAAGTGGTCAACTTCTTCACTTGGGGATTGGGAACAAGTGGAGTTAGGAACTCAGCAGTGCCAAAGGACACATCCAAATGTATGCTAAAGAAACGTATAGACTATGACTCTTCATCTTTCTGGAAGCATCTATTTGCACAAAAACTGTGTAGCATATTTGAGAGATTTTAACACTGCACAACCTAGTTTTCTCATTTTTCCTCACAGCGCCAGCCACATCAGAGATTGTTGTGATGGCATTTTTGGGTCAGTCGGTGACTTTGCCCTGTACATACGCATCCTGGTCTTCTCAAAGCAATAGCATGTGCTGGGGCAGAGGCTCGTGTCCCAAGTCCAAATGCAACCAGGAGCTTCTCCACACGGATGGAACGAGGGTGACCTCAAGTCCATCAGCAAAGTACAAACTCCTGGGGAGAGTCTGGGCAGGCGATATCTCCTTGACTATCTCAAACACCAATAAAGATGACAGCGGCGTGTACTGCTGCCGCATAGAGGTGCCTGGCTGGTTCAATGACGTGAAGCAGAACATTCGCCTGCTGCTGAGAGGTGAGCACATGGAGGGGTGCACGTCTGTGGAAGGAGAGATTCAGTGATTAGCAGGTTGTGGATTCAGTGGATGGAAAGGAGGTTGCAGTTACTTATGCAGTGAGTGGGGAGATTAAATTTGAAATGAGGAGGTATGGTATGGAGCAGGCAGGTAAGTTCAACTACCCACAGAAATGAGTGGTGGCAGAGCCTCAGGGGGAAGGGAAGCAGTGAATTGCTGGGTCTGTCTGAAGAGGGCAGCTGCTACTTATCTGGAAGATGGTCACCTTGTAGAAATTTGGGCCCAGTGTTTTCAGAACTCCCGATTTTTATGTGAACTATACTGATTTTGGCACGTTGGCAGATTTTGAAATAATAATTTGAAAAATGCCATGTGATCTAAAGAAAATGTGTCCATAGGTCAACTTCAGCCTGTAAGCCAAAGTTTGTGACTTCTGGCAGAGGAGCAAGGGCATGGGATTTGGAGGCTGTCCTAGCACTTTTCAGGTGCTCTTTCCTTCTGTAACTGTCCGTTGCTTTTGAGGAAATTTGAATATGGTGGGACTCCCAAAGATCGGAGCTGCTTTGAGCCTGTGGTTGAATTATGCTAACAATAATAACCTTTAGTACTTGTCTGAAACGGAGCTTCTCAAAGTGAGCTGTATATACCATCTGCATCAACATCACCTGCAAGATTCTTGGGCTCCATTCCTAACTGGATCAGCACCTTGCAAGGCAGGGTCTGGAGATCTATAGAGTCTTAGGCTTCTCAGGTGACTCTAAGGCACACTAAAATTTAAGAACAACTGACGAGGATGCTTCTAATGAGAGAACTTGCACACATATTAGTATATTTTTCTCTTAAAGCAACTTTATGAGATAGAAGGTATTATTTTGATTTTGCAGAAGAGGAAAATGAGATTTATTGAAGTTAAATGATTCCACCCAAGACTTCTCTTTTCAAACATGGCATAACCCGCTATTATTTTATAAAATACTTGACCTCAATACTCTGTGGGGTCATTTCCAAGTTCACGTGGAATAAATGTCTTCTTTCCAGTCCGTTAGAGTCAATGGAAGTTTTGCATAGTCTAGAGAGGCTGAGATCTGTAGAATAAACTGTGCCTAATGAACCCGAATTCAGAAGTTTAGGGGGTGAGTGGTATTGGCATGAAACAATTTTTAGTATCTAAAGAGACTACACTCCTGCCCATTCTTGCATACTCTGTGATGCATTCATCCATTTACACATTCATGCAATGATTTTGGAGCACCAACTCTGTGCCAGGCACTGTGATAGGTATTAGATTTGTAGCAGACAACAAAATAAGTACCAGACTTTCCCTCATGAAGCTTACAGTCTAGTGGGAGAAGCAGAGATTAAACAATAACAATCAAATAAATATGTATTTATGTAATGTAATGCATGCTGTGAAGGTAAAATATGACAGCATATAAGAGAAGCCTAACTGTTATTGCAGAATCTGGATGCCCACCTTGCAGAAGTGACCTTTTAGCTGAGACAGGAGAGTTAAGTAGGAGTCAGCCTAAGGAAGAGCGAAAATAGGAAGTAGCAAGCACAAAAGTTCTTATGGCTGGAAGGTTACTGATGTGTTCAAAGAACTGAAGAAAGGCTAGTTGGCTGGGAAAAAGTGAGAAGAGGGGAGTGGAGACATGAGATTGGAAAGAAAGGAAGGGCCAGGACAGAGGAGCCTTGTAGGCTTAGGTGCAGGGCTGGGTTCTTTATCTTAAGGGCAAGGTAAAAGTTTTAAGCAGGGGATGGACATCATTAGATTTGTCACTTTATAAGATTACTCTAGCCAATATGTGAAGAATAGGATGGAAGAAATAAGACTGGAGGCAAGAAACCCAATTTTAGTTGGTATTATGGTGGTCCAGGCCAATGAACGAGGTGAGGGCAAGTGAAATAGAAATAAATGGACGATGCCTGATACATTTGTGTTGTTTCCCTTTTCCCCCATCTTGGATTAATGCCAGACATATCTTCTATTGGTTTCAGCCCCAACAACCACGCGCCCAACAACAACCACGCGCCCGACGACAACCACGCGCCCGACGACAACCACGCGCGCGACCACAACCACGCACGCGACCACAACCACGCACACGACCACAACCACGCGTCCGACCACAACCATATGGCTAACCACAACCACGCACCTGACCACCATCCCTCAAGTCATGACAACCACAGCTGTGCTTCCAACAACAGTTGTGACTACACCTGACCTCACAACCAGAACACCACTTCAGACAAGAGCCACCACTGCCTTGGCAACAACAGCAAAGACGTGCCCTCCAACAACCCCAAGCTCCCTTCCAGAGGCAGCCACAGATCTTCTGACCACTGAGCCTTCCACAGCAGGGTCCACCCTCATTGCAGGTACGTGGGACAATTGACCATTCTTTTGCTTCCACTGGTCAGATGTGTCTTCGTTTCATTATAACATGGTTGTCCCATTGAATGGGTCAGCCCAGTGACTTGCCCTTGGGTTTGTGTGTGTGTACGTGTGTGTGTATAAATTTGCTAGGCCTGTCATAACAAACACCACAGACTGGGTCGCTTAAACAACAGAAATTTATTTTCTCCCAGGTCTGGCTGCTAAAAGTCCAACGTCAAGGTGTCAGCAGGGTTGGTTTCTTCTAAGTCCTCTCTCCTGGGCTTGTAGATGGCCGTCTTCTCCGTATGTCTTCACACTGTCTTCCCTCTGCCTGTCTGCTTGTGTCCTACTCTCTTATAATGACACCAGTCAATATGAATCAGGGTCCATCCATATGAACTTATTTTACCTTAATTATCTCTTTAAATGCCGTATCTCAATATACAGTCACATTCTGAGGTACTAGGGGTTAGCTTTTCAACATATGAATTTTGGGGAGATATAATTCAGCCCATTAACAGGGGACATGTATGTGTATGTTTGTCAAAGGCTGTGGTTTCACTAAACTGTTCCTTTTCTTTGTTTTATGGTTTCTTTTCTTTTTTTTTTCTCTTTGTGTTTTTGAAAAGTCAGCATTTTGGGTTCTCCAGTTGACCACCCAGGGGTCTAGCAGGAGATGCCTTTTGAAGAACCAGAGAAGGTTACTGCAGGTCAGACTCTAGTTCCATTCTTTCAAGGGTTAAGTCTCTGCTGGGCATTGTAGATTGGTCAAGGAAAGGCCTCCAGATGCCTTAAAATATCCCTTAGTGGTGAACTAGTTTTATCCTTGTTTCTTTCTTTCCTTTTCTTTTTTTCTGCCCTGATTTCTTTTTGACCCTGCATTTTGTGCCTCTCACTCAGTGTCTAGTTCCATTGCTTAGGGGGACTTGTGAAGGCTCCCACCATGTTTCAAGCTCTGATTCTGAGGTAAAGATATAGGAAAACAATCATGACATAGCTCAAAGACTTTCTTAGGCATGTCAGCTGCCTCAATAAGGCCTAGATAATTCAAATCGCTTTATGATATTGAATTGGCTAATTCTATTATACTCTGAGTAGTCACCTAAAATCCATGATCCCTAAAGCAATCAATTTTTGTGTGTATATTTTAGTTCCTTTGGGCTTTAAAATAGTCATCTTAAAACACATATTTGTGATTTCATTTCCTTGATTCTAAAAATACCTGCAATCCTTGAGGAAAACCTAAAATATATAGAAAAGCACAAAGATGACAATAAAAATAGCCCCCAATCCCACCACACACCACTAATACTGTTAACATTTATTTTTTAGCTGCCTTTTTTCGCACTTTTTTTCTCTTCCATAATCCAAAAGTTCCCTTGTCTCCAGTCACTCTCAGAGGAGCACCAAGGTGACTTCTACACACCCGGACTTACACTCAAAGGTGTGCGGACACTTGTGTCCAGTCTCTGTCCTCCACCCTGGATTGAGGAGAAGAAAATGCTGAACACAAGTGATGAATCAGATGACTAGAGATGACTTTGGGTCCTTTGTGCCATGAAGCTTCATGACCCAAAGTCATCTCTAGTCATCTGATTCATCACTTGTGTTCAAATTGACACCAGGGCACTTGTGAATGGTTAAGTTGGCACCAGGGCATTTGTGGTTTCTCCATTCCTGTGGCTCTCAGAGAGAAAAGAGAGAGACAGACAGATGCAGAGACACACAGCTCTTCTGGATTTGTGCAATTCTTTATGGTAGTACGCGGTGCACCTCTAGTGTATTCACCTTTACACCCTTGGTTAGGTGGCATTTAGCTCTCTCATCCTAATTTTCCAAAGACACCAGTCTTTGGGGAAACTCAACAGGAGCTTGTTTTCTTTTTTCCTTTGTTTTTCCAGAGTCTGAAGATCGGATTCACCTATCAACATCCGAGGCCTCGACATGGAAAATGAGTGATTCAGTGACTTCTTCTCAGCCCGGAGGTAAGGGAGCTGTGTTCTCATGAGTGCTTTGTCTTTGGCTGTGGGAACAGTCTGTTGCCTGCCTGCCTGCTTGTGTTGGGATTCACCTGTTTTGGTTCCATTGTGGCCACATTTCATGTCCTCCTACAAGCTGTGATGATAGTGTCACAGATGATTGATGTCCTCCTACAAACTCCTCCAACACGGTGGAGTTTCAGTGACAGCTTCTGTTCTCTGCTCCTTTCTGAAGCCCCTTTGTTGAAGTATCCCTTATTCCTTAGCAACTTCTGTCTTGAAGCCAGGAATGGGGTAGGAAAATCACCTATTCATTTTTCAAACTATAATTTATTTCAAATTACACAAACATGACACTAATGCATTTTTGTTAGGGGTACATAAAAACAGACGGAAATAAAATTCTCTTTGACTCCCTGTCCTCAATCCCAGCCCCCTCCCCTTAATCACTATTATTAAAGATGATCATTCTAGATCTTTTTTCCATTTCATTATGAGTATGCAAAGATCATTCTAGATCTTTTTTCCATTTCATTATGAGATATAGAAATATATAGTTTTGCTTTGTGTATTTTTTTAATGCTATCATACTGTATGTAGCCTTCTGCATTTTGTTTTATTCTCTTAACATATATCAGACCACTTTCCTTTTCAGCCTGTATAGATCTGCACCATTCATTATGTTAAATTGCTGTATAGTATTTCCTACCATGGCTCCTCCTAGTATCTATTGCCTATTGAGGGGCGTTTGGATTGTTCCAATGTCAAGTTATTATAATGCTGCTGCAGTGGACATCCTTGTCCATGCATGCCCCCTTAAGCATTTATGCAAGTGTTTCTCTAGCTAGGGTGGTAACCAAGAAGTAGAAATGTTAGATTGAAAGAAATGTGCACTTTAAAATTTAAAAGCTACTATAAACTTGTCCTCAAGAAATGCTGTTCCAATCTATTCTCCCACCCATACAGTATCCTACACTTAATAGGACCACTTGTTTTAATTTTTTTCAATCTCTTGAAAAGAAAATGTCATCTTGCTCTTTTCCTGTTCTGATTAACAAAGTTTGAGTGTCTTTCTATATGTTTATTAGCCAGAAAACAGCCACCCTTTAACTCTGTGAAGGAGGCAATGTAATGTCACCCACAAAGGCTCAGAAGATAGAATTGGAGGGGACAGACAAGAGTGAGTAGAAAGGGGATAGGTTTTGAAGTAAGACTATGAATCAAGATGAAACGCAAGGATGATCTGATGTTGAAAAGCTTTGGCATGCACTAACTCATACAGTGGGAGACAGAAAATGTGGACTAGGAGTTGGTAACTTGAGAGAAACTGGGTGTCAAAGATCCAAACCCTCTTCATTCATGGGATGGGGTAAGGGTGGGGGGCCTCTTTTCTGGTAGAAGAGAAGGCAGCAACTAGAAAGATGATAGAGGGTGGGCAGAGTGTTCTAAAACTATTGTTCTCTATTCCATTTAAATCTTGGACTATTTTACATTGAATTGCAAGGGAATAAGAGGTCATCTGATAATTTTGCCTCTTCTATAATATCCCTGATAATTTTCATTTTGTTCCTCTTCGACCAAACCCTAGAAGAGAGATTACTTGCTGGAACATCCACAGGCTGCACTGCTGAAGAAGAGCTTATTATGACCAGTCAGTCTCCAGGTAACATCAGTCATTACGGAAGAAACCAGGATATATTGAGCACATGGTAGTGCTGGGTCAGTGTCCAGGTGTTTTCATGGGGCACTTTATTAACCCCTCTTAAGCAGATGCTCGTCTCCCTATTTGACCTAAATTTCCCAAGGCCACACAGCCCTCAGGTGCCAGATTCAGGAAGTCTAGCTCTGATTGAATGCTCTTAAGTATTATTTTATTTTATTTGCCCTTCTATTCTAAAATAAAAGGTCATGTTCATTTCCCATTTTTCCCCCCACAATGTAATAATTGCAGTTACCACCTACTGAAAACGTCATTATGTATCAGGTGCTTTACTAATGATTTTATATGCATTTTCTTATTTAAAACTCACAATGACCTTACAGGAAGGTACAGATATTATCCCCATTTTACGGGCAAATAAATGAAATGTCAGAGTTTATTGAGAAGCTAATACCTTCTGAGGACGTTAACACTTTGCATTTTAGGTGTATTTTGATTCTTTTACAAAATCCCTTGAGATAGGTACCATTATCACCTCCATTTTAGAGTCCATGAAGATTACATTACTTGTCCAGTAACTGGCAGACCTGGATTTAACCCATGTCTGCTCAACTCTGACGCCACTCGAACTCCATGCCATGCTACTCCCCCGATGTCACCTCTGCGGCCTCTCACAGAATGGGACCCCCTCTTTCACTCACATGAAAATGCTTTCAAGCCACTCCAGAAGACCTGCATGCCTCTATGGGGTTTCTTTCCCTGGCTAACTATCCCTGGTTTATTCCCCATATCTTCATGTAATTTTTGGATAGCAAGGCTTCCGTGGTTGAGGGCTGGCTTAAATCCTTGGCATTATTCAAGGTGGCAATTCCTCACCTCCACACTATGGCTGGCTGGACATGGAGCTCAGAGATGTGGAGTGACTTGATCAAGATCACACAGATAGACAGTGGGAGAGCTGAGACTCGCACCTCGGTTTCTGGGATTTTCAAACTGTGTCCATAGATTCCTTAATGGGGGTTGTCTGTGAATGAGTTTGGGGGGGGGGCATGACGTCCCTGCAATTGTAGGTATAATTGTGTGTGTATGTTGCACACACATTTTTCTTGCAAAATGTCCAGGACTTTCATTAGATTCTCCAAAAATTCTGCAAAGCACCAAATGGTTAGGAACTGTAATTCAATCACACAGAAAAACAAACAACAATAAAAACTCTCATGAACAGAGGTTTTCAAGATGGCAGCGGCTGCGGCGGCTGGCGCGGAGTAGCTGAGGTGGAAAAGGTGGCCACTGGGCCTCAGGCAGCCGGGAAATTTGTGGACCTTCCTCTTGCTATCGCTTAAGGTAGGACCGCTGCTGCTGGCCAGTCGGGGGGGGTGACCGCCACTTTACCCCCGGCAGGAAAGGCTGCCTCATTTACAGGCAACAGCTTTGAAGTGTGGAGCAGGAAAAGAACTGTTTCTTAGCTGCAAAAGTGAGTCTCGAAATAGGGAACACGGCGCCAGGGCTGCTGTGGATGCAGCCAGGATCCCGGAGGCCGGGGCTGCGCTGAAGGCGGCCAGCTGCCCTATTCAGGATTCGAGGTTTCAGGCCAGCATTAAAGAAGATTCCTGGGAGCGCCCGAGCCGCGCCACGACTGAACAGCCCGAGGCGGCAGCGGCCGAGAACTGGGAAGGCAACAAACCAGAGGCAGAGCGAGCGCCCGACCTGGCACAGCACTGTGAGTGACCCCTGGCACAGCTCTGTTTGGGGGGTGGATGCCCACCGGGCTCCCGCCTGCATCACCAGGCCACTCACCAACCCGGTGCTGCCTCCATTTTCCCAGGTGCGGCCATACCCGCCCAGCTCGGCCATCACTGAGCCCTCCCACTTGCTTGGCCTGGCGCAGGGCTTTCCAGAGCCTGCGGACTGGCCTCCGCTCCCACTCCCTCCGCGGTTCGGGGCTGGTGGCGGGGGGTGTCCCTGGCCAGTGTCGGGAGGGCAAGGAAGTACGGGCGGGCTGACTGTCACTCCACCACACCCTGGACTCCGGCCCGGTAAACTTCCTGTTACTGGGAGGCAGATACCATCTCTGCGGCCACCAGTTTGGAAAAAAGTCTAACGAATTTCTGGTTGGGAATAGTGTGGTAGGAGAGTTCCCAGGCCTGCTTGAACCTGCCAGAGAGCAGGCTGCAGGTGGGCGCTAGACTCGGTTTATACTGGAGGGATACAAAGGTGAACAAGACCCGAGAAAGATCTACACAGTGCCACAAAGGCACCCAGAGAGACCGGTCGTCTGTGCCTAGCAGAAACCTGGTAGACTTCCTGGGCGAGGCGGTGCTGAGCAGGGTCTTGAAGGCCCAGCTGATAGACGAGGAGTGCAGAAGACACGCCCCAGCCCAGCACAGTGCGCACAGAGTGGGGAGACGTGCGGCCAGGGAGGCGGAGAATCGACAGAAACCACACACCCGGTGGGGTCGCCACTGCACGATCTAACAGCCTGGGCCAGAGCACACGGAACAGGGAGAAGTCCTGCACAGGAAGTGAAAGATCAACAGAGATCACACACCCTGGGGTACGTGATCCACCAGCCCAGCAGAGTCCAAGCTGACCAGAAAGGTGGCTTCTCCGGGGAGCCAAGATCCGAGGCAACCACACACACAAGGCACTAGAGGCCAACTGAGCAGTCACGGAGGGAGCCATACAAAATTGGCAACCACAGCAACATCCTAGTTAGTCATTAGTCTCAAACCGGTGGACTGTGAAACCCCCTGCCACAATGAATAAACACCAAAAAAAGGATACCAGAAATACAAAAAATCAAGAAAGTACACCACCAAAAGTTAATAAATCTCAAACTCTAGATCCTATAGAACAAGAAGCCTTTGAAATAACTGATAAGGAATTTCGAGTGATAATTCTAAGGAAACTGAATGAGATACAAGAAAACTCAGCTAGACATCATGATGAAATGAGGAAAAGTATACAGGATCTGAAAGAGGAAATGTACAAGGAAATCAATGTCCTGAAAAAAAATGTAGCAGAACTTGCTGAACTGAAGAAGTTATTCAGCGAAATAAAACACACAACGGAGAGTTTAACCAGCAGGCTTGTCGAAGTTGAAGAGAGAACCTCTGAACTTGAAGATGGGCTGTTTGAAATAACACAAGCAGACAAAAAGAAAGAAAAAAGAATCAAGGACATTGAAGAAAATATGAGAGAGATATCAGACAACCTTAAGCGCTCAAATATCCGAGTCATGGGTATTCCAGAAGGGGAGGAAAATGGAGATTCCATTGAAAACATATTCAACAAAATAGTGGCAGAAAACTTCCCAGGTATAGGAAAAATCACAGATCTTCAGATCCAGGAAGCTCAACGAGCTCCAAACGTATTCAACCCAAAAAGGCCTTCTCCAAGACATGTCATAGTCAAATTGGCAAAACTCAGAGATAAAGAGAGAATCTTAAAAGCTGCAAGAGAGAAGCGTCAAATCACCTATAAGGGAGCCCCAATCAGGTTAACATCAGACTTTTCATCACAAACCCTAAAAGCTAGAAAGGAATGGGATGATATTTTCAAAATACTAAAAGACAAAGATTGCCAGCCAAGAATACTCTACCCTGCAAGGCTATCCTTCCGAAATGAGGGGCAAATAGTATATTTCTCAGACAAACAAAAACTGCGGGAGTTCACTACCACACGACCACCCTTACAAGAAATCCTCAAGGGAGTACTGGGTTTGGTTCCTGAAAAATAACTACCACTGCCATAAAAACCCAAGAAAAATCTAAACCCACTAGTATAATAAAAATGGCATTCATGAAGAGAAAACAAGCTAACAAAAACACTATCTACAACCTAAGGAACCAACAAACAAAGAAAGCAAACAGTAAATCAGAAAGCAAGGAAAAAAAGACACCTAAGACAACCAAACAACCAATAAAATGCTAGGAATAAATCAACACCTTTCAATAACAACTCTTAATGTAAAAGGCTTAAATTCCCCAATTAAAAGACACAGACTGGCTGACTGGATCAAAAAGCAGGACCCAACTATATGCTGCCTACAAGAGACCCACCTCACCCATAAAGATTCACACAGACTAAGAGTGAAAGGATGGAAAAAGATTTACCATGCAAACAGAAAAGAAAAACGAGCTGGAGTGGCTATTCTTATATCTGACAAAATAGACTTTAAACTAAAAACCATAAAAAGAGACAATGAGGGACACTACTTAATGATAAAAGGACTGATCCATCAAGAAGACATAACAATCATAAATATGTACGCACCCAATGTTGGAGCAGCCAGATTTATAAAACAAACTCTATTAGACCTAAAGAAGGAAATAGACACTAATACCATAATAGCAGGGGACCTGAACACCCCACTGTCAATATTAGACAGATCATCTAGGCAAAGAATCAGTAGGGAAACACAAGATCTCAACAAGACTCTAGACCAATTGGAATTGGCAGATATCTACAGAACATTCCACCCAACTACTCAGAATATTCATTCTTCTCATCAGCACATGGATCATTCTCCAGGATAGATCACCTATTAGGTCACAAATCAAGTCTCAATAAATTCAAAAAAATTGGAATTATCCCATGTATCTTCTAAGACCACAATGGATTAAAACTAGAAATTAATAACAAACGAAACTCTGGAAACTAAACAAACACATGGAAATTAAACAGCATTCTATTTAATGACATATGTGTCCAAGAAGAAATCAAGCAGGAAATCAAAAAATTTATTGAAACTAATGAAAACAATGATACATCATACCAAAACCTGTGGGATACTGCAAAAGCAGTATTGAGGGGAAAATTTATTGCATTAAACGCTCACTTCAGAAGAATAGAAAGATGGCAAGTGAACAACCTAACACTTCACCTTAAAGAACTAGAGAAACAAGAACAATCCAAACCTAAAGTTAGCAGATGGAAAGAAATCATTAAGATCAGAGCAGAACTGAATGAAATTGAAAACCAAAAAACAATTCAAAAGATCAACGAATCAAAAAGTTGGTTTTTTGAAAAGATAAATAAAATTGACAAACCATTAGCATGGCTAACAAAAAAAAGAAGAGAGAAGACTCAAATAACAAAAATTAGAAATGAAAAAGGCGATATTACAACTGATTCATCTGAAATACAAGGAATCATTCGAGACTACTATAAACAACTGTACGCCAACAAATTTGAAAATCTGGAGGAAATGGATAAATTTCTGGACACACACAAGCTCCCAAAACTGAACCGTGAAGACGTAGAAAATCTGAACAGACCAATAACAATAAAGGAGATTGAAGCTGTTATCAGAAGGCTCCCAACAAAGAAAAGCCCAGGACCAGATGGATTCACAGCAGAATTTTACCAAACATTCAAAGAGGAATTGACACCGATTCTTTACAAACTATTCCAAAAGATTGAAACGGACGCAAATCTCCCAAACTCATTCTATGAAGCAAACATCATCCTGATACCAAAACCAGGTAAAGATATAACCAAAAAAGAAAACTACAGGCCGATATCCTTGATGAATATAGATGCAAAAATCCTCACTAAAATACTAGCAAACAGAATACAGCAACACATACGAAAAATTATTCATCACGATCAAGTGGGATTCATCCCAGGGATGCAAGGTTGGTTCAACATACGCAAATCAATAAATGTGATACACCATATTAATAAACTCAAACACAAGGACCATATGATCATCTCTATAGATGCTGAAAAAGCATTTGATAAAGTTCAGCACTCATTCATGACAAAGACCCTCTATAAGTTAGGTATAGAGGGAAAGTATCTCAACATAATTAAAGCCATATATGACAAACCCACTGCCAATATCATCCTGAATGGGGAAAAGCTGAAAGCTTTTCCTTTAAGAACAGGAACTAGACAAGGATGCCCACTCTCACCACTCCTATTCAACATAGTGTTGGAAGTACTAGCCAGAGCAATCAGAGAAGAGAAGGAAATAAAGGGCATCCAGATTGGAAAAGATGAAGTCAAACTGTCCCTGTTTGCAGATGACATGATCCTATATATCGAACAGCCTAAAACCTCTACAAAAAAACTGTTGGAATTGATAAATGATTTCAGCACAGTAGCAGGATACAAAATCAACACACAAAAATCAGTAGCATTTATTTTCTCCAATAGTGAACATGCAGAAGGAGAAATCAAGAAAGCCTGCCCATTTACAATAGCCACCAAAAAAATAAAATACTTAGGAATTGAGTTAACCAAGGAGGTGAAAAATCTCTATAATGAGAACTACAAACCACTGCTGAGAGAAATTAGAGAGGATACAAGAAGATGGAAAGATATTCCATGCTCTTGGATTGGAAGAATCAACATAGTGAAAATGTCCATACTACCCAAAGTGATATACAAATTCAATGCAATCCCCATCAAAATTCCAAAGACATTTTTCTCAGAAATGGAAAAAACTATTCAGACATTTATATGGAACAATAAAAGACCACGAATAGCCAAAGCAATGCTCAGCAAAAAAAATAAAGCTGGAGGCATAACACTACCTGACTTTAAGCTATACTACAAAGCTATAATAACCAAAACAGTATGGTACTGGCATAAAAACAGACACACTGACCAATGGAATAGAATAGAGAATCCAGAAATCAACCCACACACTTACTGCCATCTGATCTTTGACAAAGGCACCAAACCTATTCACTGGGGAAGGGACTGCCTCTTCAGCAAGTGGTGCTGGGATAACTGGATATCGATATGCAGGAGAATGAAACTAGATCCATACCTCTCACCGTATACTAAAATCAACTCAAAATGGATTAAGGATTTAAATATACACCCTGAGACAATAAAACTTCTTAAAGAAAACATAGGGGAAACACTTCAGGAAATAGGACTGGGCACAGACTTCATGAATACGACCCCAAAAGCACGGGCAACCAAAGGAAAAATAAACAAATGGGATTATATCAAACTAAAAAGCTTCTGCACAGCAAAAGAAACAATTAACAGAGTTAAAAGACAACCAACAGAGTGGGAGAAAATATTTGCAAAATATACATCTGACAAAGGATTAATATCCAGAATATATAAGGAACTCAAAGAACTTTACAAGAAGAAAACAAGCAACCCAATTAAAAAATGGGCAAAAGAGCTAAGTAGGCATTTCTCTAAGGAAGATATACAAATGGCCAACAGACATATGAAAAAATGCTCAACATCACTCAGCATCCGGGAAATGCAAATCAAAACCACATTGAGATACCATCTAACCCCAGTTAGGATGGCTAAAATCCAAAAGACTATTAACGATAAATGCTGGCGAGGCTGCGGAGAAAAAGGAACTCTCATACATTGTTGGTGGGACTGCAAAATGGTGCAGCCTCTATGGAAAATGGTATGGAGGTTCCTTAAACAATTGCAAATAGATCTACCATACGACCCAGCCATCCCACTGTTGGGAATATACCCAGAGGAATGGAAATCATCAAGTCGAAGGTATACCTGTTCCCCAATGTTCATCGCAGCACTCTTTACAATAGCCAAGAGTTGGAACCAGCCCAAATGCCCATCATCAGATGAGTGGATACGGAAAATGTGGTACATCTACACAATGGAATACTACTCAGCTATAAAAACGAATGAAATACTGCCATTTGCAACAACATGGATGGACCTTGAGAGAATTATATTAAGTGAAACAAGTCAGGCACAGAAAGAGAAATACCACATGTTCTCACTTATTGGTGGGAGCTAAAAATTAATATATAAATTCACACACACACACACACACACACACACACACACACACACACACACACACAACCGGCGGGGGGGGGAGAAGATATAACAACCACAATTATTTGAAGTTGATACAACAAACAAACAGAAAGGACATTGTTGGGGGGGAGGGGGGGAGGGAGAAGGGAGGGAGGTTTTGGTGATGGGGAGCATTAATCAGCTACAATGTATATCGACAAAATAAAATTTAAAAAAAAAAAAAAAAAAAAAAGTTGGTTTTTTGAAAAGATAAATAAAATTGACAAACCATTAGCATGGCTAACAAAAAAAAGAAGAGAGAAGACTCAAATAACAAAAATTAGAAATGAAAAAGGCGATATTACAACTGATTCATCTGAAATACAAGGAATTATTCGAGACTACTATAAACAACTATACGCCAACAAATTTGAAAATCTGGAGGAAATGGATAAATTTCTGGACACACACAAGCTCCCAAAACTGAACCATGAAGACGTAGAAAATTTGAACAGACCAATAACAATAAAGGAGATTGAAGCTGTTATCAGAAGGCTCCCAACAAAGAAAAGCCCAGGACCAGATGGATTCACAGCAGAATTTTACCAAACATTCAAAGAGGAATTGACACTGATTCTTTACAAACTATTCCAAAAGATTGAAACGGACGCAAGTCTCCCAAACTCATTCTATGAAGCAAACATTTTCCTGATACCAAAACCAGGTAAAGATATAACCAAAAAAGAAAACTACAGGCCAATGTCCTTGATGAATATAGATGCAAAAATCCTCACTAAAATACTAGTAAACAGAATACAGCAACACATACGTAAAATTATTCATCACGATCAAGTGGGATTCATCCCAGGGATGCAAGGTTGGTTCAACATACGCAAATCAATAAATGTGATACACCATATTAATAAACTCAAACACAAGGACCATATGATCATCTCTATAGATGCTGAAAAAGCATTTGATAAAGTTCAGCACTCATTCATGACAAAGACCCTCTATAAGTTAGGTATAGAGGGAAAGTATCTCAACATAATTAAAGCCATATATGCCAAACCCACAGCCAATATCATCCTGAATGGGGAAAAGCTGAAAGCTTTTCCTTTAAGAACAGGAACTAGACAAGGATGCTCACTCTCACCACTCTTATTCAACATAGTGTTGGAAGTACTAGCCAGAGCAATCAGAGAAGAGAAGGAAATAAAGGGCATCCAGATTAGAAAAGATGAAGTCAAACTGTCCCTGTTTGCAGATGACAGGATCCTATATATCGAACAGCCTAAAACCTCTACAAAAAAACTGCTGGAATTGATAAATGATTTCAGCACAGTAGCAGGATACAAAATCAACACACAAAAATCAGTAGCATTTCTTTTCTCCAATAGTGAACATGCAGAAAGAGAAGTCAAGAAAGCCTGCCCATTTACAATAGCCACCAAAAAAATAAAATACTTAGGAATTGAGTTAACCAAGGAGGTGAAAAATCTCTATAATGAGAACTACAAACCACTGCTGAGAGAAATTAGAGAGGATACAAGAAGAAGGAAAGATATCCCATGCTCTTGGATTGGAAGAATCAACATAGTGAAAATGTCCATACTACCCAAAGTGATATACAAATTCAATGCAATCCCCATCAAAATTCCAAAGACATTTTTCTCAGAAATGGAAAAAACTATCCAGACATTTATATGGAACAATAAAAGACCACGCATAGCCAAAGCAATGCTGAGCAAAAAAAATAAAGCTGGAGGCATAACACTACCTGACTTTAAGCTATACTACAAAGCTATAATAACCAAAACAGTATGGTACTGGCATAAAAACAGACACACTGACCAATGGAATAGAATAGAGAATCCAGAAATCAACCCACACACTTACTGCCAGCTGAACTTTGACAAAGGCACCAAGCCTATTCAGTGGCGAAGGGACTGCCTCTTCAGCAAATGGTGCTGGGATAACTGGATATCCATATGCAGGAGAATGAAACTAGATCCATACCTCTCGCCGTATACTAAAATCAACTCAAAATGGATTAAGGATTTAAATATACACCCTGAAACAATAAAACTTCTTAAAGAAAACATAGGAGAAACACTTCAGGAAATAGGACTGGGCACAGACTTCATGAATATGACTCCAAAAGCACGGGCAACCAAAGGAAAAATAAACAAATGGGATTATATCAAACTAAAAAGCTTCTGCACAGCAAAAGAAACAATTAAAAGAGTTAAAAGACAACCAACAGAGTGGGAGAAAATATTTACAAAATATATATCTGACAAAGGATTAATATCCAGAATATATAAGGAACTCAAACAACTGTACAAGAAGAAAACAAGCAACCCGATTAAAAAATGGGCAAAAGAGCTAAGTAGGCATTTCTCTAAGGAAGATATACAAATGGCCAACAGACATATGAAAAAATGCTCAACATCACTCAGCATCCGGGAAATGCAAATCAAAACCACATTGAGATACCATCTAACCCCAGTTAGGATGGCTAAAATCCAAAAGACTATGAACGATAAATGCTGGCGAGGCTGCGGAGAAAAAGGAACTCTCATACATTGTTGGTGGGACTGCAAAATGGTGCAGCCTCTATGGAAAATGGTATGGAGGTTCCTCAAACAATTGCAGATAGATCTACCATACGACCCAGCTATCCCACTGTTGGGAATATACCCAGAGGAATGGAAATCATCAAGTCGAAGGTATACCTGTTTCCCAATGTTTATCGCAGCCCTCTTTACAATAGCCAAGAGTTGGAACCAGCCCAAATGCCCATCATCAGATGAGTGGATACGGAAAATGTGGTACATCTACACAATGGAATACTACTCAGCTATAAAAACGAATGAAATACTGCCATTTGCAACAACATGGATGGACCTTGAGAGAATTATATTAAGTGAAACAAGTCAGGCACAGAAAGAGAAATACCACATGTTCTCACTTATTGGTGGGAGCTAAAAATTAATATATAAATTCCACACACACACACACACACACACACACACACACACACACACACACACACACACACACTAACTGGGGGGGGGGGAAGAAGATATAACAACCACAATTATTTGAAGTTGATACGACAAGCAAACAGAAAGGACATTGTTGGGGGGGAGGGAGAAGGGAGGGAGGTTTTGGTGATGGGGAGCAATAATCAGCCACAATGTATATCGACAAAATAAAATTTAAAAAAATAATAAAATAAAATAAAATAATAATATAAGAAAAAAAAAAACTCTCATGAAAATATTGCATAGGTTTCCTCTCTCTCTCCCCTGTCACCCCTCCATGGGGATTAATGTGTGAAATGGTCCCAAATTGCTCCCTAGACCCCAGTCTCTATTATGTAGGGACTATGAAGCCAGGTATGTAGAGCCTCATCACTATGCCATTTCCTAAATGAAGTCAAATGGCCTGGGATTAAGTCCCCTGCTGATTACATCTCAGGCTCACTTTTACACCTTAATAACATCTCAAATCCTTCCTTTCTTCTCACAGCCTTCTGGGAAGCACTGGGTGGGGTTAGGGGAGATCACTGGGGAAGCCGGAAGGTTTGGGATTATCTTGCAATTCCGTGGTGGTTTTTTTCTTCTTTTAGAGTCTCAGGTTAATTACTCATTCTGTTCTTTTCTACATTTCAGTCTCCTCACTATGTAAAATGGGGATACTAGTAGGACTTATCTCATAGGGCTATTAAGTGAGGAAATGCATGAGAGAAATGCCCAGGACATGACTACTGG
Source organism: Cynocephalus volans (assembly GCF_027409185.1). Taxonomy (NCBI): domain Eukaryota; kingdom Metazoa; phylum Chordata; class Mammalia; order Dermoptera; family Cynocephalidae; genus Cynocephalus; species Cynocephalus volans. Next base: position 139,111,885 of record NC_084461.1, on the reverse strand, counting down.
CTCGTAAATGACAGTCATCATGCCAGGTTCCTATCTCCTCTCTTTTCTACCTTTCTGCTGCTCTTCCCACACACACACCTTCATTTTCACGTTAGTGCAGTGGTGTAACAAGAGACCATTTCCACCAGCTCCTCACTGACTCCTGTTCCTGATAAGCACATAGACACTTTTTGGTTTTATGATTTTTTAAATCTGCTAATCACACTAGGGAAATGGCAAATGACTGACACAATTACAAACTTGGGGAAGTTACAAAAGCTTTTAAAATCTCATAGTAGTAATTCTCTCCTAACTATTAGAATAACTCTGAGATTCTGTGAGTTTTCCACTGATTCCTTGTTAGATGGCCCTGTAGAACGCTCAATCGTCAGTTTTATTCCTGTGGATGTTAATCTTTAATCTTCTGCTCCTCTCACCTGTCCTGTCCTTCTCACATTGCTCAGTCTATGGAGTCTCCACTCTATAATTGAGGCTTGAAAATCAACTTATGGCTGAAAAATAGCTATGGACTAATTTGCCATCCAAGGGCTTTCAGGTTCACGTTATTTATTTTATTAGGCAACTCCATGTACATATCTTCTAGTTCAATGCCCTCCTCCAACTTAAAAAATTTTGGTCTGAAGATATCATCCAAAGAAGCCCTACCCAGAGTGGAAAATCCACACCTGCACTGTCTGGATGCAAAGACATGGAGCTCAGAGATGTAGAGTGACTTGCCCAAGATTACACAGCTTGACAAAAGGAGAACTGGGACTCACACTCAGGTTTCAGGGATTTTAAACTTGTGTCCATGGACTCCTGAGGGGTCTGAGGGGAAGTGTTGTCTGTGGAATACTGGGAAACTGAGAAGATGGGAAACTGAGAAGATGGGAAACTGAGGGTCAGAGAAGGCCATTGAGTTGAGAGAGGGCTTGCAGTGAATTAGGAAGAGAGCTAAGACGAGAGACCAGTTCTCCTGACCCCACGCATTATTTGGCCTTTGTTCCAGGACTGGCAGCCATTATCTCTCAATAGAGCTTCCTTAAGGATAGAGTTCCATATTTACTCCTAAAGTATTAGGATTCACTTTTTCTTAGCCCCCAAATGGATCTTTATATCCATCACCAGCATGAAGTAAAAACTGTAGGATAAAGTAGAATTTAATGTACCCAACTACTCATGAGGACTTCACTGTCAATCCAGTAAAATGAGAGAAAATGAACATTGCTCTAATTAATATTATTTTTCTTTGCTTGCAATTCTTATGGTAACTGTTTCTTGGTCCCAGGGGCAGGATAATTATAGAGTTCGGTAGAAATGCTTTTGCATTTTTTTTTTATTATTACTGTATCTTTATATTTTGCAAAGCCAGCCCACGTTTCATGGCCCAAAGCAAACTGGCCTTTCCATGGAGTCAAAAGATTCTCAGAGGGAAATGTGGTTGGAGATGGAATTTTATATCTTTATTTTTTAACTCTGGTATTTGGTTTAGGCACATGGAAATGAGTGATAAATCTGATGCTCTGCAAATGGCATAGAACATATAAAAATGAGTTAAGTCAAGGCCTCTGTCCTTACAGGGGTCACACTTTAGTGGGATAGACAGGCTTGTGACTAATAAACCATCATCCAGTGTACTCTGTTTTGGGAAAGAGGTATAAAGCAGTACACTGGGGGCCTGTTTGAGTGTGAGTGGGCTAACAGTATAATGACCACCAAACTGACAAGGTATCCTGAGACCATGAACAAAGCAGGCAACTCCACATGGGTTACAAGGAGTTGTTTATTATTATTATTATTACTACTACTACTACTACTACTATTACTATTAATGGGTGAATTACTTAAAGAGATCAGGCTGAATATCAACTGCTTCACAGTTGCTTTCTCCACAACCCTCGTGGGGCAGGATTTGAAGATTACAAAAGACTCAAAAGTGGAGCTATGCCAAAGAGAGAAAGGTCGTGGAAGTGGAGGATTCCCAGGCACCTCACAGCTTCTTGTTGCTTATCCTTGGGGTTGCTCTTGTTATGCTCCTTATCTTACATAAGCATAGCATTCTTTTCCTTTCCCTTCCTTAGTTGCTAAGCAACCTGTACTGGGTAAAGATCATAACTATTGAATCCAGAGCTCTGAAGGCCACCAGGATGGAGTGAGTTCTGACCAGTATTCCTATAGGGTCAAAGAAGAGAGAGATGAATTCTATCTTGGAAAGGAGGGCCAGAGTCAGAGATGATTCAGTCAGTGACCTCTGAATTTGTTCTTCAATGATGAGAAAATTTTATTGAGGAGGAAGGTATAGACAGGCAGGGAGAATAGCATGAGCAAAGACAGTGAAACTTGATAAGAGCATGTTATTTTTTGAGATTGTGTGCTAGTCTGATTAATCTAATAGAGACAGGAAGCTGGGAATGGTCTAGGTTCTTAAGTGACTTGAATAATGGGCTAAAGAATTTAGATTTCATTCCAGAGTCATGAAGAACCATTCATGTTTTCTGAGTAAGAAATGACATTTTTAGTTCTGTTTTAAGAAAAATTGCTCTGGCAAGAGTGTGGAAGCAGAATATAGAGGGGAGCAAGTCTAGAGGTGGCAGGAGGGTGGGGAGCTGCCCAGGAGCCTCCAGCAACACTTTAGGTAAAAGATGAGTGTCTGTTCTAGAATGATGGCAGCAGTAATAATAGAGAGGGGACACAGTCAAAGCCATTTAGGAGTTAGAATTCAGAGCCCGTGGTAGCCAAAGTACTAATGAAGGATGACTGGTTCTCCACACTTGGGAGATTAGGTCAATGCGGTGGGTTAACCTGGTACAGGAACCCCAAGAGGAACAGTGAAATTTGTTTGGGAGATCTTGAGTTTGAAATGCCTCTGAGAAATGTCTAACAGGCAGTTGGAAGTGTGGGTCTGCAGTGACTCATGGATGCCCAGGTGGGTGTCATTGATAACTGGCACTCATCTCTGGTCAAAATAATTACTATGATGATTCACACTGTAAGTGCTGAATAAGGACTTGCCAATATACCAATGCTTTCTTTCATGTGTAGTATCTCAAAAGGGGTAGTTAAGAGTAAAGATATAATTTTGGAAGTCCTTGCTCATAAATGACACTTACTGAGCACTTATTGTATGCCAGGGCTGGGCTCAATACTTTCAGTGCATTGTCTCATTGTGAGGCATTGTTGGAACTGTAAGGAAGATTCTATTGTTATAACTAAAAGAAACTGAGGTTTGGAGAGGTTAGGAAATTTGCCAGAGGTAGGATAAGACTCTTGAAGTTAGAGACCATCCAGTCAGGGAATACAAGTTCTAGCCATGGGCTGGAGTCACAGGGTTCTTAGTAAAAATATAGATCATCCTACTAAACCCAAGACTTGAAAATTTAGAACCTCCAGGGATGGGCCCAAGAAATCGTATGTTTAACAAACTTCCTCAAGAGATTCTTTCAAAGCCAGTCCAACCCTGGTCCTAAGAAGGCAGTTACGAACTGCTGGTATGGTACACTATCCTTATTTTACAAAGGAGGAAACAGAGGCACAGAGGCATTAGAAAAGTCCAAAGAGGAGTGAGCACTAAGACCTAGGTAGAACTCTTCTGGCTCCAGATCAGAGCTCTTTTCCCTATGCTGCACTCTTTTATTAAAGTAAAGATAAAATTGAGCTTTGTTAGAACTTGACACTTTTCTGAGTCCTTAGTTGATCGAAGGCATGAAAAAGTTGTTGGAGGAACTGCCATTCTCAGTACGAGTTGAGAAGGAACAGAGAAAGGCAGGGGAATGAAGCAACACTTGTTTTTACTCACAAATGCTGTTGTTCTAAAGAAAGAAATGGGATGCAGTTGATTTCAAAGTCAACATCTTCGTGAGGCATTAGCAGATGTGTTTCATCTCTCACGCTCAGTACTGTTCACAGCCTGGAATCGGTTAGTAGGCTGACAGTCTGGGGGATAAAGGAAAAGGACCAAAAATGAATTCTTATGATTCTTCTCACGATAGCATTATATTCTGTCAACCGTGCAAATGACATTTTTTTTTTTATTAGTAAAGGTAGAATTGAATCCATGTAATTCTAGCATCTAACAGCTCACATTCAAAAAGGTCAACCAGATAAGATGAAAGAGAGTTGGCAAGCTTTAGACAAGCTGAGTCCACAGTAAGGCAAACAAGGTGTGAACTGTTGAAATCGAACACAGAGCCAGACTTGAGACAGGGCCTCCTCCATGGTTAAGAAACTGAGCCAGGTGCCCACTCCGCAGGCCAAAACATCCCTTTGATCCTGAGCTAGGAAGAAGCTCCCAGGCATTGGAGAAGTCTCTGATTTCATAGGGGGAGGATAAATGGGTAAAATTCAGCAAGTTCTGTGATGTGGTCTCTTTTCTCCCCACTGTAAACAGGGCGACAAATAAAGGTAAAACTGTCTTTCGGCAAGAGCCTACCACCTGCACTTAGGGCCTGCTGAACCCTGTGCTGCTCAGCAGCATGGTAGAGGGAAAAGGAGTGGAATTTGGAATCACATGTCATTGTCCTCCCTTTTACCTGCAATCATTATTAGCTATGCAGCCCTGGGTGAGATACAGGACCTCTCAGAGCTTTCGTTTCCTCCTCTTTCAACAGTTTTGCCCAAGTTTACTTAGCTCACAGAATGATTTTGAACTTGAATGAGATAACGTATGTGGAAGTGCTTTGTGCACTTTCAGGTGCTTACATTGTGTTCATAATAATCATCATCAATAATAATAGTTATTAGGATGTCTTTTCCAGAAACTTCAGTGGAGGACCGATGTTCCATTCTCAATGGATCTCCTCCGCTTGTATTTGCTCTCCAGCACTGATCTTTTCAGAGCAAGTGTATGTGAGCTCTTGCTACATTTTCTAAAGTCCACAGAGCCCAGAGGATAAGAGCTTGGGCTCTGCAGGTTAATAATCCTGGCTCTGAGATTTGCTCTGTCCCTTCTTATCTGTGTGATTTGAGTAAGTGACCTGACCTTTCCAGGCTGCGGGCTCCCCACTGTGAGGTTAGGAGAATGGTAGTGCCTCCTGCAAAGTGTCTTCTAAGGGTTAAGTGAGATAAATGGCTATCTTATACTAAGCAGTTACTACATGCCAAGCAGAAACATGGAAAGTACTTCATACTGTGCTTGGCATGGAGTAAGCGCTCAGTATACAGTAGTCATTTATTGTTGTTATCAATAATGCTGAGGGATCTTGGTAAAATGTGAACCTTTCCATCTCCCTCAGTCAAAATTTATTGATCAGCTGGTGTGGGCAGAGCAGAGTGCTAAACGTTGCCTTCAGAGAGCAGTCCAGTGGGGAAGGATTAGGAATAAGATCTTATCTGCGCTTCACCCAGACCCTCAGATATTGGCACATGAGAGCACAAGCCTGAGGTGGTGACTCTGGGCTGTCACAGAGATGATGAAATTTTGTTGCTGGGGTGTCTCAGGAGCAGTGGAAGGTTGAGGCAAAGTTCATTCCTGGGAGACTTCTTGAACAATGGTGTTCTAGAGTCTCTGGTTTCCTTCTGTCTACCTCATCTGCGTGAAATGACAGCATCTCTATTCCTTCCTCTTTATGAACCACATTGGTGCCAACACAACTTGCTCTCTGTTCCCTTTCAAAGTTATAAAAATGGACCCCACCCAATTTTGCTCCAGGACCTAAGGAACTCCTAGCTCACATGTGTAATGCTCTGTAAGTGTGCTCTTTTTGAAAATTCCATGTATTAAAAACTTGTAGAGGCTTGCAGAATTTAAAGGAAGTATGTGAATTCAATTAATGTGTGTTTCCACTTTCAAAAGAAGTTTTGAAATTCCAGATCTGTGTTAGTGCTTCCAGGCAAATTAAGAAAATATGGATTCTGAGTAGAGGTCAGCAAATACAGGTTCTCGTCATTTCCTTTTCACTCATCACTGTGAAAACTTAAGCAAACAAAACTTTCACTCTAGATTTCAATTTCTCTTTTGGCCAAAAACAACAAGAAAAGGGTGTTGGAGGAGGTAATTTTGAATTCTTTCCAACTCTATGAGTAAAATATTCAGATTGTGATTTTTGGATCCTTTTGCTAGCTTTTGGATTTTTAAAGACCATAACACCAGTGACCAAGAGGGGGCAGCATAAGCTTGAGGCTACCCATGAAAGAAAAGAAACTACAGAGGCTTGCAGTTGTCACTTTTAAAATTCTAGATTTGGGGCTGGCTGGTTAGCTCACTTGGGAGAACGTGGTGCTGGTGACACCAAGGTGTCAGATCCCCATACCAGAGAGCCACCAAAAAATAAATAAAATTCTAGGGTTGGTTTAAGATTGTATCATAGACTTGACTTATTTCAGAACTAATTTTTTTTTTTTAAAGTAGAGACAGGTGAGTCCCAGTGTCTATGAATTCAGTGATGAGTCAACATAAGAAATATCTGTTTTAAAATGCACCCACTGAGAAGATAGAGTGCTTTTATATCTAGCTGAATTCTGTCCGGAAGTGTACTTGTTAGAGAATTTGTGTTTTCAAATAGGATTTTTCTTTTCTGAGAGAGTGGTGACTTTTCTTGAGTCATTTGGAGTTAGGTTCAAATTTCCTTTTATTGTCTGTGTCATCTTGAGCAATCAATTTAACTTATTTCAGCCTCAGTTGACACATCTGTAAAATGGATTTTATAAGCATTAAATGTGATAATTTACGTGAAGTGCTTGTCAGTGTGCCAGGCACATAGTAAGTGCTCAATACATTGATTCTGAGAGGGAGTCTCTAGTAATTCTAAAGCAAATTTCTACTAACAGGATGGGAACATGAATGATATTAAAAATGGATTCTTAAAAGATCTTCTAGTCTAACATTTCAGGGCCATTTCAGAACTGCACGTAGCACATAGTTTTAGTTGGATGAGAGAGCAGGTTCTGATCTACCACCTTAGGCATAACCACGTTGAAGGGGAAGTCTGTCATCACTCTAAGGTCTGAAGGTCTGGAGGCTCTTGAGACTGAAATTGTGCTCAGATATAATACATTTAATGTCTCGACACCATGGAGCTTATTTGTGCAACAGGGGTCAGCAAACTTTTTCTGTAAAGGGTCAGAAAGTACCTAGTTTAAGCCTTGCAGGCCATCATGTCTCATCTCTGTTGCAATTACTCAACTCTGCCATTGTGGGGCAGAAGCAGCCATAGACAATATATAAACAAAAGGGTGCCACTGTGCGTCAGTAAAAGTTTATTGATGAACACTGAAATTTGAATTTTATATAGTTTTCTTGTGTCATGAGTTATTATTCTTTTTTGATTTCTCCCCAAACATTTAATAATGTAAAAACTATTCTTAGCTCTCAGGCTGTACAAAAACAGATGGTGGACTGGATTTGGCCCTCAGGCTGCAGTTTGCGCACCCTTGATCTATACCATCCAGACATAAGACAGGGTTTTTAGAAAGGCCAGATGTAAAACTATTTCCACAGGGCTCTTCCAGAACATGCACTGAACATTGTCTCCTACCCTACTCGATTTTAATTCTTTTGAAGGTAAAGTGATGTTTTTATGCTATAGTTTTAACTTTTAAATTTTATTTTTCGGGTTACAGAATAAATACATGCTCTTGTAAAAGAAAAAGTTAAAACATAAAGTGAAATTCCTTGTATTCCCAGCACTGCTCCCACTCAAGAACAGGATTAAGAGATAATTACCCTAGCCTGTAGTTTGGGCTATATTCTCTTAGATCTTTTTTTATTTTCCTAATAACATAGTAACATATATCATTACTTTTTACGAGAGATTTTTTTTCTCCCAAATTATTCTATGTCCTTTTAAAATCACTTTAAAATTTATTCAACAATTTTGTTCAACAAATCTTTACTGCAAAGTGACTATACACCATGCATATATTCAATTGAACAGTATGAAATGGCTGATATTTAAGCCAATTTTTAAAAAGCTTTTTTTAAAATTGTATTTTATCAATATACGGTGTAGTTGATTTTCGTGTCCTTTTACCAATTCTTCCTTTTCCCCCCTCCCTCTCTCCCTCCCATTATCAACATCTTATCTGTTCACTTGTCTTAACAAGTTCAAGGAATTGTGATTGTTGTGTCTTCTTCCCCCGCAACCTCATTTATTTGTATATTTATTTAGTTATTTTTATTAGCTCCCACAAATAAGTAAGAATGTGCAGTATTTCTCTTTCTGTGCCTGACTTGCTTCACTTAATATAATTTTCTCTAAGTCCATCCTTGTTGCCATGAATGGCAGTATTTCATTCTTTTTTACAGCAGAGAAGTATTCCATTGTGTGTGTGTTTATATATGTATATACACCACATTTTCCTTATCCACTAATCTAATGATGGACATTTAGGTTGGTTCTAACTCTTGGCTATTGCAAATAGTGCTGTAATAAATACGGGAGTACAGGTATTCCATCAACATGATGATTTCCATTCCTCTGGGTACATACCCAGCCGTGGGATAACTGGATCATATGGTAGATCTATCTGTAATTGTTTGAGGAACTTCCACTCCACTTTCCATAAAGACTGTATGTACCATTTTACAGTCCTATCAACAGTGTAGGAGGGTTCCTTTTTCTCTGCATCCTCGCCAGCATTTATCAGTCTTGGTCTTTTGGATTGAGCCCTCTTAACTGGAGTGAGATGGTATCTCAAAGTGGTTTTAATATGCATTTCCCAAATGTAAAAGCTTCTTATCTGGAATAATTTTAGACTCACAGGAACTTGCAAAAATAGTCAGAGAGGTCTCATATATTCCTCCAGAGTCCTTCAGTAGTAACATCTTATATAACTATAGTACATTGTCAAGACCAGGAAACTGATGTTGGCACAATACAATTAACACATACATAAACCCTACTCGGATTTTGTCAGTTTTTATATGTATTCATTATTAAACATTTTTTTACCTGTAAGAACAACAAATATATATGTTGTATAACTTATATATGTAATATATATCTGATGTGTATATGTATCTTTCCATGCCAGTACATTTAGATCTCGGGGTATTCTTTCCTAATAGCACCCCAACCCTTTTTTGGCTGTGGGGCACTGGGTTTCTAACAGCTATCTTGGAAGTTTCACTTTAGAAGGTCACTGTGGCATTGCTTCAGAGAAATGACACACACTTTAAAAGTTTGCTTTTGACTCAGGCATCCTGGAGAATTTCTAGTAATTAACACACAATACAAAGAATATTCTACAGTTAAAAATTTCACATTTGAGAAAATTTAGAAATTATACAGAAGTACCAATAAAAAAATTTTTAATTGCCTACAGTATTTCCTTCCAAGGTGAGATGTATATAGTCTTAGTATTTCTTTTTTAGTTTTCTTTGAGGAACAAGAGGTATGCATGTTTTTCTGTATATATTTTTAAAAATTTACATACTCATTTCCTATGCTAAGTATAGTTTTATATCCTTATAAAAAATTACTATGTAATGGTAAGTTTCTCAGGTCATTCAAATTCTTTGTAAAAAGGCATCCAGAATTATAAAGGTTAAAAAGGACATAGAAGATTATTTGGTGAAATATCAGCATTTTCAGACAAAGAAACTGGCTCAGAGAGGGCAAGTGTCTTGCCCAAATTCACACAGCAAGGAAAGCTGGATAAATACTTATTGATGGTGCTCTAAGATCTGGGGTTGACTGTTACTGGAATTCCATTTTGCCAGAGTACCCATGCCTACCAAGAACTCAAGAGACCAAAATATAAGTCAGAAAGCCAGTTTACTAATTTACAGTGAGAATTCTAGCTATCAAGGAATCCACATGTTAGTATTTCTCATGGAAATACATTCTCATCCTGTGGGAAGATCTGATTTTAATCAGAAGTTTTGGTGACTACATGGACCTGGGGAAAATGGCATAAGTGTTAAGATTCTTTTGTTGTTATTACATTTTAATTAATTTAAAATAGATAATACACATTACATGGTAAAGGTACAAAGGATACAAAAATTTTTTAAATGAGATGTCAGTCTTCCTTTTATCTCTTGTGCCCAGACTCAGAGCCACTGTTCTCTTGGAAGATCTTAGTGTCTCTGTGTTAGTTTCTTGTTGCTGCTATAACAAATTGTGACAAACTTGGCGGCTTATAACAACACAGATTATTATCTTACAGTTCTGGAGATCAGAAGTCCTGAAATCAACGTGTTGGCAGGGCTACATTTCTACTGGATGCTTTAGGGGAGAATCTGTTTCCTTACCTTTTCCAGCTTCTAGAAGCATTCCTTGGCTTGTGGTCCCTTCCTCCATCTTCGAAGCCAGTAGCATAGCATCATTAAATCTCTCTCCTTTCTCTTTCTCTTTCTCTCTCTGACTTCTTCCTTTATCACAACTCCTCTCTGATTTTGATCTTCTTGCCTCCCTCTTGTAATTACCTTGACAAAGACATTTGTGATTACCTTGAGCTCACTAGATAATCCAGGATAATCTTCCCATCTCAAGATCTTTAACATAATTACATCGTAAAGTTTCTTTTGCCGTGTAAGGTAACAAATTCACAGTTTCCAAAGATGAGGACTTGGACACCTGCCTTTGTCTGAATATACTTGTGTCAGAACTCAGGGCCTTGAGAATCTAAGGGCTGGGGGAACAGAGACCACACGGCAACCAGTACTCTTGAGTTGTCTGACCTCGGTCCTGTAACTACTTTTCACAAGGAAGAAAAATTGCCTTCAACTTGTTTCGTGTGGCTCGTCTGTGCACAACACAGTCGTCCATGGAGTGCTTCCTATTGGAGCTTTTGGCATTTTCTGAAGAAGAATGGGAAAAGGTGCTGTTTGGTATCATGCAGCAGTGTTTGTATTTGCAAAATGTCCTTCCCTTTAGATGATTCCAATTTAAAATACAGATTAGCTCTGACAAAACTAACCCAGGCTGGCTTTTCCCTTTGATGGTTTCAGTTTCAGGCTTATCCATCGCAAATGATTGTAATTCAACAGGATTTTGACAGAACAGGGGTAGGAATTTTGAATTCTTACCTGCAATTTCCAGCTCTAGGGGACAATAGCAGAGAGAAAAACAACAACAATGACTTGGTTGTAGAATATGAAAACATGTTGCATTTTCCCCCTTGGATGTTATGCTCCTAGGCATTCAACAAATCACTTGATGAACAAATAAGCTCTCTGGTGCCAAATTAAGAGCCTTACAAAAACTGTCACTTTTCTTGTTTTGCCCGAAGTATAATAAAGCTGGGGGAGTGGGGGGAGGGTTTAATGATCAATTTTAGTAATTGTCAGTCTAGATATTTACTATATCCAGTCCCTCTCTCTCTGTGGTTTTTATGTTCTGTTCTGTCTTAAGATTTTGTTGTACATATGATCTTACATCCTTCCTGGATGTTTTGCCCTGCCCCGACTTCTGACATTGCTCCTAATTTCTGATCTCTCTGACCGTTTATTCTGTTTTTCCTCCTCCACCTCATCTGCCCACCTTTTAATGCTGATGTTTCCCAGGATTCCTGCTCTTCTCTCTGGACATGCAGCCCTTGGATTTCTTATACACTCTGAGGATTTTCACTGCTCTCTGGATGCTGCTGACTCTCAAGTCAGTATCTCCAACCGTACCTTTTCCTGAGTTTGATTCAGATTCAAATGCTTGTCAGGCGAACAGTGTTTGCATGTGTCCCACAGTCACCTAATGTGCGGCGGCTCCAGTGTGAGCTCATCACCTATCTCCCCCAGACTCACACTTCTGCTTTTTCCCGCTCCCAATCTTAGTCAACAGTTCAGGCAATGTTATGGTGTCTCAAGTAGGAGCTTGTGGAGTTATCTAAGACTCTTGTCAGTATCCTGTTGATCTCTCTTCTAAGCATTTCTGAAATCTGTCTCTCTCCCATCATTTCTACAAGCTCTGAATTTCAGATCTGGAATCAGATGATAACTGTCATCTGGGCTGTTCCCTTCTCCTCCTAGCTGCATCACATCCTGTTAAAATGTTTCTGTGGTTTCCCACTGCCTATAGAATCAGATGGAGAATTACCAGCATTAAACAAAAGGCCCTGCATGACTGGTCTGCCCTCTCAGTCTTATCTCCTGCCACTCCCGCCCCTCATTTTACACCTGAACAGCTGCTTGCCATTTGGCGTGGGTGCCATATTGTTTCACATTTCCATAGCTCTGCTGATGAGGTTCTGTCTACTTGAAATGACTTGGCCACCATTCTTTACCTGGCTAATTCTTACACGACTTTAACTCAGGTGTTACTCATTCAACAAACATTTATTGAGCTCCGAGTATGTGCCAGGCAGTGTTGGGGTCCCAGTATTGACCAGGCAGACAGGAACTCTTCCCTCATGGAGCTTTAGTCTAATAAAACTTTCACTGAATTAGGATGTTGAGCTAAATGCCTCTCCCTCTGCCCGCCCTCCCCAGCAGCCTGTGCATACTTCCTCATTATCCTTGGCCTATTAGGCTGAAATAATCTTTTTGTCTCTCTTCCCTAAAGTACTATAAATTTCTTGAGGGTAGAGCCGGCCCCGTGGCGCACTCGGGAGAGTGCAGTGCTTGGGAGCACAGCGGTGCTCCCACCACGGGTTCGGATCCAATATAGGGATGGCCGGTGCGCTCCTGCGGTGTGGGCGACACCAAGCCAAGGGTTGCAATCCCCTTACTGGTCACAAAAAAAGACAAAAAAAAAAAAAAATTTCTTGAGGGTAGGGGCCATGCTCTCCATCTCAGCATTCTTTGCCCTGGAATAGTGCTTAGCTCTTGGTAGATCCTCACTATGTTTCCCCTGTTTTTTCATTTTTAAAAATGTTTTATTGAAACATACTGATTGTATTTATGGGGTGCAGTTACACATTTTATACTTTATTGAAATATGACAATCTATTCAGGGTAATTAGCATATTCATCATTGCAAAACTTAATCATTTCTTTGTGATGTGAACATTTCATCTCCTTTATTCTAGTCGTTTGAAAACATGCAGTAAGTCATTGTTAATTATATATTAAACGTCACATTCTCAAGGAAGCTTTGCTTGACGCTCCAGAATAGATCAGTCATGTTCATGATATGCCCTTATGATATCCTATACTATTTCTTCCCAGACTTTTGCACAGTTGTAGCTAATTATTTTTTCAACTATTTACATTATTTAAATTGTGTTTTCTGCACTAAGTCGTAAATTCCATGAGGTCCATGGTACAGCTAGTGCAGTGCATGTCCTATAGTAAGTTCCCAATAAATGTTTGTTAACTGAAAAACTGACAGATTTTCTTCTTGGATAAAAATCCTGAATGGATTTCTAGGGCCCACAGAAAAATTAGACCTGACTGTCTGTTGGCCCAATGACTCTCTCTACCAATCTATAAAATGGAGATATTCAGGAGGGATAATGTTGGATAGACAGCAGATAAACTTTATATTAAAGCCATACCAAAACAAATATGCATAAATAAATTCTTTTAATACCAACTTTCCTTTTTTAAAAAATAATTAAAGACATCAGCTAAAATTCTACATGAGCTTCGAAATACCTATTTCAGGATATGGTATTTTATTCTCCTACAGAAAATATAACCGTTTTCTTCTTTTTTTCCTTCCCAGCATCTAAGATGACAATTTCTGTGCAAAATGAAGTTGAATCAGAACAGGTAAAAAATCTGTGAAGTATTTGAAGTATATGTCTTAGATTATAAAAATCCACAGTAGAGGTTTGACAAAGATGAACTAGGGAGAGCAGAATATTGTTAAGTGGCAAAATGCATCATAACTATGACGAAATCACTAAAGAATTTGTAAACTTGTACTCTTGGTAAAAACGACGTTGATCATTACTTCTATAGGTGCAGGTGCTTTGAAAAGAAAAAAAAAACACCAAAAACATGCAAAATCATTATGTGTTCCTTCTGCGTGGCCCAGAATTAATGACATACTGCAGCTTTAACAGCTGCCACCAGTGTTCCTCTTATTTTCTGAGGGTACCCTTCATTCCTACTTATTATTGCAAAAATGATTAAAGTTGCTTTAAGTAAAAAGTTCAGGCACTACAGAGGTCTATAAAGGCAAAGTGGAGGTTCTCCATCCCCTCTTTCTTCTGCACATCTCTCGCCTCACAGGCAGTCTGTTGTCCTACCCTGGGTGCTGTCCCCACTGCCTCTGGGATTCTGTGTGTTGGAGCAGGGGACAGGAAGGGAGGAAACAGAGCATGGCCTGGCATTGGGAGATGGTCCAGCCCTTGCAAAATGCCTCAATGACTGCCTGCAGATCAGCACTTCTCAAACTTTTGATTAAAACTGAGACATTCCAAAAATATCCATTAATTTATTTAAAAAACAATAACAAGCCCAGTACGAGTTAACATAAATACCTTTTATGAAAACTAATTAGGGGGGCCTTGGGCCTTGGCCACACACCCCTGACACCCGCAGCCAGAGCTGCTGCAGGAAGTGCCCTGGGCTCTCTAAAACCAGGGCAGTGAGGGGCGTCGGCCATGTCCCCCTGACATGTGCAACAAGCCCAGTGACCACCACCAAGCCACGGCAAGAAGGGCCTTGGGTTCCCAAACTGGGACGGTGGGGAGCGAGGGCTTTTGCCACAGCCCCCTGACTTCTGCACCCAGCCTGGCAATGACCAAGTCACCACTGGAAGCCCCCTGGTCTCCCCTGCGGGAATGAGGGGGGTGCCACACATCTTAATCCCACCTCTCCTCCTTCCTCCTTCTTCCATCCCATTTCCTTCCCCTTTTCTCTTTCCCCTCCCTCCCAACTGCTCCACAACAACATCCTAGAATGAAAAAAAATTAATAAAATTAGTTTTTTTTAAAGCAAATGTATATTTCCCCAAGCCCCCCCAAAATTAGTGAGAAAAGTGGCATTGTTTTACATTTTTGCAAATCTCATTAATGTTTGGTTTAATACGAGACAGAGGGATTCTCCTATCTGCTTTACATGTTCTGTGTGAGACATCATCACATATCATAACCTCTTGGAAACTCCACTGTACATCTCATGAAAGAACGACAAAGAAAATGGCAAAAATGTCTCATGAAAACCATTTTGATTTCATGGGCTCCCTGACTACACTTTGAGAACCCCTGCTGTAGAGAATTTGAAATTGAGCTCTATCTTCTCTTTAATCCTGTTTCCTTTAGAAGCCTAAGTCAGCCATGAAAAGAACTGCACAAGGCTAAAAGGACTTAGGCAGTGGCCAAGAAAGAGATCTGACAGTGGAAAACACAGCTAACGACACAGTTATTATTATTATTTTTTTATCTTCAGGTCCCTGAGCCCCAGAGCTCCATATGCCTGAGGTCTAAAACTTAGGAAAATTTTGGAATATGGGTAAATATTTTAGGTTCTCAGGGTTTTATTTTTTTTTAAAATCTGATTTGTAAGGCTAGCTTTATTTTCATTTTGGGATACATTGGGCAAAAGGTGACGGAGTGCAGTCAGGCTGCTGGTGATGGGCAGGTGATATCGGGATGGGACATGCTCCTGTGATGATGGCCTTCAGGTGTGGGTGACCCATCCTCTTCCCTGTGTCTCAGCAGCTAAGCATGGCCAACAACTCTGACCTGCTGATAATCATTGCTCCCTCCTTGGGATTTGTGCTGTTTGCCTTTCTCGTGGCTTTTCTCCTGCGAGGTAAGGATATGGCGACTCCAGGAGGAGCTGGGAATGGGTTGTTTCTGCTTCCTTCCCCTTTCTCCCCTCTCCAGAGAGGCTCCGTCTGTCACCATCCCCATCTCAGCCAGGGAGATAACAGGTAAAATCATTCTCCATTAGGTGCCAATGGCCTTGTGTATAATCCTTCTGGAAAAAGAAAAATAGAATAAAAGCACCTTCATTTATTGGACAGTTCCTTATTTAGTGCCAGCGCTGATGCTACACTCTTGATGTGACTAATTCATTTGATCCTCATTACTGCCTTAGGTGGAAAGTACTATTATTATCACTGTCCAAAGTTGCAGAAACCCCGCCCTGCCCCTTACTTTGGCTAGGATTGACCCAGGGAGAAAACTCTCGATGGTCCTGGTTTTCTTACGTGTTTACTTAAAGCAAACTTTCTTAGCTGAGGGGCTATAGATGGACTTCAGGGGAGATGTGAAACCCTGGACATCATATACAAAAGCATTTATATGCTCATGCCTGTAATTGTTAGGGGACAGGGTCCATAGTATTTTATTAAATTCCCAAGCTGGTTCATAAACTTGCAGTTCTTCCCTGTCCCCCTTCCACCCCCTCCCCCAAAGTTTTAAAAGTCTGCAAAAAGGAGCCATAAAATAGAGTTTATGGTTTTCATGCAAAGTTTAGGCACATGGCACTTGGTACTATTGTAAAGTGGAGAGAAATTGTTCTGTGGTCATTAATAAAAGCTGTTTCAGGGCAGTAAGTCAGGAGATGAGACTAATAACCATCTCAGGTGGTTTGAACAACAGAAGTGAAACTTGTATATTTCAATACCTGTCCCAGGTGAATACTGCAAAAAGAAATTTAGAACTTACTGGAAGCCTGCTATTAGCCTGCATACAAACTCATGGTTACTGTTTTGGAAAATTCTGGAGATGTCTCATAAAGAAGTATTTTAAAACCCAAGTGAGTACTTGAATTCTAGGTAGGCGAATGACTCAGAAATGGAACAGCTTAACACCATTGCCCACAACATTGGAACAATTTTGTCATTGATGGGCTCTGACTAGGAGCCTAAAAAAGCAAACATTCTGACCTGGGAAATGGAATGGCTTTCTCTGCCACAGCTAGTCCCTCACTTCTCTCCTTTGTCCCGTCTTTGCTCTCTGTAAGGTAGCACTGGGCTTCCCCCAGCTTTTCACATATTCTACCACAACGACTGTCCTCACACTGTGGCCTTGTCTTTTCAGGGAAAATCATGAAAACCAATTGTTTGCAGAAACACACGAGGTAATTCATCTTGCATGAATGATTGTTGTAACGATTGTACAAGTTGTTACAGATGATTAGATACCACTCAGTGTTTTAATGACTTGAGCTTGTGTTCTTATTAAACACAGTTAGTTGGAGAGATGTGGCATTAGAGATGGAAAGATGTGAGGATATGGCTCACGTTAACCTCTGTCTTAGTTAACATTGTATGTTTGTCCAAAATGCAAATACAAAGGCAGGTCTGCAATAATAGAAGCATGGCATGCAAAAGAAAGGTGACGTGTCACTCTGCGCTTGAAATTCTTTCTTCAATTCCAGGTGATTCACTTTAAAAGAACATTGTTAAATTGGAGTTCACTGAAAGGAGAGTTGGCATTATGCAGAATGAAAATAGTGTGTAGAATATTATTCCTGGGATTTAGTTTCTCTGCCCAGTTAGACAATGTGAGCAGTTTTTTATTTTATTTTTTTTTATGATTTTTTAAAAATAGTGTTTGAAGAATCTCTGGTAAGAGATTTTGAATATCTGTCCTGTTCTATAGCTTTTTGGGAAATGAATGAGAAGATTTGGTGTAAACTGTTGAACTCTTTGCCTCCACTAATTAATTGCATCAATACCACAATATTTTTTAAAAAGTAGGAAAACTGAGGCCCAACAAGGTGGCCTTCCAGGGTCATACTTGGAGATCCTCTTAATAAATAAACATTTAGATTATGATTTTATATTTTGCTAAGAAACGTTAAATCTCCTTACTATAATAGATTGGCAAAAGCCTTTTATTCCCTGTAATCTCAGTTTTCCCACCTGTAAAATCAGAAACTTGAACTGGGTGGACTCTGAGCTCTTTTAACTCTAACAGCCTTTGGGTAGTTACACTGTAATTCAGCAGCATTTTTTCTGGTCTTGGTGTTTCCCACTGACAGCCTCTCTTTTCTCTTAACAGGCTAGAAAATGTTGGAGAAAGTAAAAATGTCCTTAATGATATGCAACACGAAAGGGAAGATGAAGATGGCCTTTTTACGCTCTAACATGCTACTTTTTCTACGACTGAGGACGGGGGCATGACACTTGGAGTGTCAGAATAAGTCTGGCAATATTTTAGTTTTTATATTTAAAAAAAAATATCACCTATTCCATTGGTGTCATTGATCCAGTCTTGTTTTTGGTTTCACAAGCACAAGTTTCTTTAGAGACCACACCTTCTCTGCCTCATGCTTTAATCATCTCTGTAGAATTGTTGCTAAGTGATCTTTCACACTGTCTTTGAACTCTTTTAGTGGAGGAGAACTTGCTACCATACCCAAGTGAGTCCATTCATCTCAGGGCAGTTCTGAGATGAAGAAATATTTAAGACAAAATCTGTCTTCAGAGAGCATCTGCCTGTTGGTCCTAGCTGAACTCGTGCTTCCAAGAACATGTCTAATCTCTCTTCTACCTGGTAGCTCCAGATACTGGAAGGAGAACCACCTGTTTCTCTAAATTGCCCTGCTTCTGGGACATGAGTTCTGGTCCCTTCACTACCCTCATTGCCTTCATTTCGTATGTGTGTTTCTCTTTTATGCCCAGCATTCTGAGTTCATTCATTAATAATGCAGGGAAGGACACAGGATCACACCATAATTTTGACTCACTTCCCAAACTCCTACATTTTCTATTATTTTCTGTTAACATTTGAGTATCTTTAGAGGTGACCTTAGTGCTACATCTTAATTCCTGTTTGGAATTTTGGAAGTGATTTTGGAAACAGCTAAGAGTTCATAGGAACAAAATGTGAATGAGAAGGACAATCAACCAGGGACAGTACATTGGTGTGACAGTAAGACACTCCAGTAAGTTTCTGTAAATATAATTCATGATAATATCCTCCTCAATTGGAACAGGTTTATTTTAAAACTTTAATATCTACCAGCATGAGGGGCCCTGGGAGACAGATCAAAGCAAACAGTTATTGAATGAATGAAAAAAAAAAATGAGCCTGAGTGAGAGAGCTTCTGGCTGGGTAGAAATATAGAAAGTAATCCAGCTCTGAAAGACATTTCTCTGAAGAAATGACTCCTGGCATGTTTAGGGTAATAGCATTTATGGAATAAGTGCACGGTGCTCCCAGGTAACCATCGGTAGATTTCTACTGTCTTGATGTTACCTTTAAGAGAGAAAAAAATCAGTCTCTTTACTTGACGAGTGCAGCCTACAGATTTCTTGCTTTGTTAGTTCACATAACACTGATTCAGCAGTTAATAAAAATCCCTCTCACCTGGGCCCTTGGAAAACAACTGGCCCAGAGCAGCCTGCTTTCTGGCTCATTCTGTCGAGCAGAGCAGGTTTGGCCCAGATGATGGAAACAACTAGCAGCAGATTGGTGGTTTTTATTTTTATTTTTTTGGCATGACTTGTCCTGATGTTAGCTTACATACTTAAAATACCGATAATCACTTTGACTAGTGTACTAAACTCAAACATTTATTTAGAAACTAAGGGGGGAATCAATCTAGAGTCAGGTTCAGGGCCTCAAATTACACATCTGGAAAATGGAGTGGGGCTAGATGACTTTGTACATTGTTGGACTGGGTCACAGACCCCAATACCCAGTCTTGCACAGGCCGTGATCAGGTAAGCGAAAGAAAAACCGAGTAGCCGCGTGCAGAGTAGACATGCTTTATTTCAGGTGCGAGCTCCACCGCCAATGGTCCAAAGCTATTGTCTTATATACCAACCTACACAATAGTGGCAATGAGCCAAGGGGTAAATGGGCACACATGTGTAGTAACACTACTCTTACATAACTTATTTACCATGGATATGCTGAATCATACCCAGCCGGATATGAGGTGAGAGGGCCTGCCTAAACTAACTCCATTTTCCTCACGTATTATGTAGTCAGGTTATATAATATATCGTGAGTCAAGGATACGCCCCACCCTACCTTAGCTTATGCTCCCTGTCCTTCCAAAGCAACAGTCAATGCCACTACCAGCAGCTATTACCTCCTAAACAGAACATTTAAGTTCAATGAATATTTTTCTGATTTGAAAGGGGCCCTCATCAATCATTCTCCAAATATATTTCTGAAACTCCTTGGTCAGACTAAGAAACATTTACATGAGCAATCATGGTATTTTAGAACTGGTAATGGCCTCCAGGAGCCTCTATCCCAGTAATTCTCAACCTTAGCTGAACACTGAAATCAACTGCAGAGTTTCAAAGAATACTAATTTTTTTTTTTTTGTGACCAGTAAGGGGATCGGAACCCTTGGCTTGGTGTTGCCCACACCGTGCTCAGCCAGTGAGCGCACCAGCCATCCCTATATAGGATCCGAACCCGCGGCCTTGGCACTCCCAGTGCCGCACTCTCTCAAGTGAGCCACGGGTTCGGCCCCAAAGAATACCAGTTCTAAGGGCTGGCTGTTCATTTAGCTCCATTGGCTAGAGATGGTGCTGATAACACCAAGGTTCAGAGTTCTATCCCTGTACCGGGATGCTGTGAAGAATACCAATTCTGGAGTCCCACTCTTTAATGGATGCTTTTGTCATTGGTTTGGGGTATGGCCTGAGCATCTGGATTTTTAAACAAATGTTTCAAAGTGGTTCTAATGTGTGCCGGGACTGCGAACCTATGAATCACTGCAAACTATACACTTCACATCAGCTGCTTCTGGAACTTGTTAGAAATGCAAATTCTTGTCCTCTCCCTGCACCTACGGAATCAGAAACTCTGGGAATGAAGCCCAGCAGTCCGTGTTTTAACAAACCCTCCAGGTGATTCAGAGGCGCATTCAAGTCTGAGAACTATTGCATTGTAGTAATTTCCAACAGGTGGATGGAGATTTCAAGGAGGGATTATCCTTGTACCAGGGCTGTGTGGTCGTGGACCTGGCGAGACAGAGGGTCAGGGGGCCCCAGCACCAGCAGGTGCATTTCATCTCATCTAAACCACCTCACTTTCTGCCTGGACTCCTGCAGGAACTTTCTGACTATAATCACTAATTTTACTCTTTACCTTCTCTAATTTGTTCTCCACGCTGTGGCAGAGATACCTTTTCTCCGTATAGATCTGGGATCCCTGTCTCCTGACTTCCAGCCTTTTTCATCTTCAGCTCTTAGTCCTACATAGAAGCAGCACACTTAGGCTCTGCCTGAGGCAGGGCTGGCAGAGTCCGATGACTTCAGAGGCCAGGAAGCTAACACAGCTGAGGGACTCAACAGGAGATGATGCGGCCTGTGACAAATCAGAGTGTGTGTGTCCACTTAAAGGAATTAAGATTCAAAGTTAGTTAAAATAATGTCCTGGGGAAGCAAATGGCTGTGAGCTAGAACAAGGCAGGTTGGAGACTGGGGGTAGGGGGTGGGTTTTACAAAATGAATAAATAAATAAATATACAATTCTTACACGATACTCCTCAGAGGAAGTAGATGAAGTTCTCATTCCCTCTTTGTGTAATCAGGATAAATTGGTAGTCATCTACAAACAACTTTCTAGTGCCTGTTGTGTGCCAGGGGCCCAAGAGAGAATTGCTTTCTTTAAGTAGCTTCACATCTAAATGAGACAAAACCCACATGGGGAATGCAGTAGAATGGAATCAGTACTGTCTTTCTATTTCCACAAGGAAGGACTTTGACGCAATATGTGTTTATTAAAGCTGATGTTTACATGGTGAGTCCATAATTAAACCTTGAGGATTTAAAGCAACCTAACTCTTCAACCTTGACCTTGGCCTTTCTAGGCTAAATGAAATGGGTAACATCTAATCTGTAATGTGCACTTACCATGTTCTGGATACCCTACTGAATGTTTCAGGGCAATGATCTTATTAAGTCCTGAGAGCAGCTCAATGAAGCAGGTATATTATTCCTGCTTTAGAGCTGAGAAAATAGAAGCATAGGCAGGTGAAGGAACTTCCCAAGGTCACACAGCGCAACCTCCTGCCACAGAGCCAGGTCTTGAACCAGGTTTGAAGGACTCCACACTCTTAACCACTACCCTGTACTTCACAGGTGAGGGCTCTAATTTATGACTTCATGCATATGGCACTGTGGCATTGACCTGGGTTGGACCAAATGGATTTTAGTTTACTCAGATCTAGAGCAACCTGAGTGCATTGATGGTCCTCCAACCCAACCCCTTTATAGCTCAATCTTCCCTTGTCCCCGTATTATTTACTCAGAATCTGATTTGCATTTACAGAGAAAGCTGCAAGTGGAGAACCTGGCAGGAACTTTAATGAAGCCAGGTGGGACACATTTAAGTGAGAATGTGTTGAACTAACTCACGAAGAGCTTGAGCCAGCTGTCAGCAGGCTTAATGAAAGGTTAACAGGAATCTGGCAATGGGAGGCTGGGGAGACTCTTTGTCTCTCTAAAGAAAACAGAAAGTTGAGAAGTGGGCTCCCTGGGTGAAGGCAAGAGCAAAAGGAGGAAGCCACTTGAAACCAAGAGGCTGGATCTGGAAATAGAGTTTCATTTAGATTTGTAAACATGTTACAGTCTTAAAAAAACTGAAAAAAGCACTATGAGTTCTCAGCTCTCTGAGCATCAAAGGAAAGTGAAGGGAAGCATTCCCAAGTAAGATGAATGCTAACGCTGCTCTGAAGCAGCTTGGGGAGCACTGAAAACGTCTGCTCACACAACAGACAGAGGGTTCACTCTCTGCATGAGCTGAAAAGGTGCTGTTCTGCACATATATGCATTATCCACGTTGCCTGCAGAGTAGAGGGGTGGTGGAGCAGGAAAGACACTTACACATCTTTCAGTTCGGTCCCCATTTTGCAGCTGTAAAATTGAGCCCCAGACATGGGGAGTTAGTTGCGTCAGGCTACACTGTAAACCAGTGCTAGAGCAGGGACCTAGACTTGTTCCCTAGACTTGTCTCTGTGATTGTGTCATAAACTCAATTCCTGGATTTCTCCAAGTTCACCCGCATCTGCCTGGTTATTGCCCTTTCTAGAGTCACATCTGTTAAGTTCTTGTTGGTGCACCCATGCAACTCAACATTTTTCCTTGAGCTATCTTTCCAGCACATCTGACCCTCTGGTGGGCTGCTGCTCTCAGAAAGAGGAAGCGGAATCCAGAAGTGCAAAGCTTGGCTGCTCTGTTGCTTGCTTAATGCTGCTATAACTACAGTGACCAACTTGTCCCAGTTTGCCAGGAACCTTCCTTGTTTAAACCTCAAAGACTTGCATGCTGGGAACCCCTCAGTCCTGAGCAAACTGGAATGGTTGGCCAACCTAAGTCCATAACTAAACTAGGAATATAAAACAACTACCTGCTCAGTTCTTTGATTCACATCCCCTTCTCATGACTTTATTGCAGCGTTTATGTATTGCTACCAGACAATTGTAGGGTTACAGCAATAGCTATGCTAAAGCCACAATATTTCATTATTTTAGTTATACTAAGTTTCAAGTTGTATTGTCAGGGCTAGGGCTCAGACCCTTCAAACTTATTGTACAGACTGGGTCACCAGACCCTCCACAGGCAGGTCCACAAGCTAGGAAATTGAGCAAGATCCTGGGAGCCATTAGCAGATGCCAGGAGCTCAGTCCTCAGCAGTAGCAGCAGTGGTGGTGGCCTCTCAGGGCTTCCCGGGGGCACTGACAGCAACAGCTTTTAGCAACAGCTTCTAGTGGCAGTAGTGGCCTCTCCTCCCTGTGGCCCCCTGGGGGCATCTGGGGGTG
Source organism: Cynocephalus volans (assembly GCF_027409185.1). Lineage (NCBI taxonomy): Eukaryota > Metazoa > Chordata > Mammalia > Dermoptera > Cynocephalidae > Cynocephalus > Cynocephalus volans. The sequence goes on along the minus strand of NC_084461.1, from coordinate 139,088,397 downwards.
GGGGACACTGTGGATCAGAGCTACTCATCCTTTTTACTTAAGCCCATAACCCAGGACACCTAGGTGCACACGTGGAATTACATTAGACAATAACCAAGGAACACCCGGGTGCATGTGCATATCTACATCAAATGCTCGGCAAGATTCTGAACATCTGAGGGGCCCTGACCATTTTCCTTCACTTTCCCTACAGTTTATTTTTCCTGCAATTTTGCAGTTGGACCCAAGTGAAATTTAATTTGTTTAGATCCAGTTTTAAAATTGAATACTACTAGATCTAGATTATAGACCCTTACTATTCAAAATGTAGGGCTCAGATCAGCAGTAATGTCATTATCTGGGAGCTTAGAAGGTAGAATCCCAGGCCCTACCCTACCTGAATCTGAATCTTCATTGTAACTTTTAAGATCTTCTGGTGACTCATATGTATATTAAAGTTTGAGAAGTACTGGTCCAAAGCATTGATTTTCAAACTTGGCTGCACATTGGAATCACACAGAGAACTTAAAAAATACTGATACCTTGCTCCCCTCTAGAGTCCTGATTCAATTGGAATGGGGGAGACCTGGGCATCAGGAGTTTTAAAAGCATGTTAGGTGATTCTAATATGCAGCAATGTTTGCATATTACTGTTCTAAAGGGAGGGTAGCTTTGCATCAAGAAGTAATGCTGCTAACTAATCAGGATAAAGCTTGGCCTAAGTTACAGATTTATGTGGGTCTAGTGCTCCCACATGATTTTGCTAGAAGAAATGATCAATAAAATTTCTCAAGGAGATCTGAGGAGTAAAGATAATGACCAATTAAATATGGAAGAGACCCACTAAAGTAATTAAAAATGAGGATATAATATTTGGTTTACGGAAAGTGATAATGAGAAAACAAGATAAACAAGAAGAAATGTCCTAGGGCGAGGATGGTGATATTAATCTGTTCAGAAGATATCAAGGGATAAGGAAGAGATGATACCAAGATCATAAGAGAAACATGGGGGGGTTGATTAAGTGGTAACTTTTGTTCCACAACAAGGAACTTGGTCAAAAGGCAACTCTCCGTCCTCTATTAACTTAAATACAATAGGAGATACTCCTCAGGAAATAGTCATTCATTCATTGTCTCAGAAAGACTGTGTTCTGTGGCAAGTAAGAGAATGCTTAAATAAATAAATAAATAAAGTGACTTAATTGGTAATGACTTTTGATTATTTCATGTAACTAGAAGTCTGGGCTTAGGGCTATTTTGGGGTCTGCTCAGCAGCTTCACTAGGATGAGCTCTTGGGTAGGTCTCTGTGACTTTCCTGACTCTTCCGTCAGCATTGCAGGATGGCTGCCACGGCTCTGATATGCCCTCACACAAAAGCATCCCAAGCACGAAGAAAGGAGGCGGGTGGCAAATGGGACTTTTTTTTATCAAAAAAGAAAATCTTCCATGAAAGTTACTAGAAGAATTCCCCATATGATTCATTGTCCAAAACAGGGTCACATTACCCAGCCTTTGGCAAAGGGGAATGAGATGGCTAAGACTAATGTATACAAAATTTAGGATCGGTTAGCACAGGAGAGACTGGGAATGGCTTTTAGGTAGACAATCTTCATTTCTGCCATATTCACTCATGTGGCAAAAGCTTACTGTTTGTCACCTATGTGCCAAAGGGCTCTGCAGAGTGTTGGAATGTATCAGTGAGCAAGACACCTCCCGTCCCTGTTCATAGGCAGCCTATGGTCTACAAAGCTATTTCTATCTTTACTGAACATTTCATAATTCCAGATATTTCTGGGTCATTCCTGAGGTACATGAGAGACAAAAACAGTGAAGGTATAAAAGTTTAGAAATTTTGCATACACACCTTCTTGAGCATGTAGGACTGTCCCTTTGATGCAAGTATCATGAGTCAGGGGAGGAATGGGGCTGAATCATTCAGACCCCAGAGGCAAAGGCAGATTGTAGCAAAACCTCTTTGCCATAGCAGAACTTTACAAGCTCAGCAGAGGGTAGTTGGCATTATCAACGTACAATGCTGGAATAATGGAAATAAACTCACTTTATATTCCTATGCTGCTTCACCCTTTTCTAAGCATTTTCAAACATACAGTGCTCTATGTCAGAGAAAGGGCATCTCTCCATTTTATGCAGGAGAAAAATGGAAGCACAGAAGGGCCAAGTGACTGTCTGCCTCCCCCATCATTAGTGAGGCAAGTCTGGAATCAAGTATCCTGATTCCTCCTCAATCCAATGGATGGAGAACATTTTTATGAGATGTGTACCATGTGCACCTAGCTTTGTGCTTAGATGCAATAACAGGGCCAATCATCTTTACTAATATTATTTGAGCACTTACAGTGGGCTGGGCCCTGCCCTAAGCACTTTAAATGCATTTTTAATTTAATTATAACAATCTCTCTTTGAGGAAGTTGCCAGTTTTAACCCTGTCTGACAGATGAGGAAATGGAAGCTCAGATAGATAAAGGCACTAGTCTGTGGTTGAGCTGGGATTCCAAGTCTGGAGTGGTTCCAAAGCCTGGGGACTTGACCCCTGTGCTCTGGCTGCCTGCAGGTGTATAAAAATACTTTAGTGATCTCTTAAAGATTAGACTCCTCTGTAAGGTAGGAAGAACTATCCAACTGTGAGAGTTGGGTTTCCCCCATTCCCCCCCCCACTCACCTAGTAAGATGACGTTTTGTCCATCCCTAGTCTGCCTGAATATCGACAACTTGGATGGGGAGTGTGAAGGGCGTGAGGCTAGAAGGGTTTTGGGGCCTGGGTCTCACCTTCTTGAAGACACTCAAGTTTAGACTTATCTCCAAATGAGGTCATATATTCTGGCACAGAGAGCAAACGATCAGGATCAAAGATTTAAGCTATACTACAAATTTGGCTTTTTTTCTCTTTTTAAAATTCACCCAGAAAGACTTAAAAAAAAAAAAACCCAAAAACAAAGAAACAAAGAAAATGAAAAAGGAGGTGGCCGGGGCCCCTCTTCTTCAGAGAACACTGGCCTCGCCCTTGTTCTGCCACTTGTCTCTGTTCTCCATCCTGATGACCGCTGCTCCTCTGCTCCATTTCTTTCCTTCTGTCCTCCCTCTGGGATGTGGTTGGCATCCTACCTCCCTTCACCAGCTCCATCGGCACAATTCTGTCATTCCCCCTCCTGATTTAGGATGCCTCTGCATTGTTTTAATCCCTTCCACTGGCTTTGGTTTTCAATCTCTTCTCAAACTTAATCTCAGATCTTTTCTTCACTGAGATGAAAAAAAGGTCCCAATGAGATTACAAAAGCTTCTGGCTGGCTCGGGGATCAAGAAGATTAGAAAAGGCAGCAGGATTGTGCTTCACCATAATGCCCTGGGCATGCCATGGTGAATAAAGTTTCTTAATTAGCCAAAGAGTCACCATCCACTAATGCCACAACCTCCACCGCCCTTTTGTTAACTGCTGTTGAAAAATTTTGCTACATGTTGGCATATGGAAAGAGCACAGGTCTTGGAGTCAAACTGGCCCCAAACCTGAAGCTGCTATTGCCCAGCTGGGAGGCCCAGGATAAGCATCACGGCGTTTCACAGTGCCAGCTTCATCATCTTTACATTGGGAATAACAATGGTACCCTCCTCATAAGGAAGCATTACATGTGGTAGAGTCAGCAAAGCAATTAGCACCAGACTTGCCACAGGGCGGACGCTCCTTGATTAGAAGATGCTGCTGCTACTGTGAGTTCACTCTCCAGGCCTAGCATGTTTAGAGTTATAAGTGTATGTTTATCGACTGGTGGGACCTGCATAGTTTCCCAGTGAGGATGCATCCAGTGCATGTGGAGAACTGGAATGTTGAACGTGGGGGGTTCTGGTCTATCTCAGAAGCGGGGTACATGTTCCCTGGTCTGTTGTTCTCATACTTTAGAGAGCCTAAGAATCATCTGGGAACATGTTCAAATGCACATATGTGGGCCTAGTCCCCCAAGATGCTGACTCAGTGAGTCTGGAATGGGGCCCCGCAACCTGCATTTTTGATAACATTGCCCTGTAGAATTGTGAAGCAGGGGTCAGAGGCTCACACTGTGAGAGTGGGGCTCAGAGGCTCCTGTTCAAACAGCGCTCATATTAGCCAGTTCGATTCCCGACCACTCTCGCTTTGCCATGTGTTTCTGAACTCTCATCCACTTGACCTTTGCTTGTCTTTGGACCTTGTGCCCAGCTCAGATTTCACTCTCTTTCTCTGCCCATTGTGGTCAACCCCACACGTCTGGCTACTGTGGCTAACGTCTGGAATCCAGCTCACAGCGCCAGTTGAGGAGCTCTTAATCCTGTTCGTGACGCCAATTGTAAAGCTAGGCGATCACACCAGTTGTCAGGCTCCTTTCACCTGCCGGTAATCCTGCACTGACTGGGCCAATTGTTGAGCTAGGGCTGGGTCTGGAGCTCTCAGACCCCTCAAGCCCATTCACAGACTTGGTCACAAACCCTTCATATGCCAGGCTGGGTCCCCAGAACCCTCACACGCCAGAATGGGTCCCCAGAACCCTTCCCGCAGGTCTATGAGCTAGGTAACTTGCCAAAAGGTCCTTGGAAACCATAGGTTTGGAAAAGCATGGCTATGCTGATGGTGGCCACCCCAGGCAGTAAACACCAGCCAAAGTGGCGCCGCCATCATGCAGGTGCACTAACTCCACCCACCCATACACAATGTTTACCAAACTGCCCCCAACTGGCCCTGAGGCAGGGGAGCCTGATTAAATTATTCTATTTTCCCAACACCACAGCAGTGCTCTTTTCATCTCTGGTTTTTACTCTCAGCTATTGCACCTGGTTCACATCTAAGTTTCCTGAACATTCCTACCTGACTGAGGTTTGTCTCTGGCTTAATTCTGCATTCCATTCTAAATTCTTCCAATGTGACACTGGCACTCCTGTGACCTTCATATACCTGGTGTGGGAGAAGTGGGGTTCTCTGTATAGGGTTGTTACTTGCCATCTTTTCCTGACTCTCCTTTATGCCTCTGGTATCAGCTACCCCTTTGGGCTTCCAGTATGATGGAGGATCTTGAAAGATAGCAAGTGTGCCATTTTGAACTTGAATCATGATTGAAAAATATCAGAAATATGGAGTATAGACAATGTGCTTAATGTTCATTGCCCATAAAACATATGCTATAGGCATATGTTTTTTATTTCATTTTTCAGATCCATCTCATATACCTTGGTTCCATGTGGGGTTTTCCACCCTGCTAAATGATGAGGAATATAAGAAAAGTGTTCTAGTTTCTATCTGGATTCTGACTATTTAAGGTTTTTTTGTACCTTAAATGGGACATCATGCAGTTATTTCAACTTGCATCTTCATGTAGACATAAACAGCAGAAACTGGCATGTAGGGCTGGAAGATGCAAGCCCAAAGGGGTCAGGGAACGTGTATGCCATAGTCTCTCAATTCCATCACCTGATAGTGTCTGGCCCACACTATGCTCTCAGATATTCTTTGAATTAATGAAGGTAGTCTATTTCCCTTCCCACATGTTGGTTAATTTTACAACATTCTTGACAAATAGGCATCCAGATTTTCTTGAATCCCTCCAGTGACTGGAAACTCACAATCCCTTGTTTTTGTGTGGCTGTAATGGGTAAGGAAGCCTATCTTTCTGAGTAAAATCTGCCTCCCTATGGCTTCCAGCTCCTGGTCTCTCTTCCCATCTGCAGTAAAATAGAAGTTTTGTTCTCTCTTCCACATGGCAGTGCTTCAGATGTTTGAAGACAATGATCTTGTTTTTCTCTGCCTCCATGTCTTTTCTCTTCTAGTTCCTAAAAATCCTGTTTTACAGCAACTTTCTTCATCCTTTTTGTCTGAATGTGCTCTGCTTTGTCACTGCCTCTCTCTTAAAATGGGGTTATTATTAAGAAGATAAATAACCCAATTTAAAAATGGGCAAAGGATTTGAATAGAAATTTCTCCAAGAAGATATTTGAATGGCCATTAGGACATGAGCAGCTCAACATCATTAGTCATTAGGGAAATGCAAATCCAACCCACAATGAGATATCACTTCACACCCACTAGGATAGCTGTGATCAAAAAGACAGACAATAACAAGTACTAACAAGGATGTAGAGAAATTGGAACCCTCGTACATTGTTGATGAGAATGTAAAATGTAGCTGCTTTGGAAAATAGTCTGGCTGTTTCATAAAATGTTAAACATAGTTACCATATGACCCAGCCATTCTACTTCTAGGTATATATCCAAGAGAAATGAAGACATACAATTACACAAAGAGGGGTACACAAGTGCTCATCGTAGCATTATTTATAACTCCAAAGTGGAAACAACACAAATGTCCATAAGCTGATAAAAAGAATGTGTATATTCATACACTAGAATTCTATTAGGTAATAAAAAGATATGAAGTACTGACTCATGCTACAACATGGACGAGCTTCAAGAACATCATGCTAAAAGGAATAATCTGACATAAAAGACCACACATTGTATCATTTCATTCATACGAAGTGTCTAGAGTAATCAAGTCTATGGAGACATAGATTAGTGGTTACTTAGAGCGGTGGTGCAGGAAATGGGAAGTGACTACTGATGGGCACTAGGTTTCTTTTTGGGGTGATGAAAATGTTCTAAAATTAGATTGTAGTTATGGTTGTACAACTCTGCAAATACACTAAAACCATGGAATCACACACTTAAAACATGCAAATTTGTGGCATGTAATTTATAGCTCAAGGAAGCTCTTAAAAATGGTGTTATTTGAAAAGAATGCAGGGGTCTAACAACCATAAAATAGAAGGAGGCCATCACATTTTTCTACAGTGCAAACAACCTAGGACTGCATTTATTTTTTTAAACAGAAATATCTCACTTCATACCGCTTCAAACTGAATTTGCTTCATACCAAATTTGTGGTGCTTAAGGTTTACCTGTCCTATACTGCTGGTATATTGTTTTAAGTGTGAACACTGTCTAAGAGGATTCTGACATTACCTGGAGAAGGTGGATTTCTATAGATGGTGTGTGTGTGTGTGTGTGTGTGTGTGATGTGCCAGCCAAACTGCTTTCAATTGCAAAACTCCTTAACATGGCAAGAGAAAAATTTAATATCATTTTTGTATTAGGTATTTTATTACATAGAAGTTGTATACACAACTTTTGATCTTTTTCCCTGCTTCCTGCATCTACAATCCCATTCCCAGGGAAAACTACCATTGCCTGTTTTGGGTGTGTGTGTGTATTCTTCCTAAATGTTTTATTCATGAACAAGAAAAATGTATATATTAACATATTCTATAACACAAACGTACTGTACTGTACAGATTATTTGGTATCTTATTCTTTTATACTTCATAATATATCTTGGATATCTGTTTTTATTAGCACATAAAAACCCACTTCATTCATTTTTTGTGGTTGAATAATGTATGTTATATAGATTATTGTTTTATTATTATGATTTAACCAGGTCCTGATTGGTAAATAGTTAGATTGAGACCAGTCCTCTATTACAAACTGCAACGCAATGAACACTTTTGGGGGGTGGGGGGGTGGGTATGGCTGACCAGTGAGGGGATCTGAACCCTTGACTTTGGTGTTATAAGAATATTCTTATATGCATATCTTTGTTAAATTCCTATAAGTGGAATTTCTGACCCAAAGGGTACCTATAATCAAAATCTTGGTAGATTATTTATTGCCAAACTCTCCTCCAAAGTATTTTCCCAATTTATACTTCCATTAATGTTGTTACAAAATGTCTATTTTCCCTGTAGACAACTTATAGATTTGTTTTCCATTCTGACAATTTTTACCTTTTATCTGGAGCAATTAATATATTTGTATTTGCGTGAATTATAGGTTTAAATCTCTGACCTTATTTTGTGCTTTCTATTTGTGCTGCCTGATCTATGTTCATTTCTCTCTTCTTTCTTGATTTCTTTTGGATTGATTTTTTGTTAAACTTTCAATTTTTTCTCTATTAGGTTGAAAATTATACATTGTATTTCTATTCTTTTAGTGTTTTCTATACACCTGATAACATACATCTTTATCTTATCAAACCCTAATGTCAATCAACACCATTACTCTCTTCCTGGACCAACCAAGATCTTCAAACACTTTATTTCCATCTACTCTTCTCTTGAAATATGCTATTGTCATGTTTTTTAACTGTAAATAAGTTTATTGATTAAACATGGTATTATTTTTGTTGTTTTATATGGTCAACATTTACTTAGTTTTAACACTCTCTGTGCTCCTTATTCTTTTCCAAATATAACTTTCAATCTGGTATTAGTTTTCTTCTGCCTAAAATACAACCTTTAGCATTTTCCTAGTGAAGATCTATTGGTAGTCATCTCTGATAGTTTTTGTATGTCTTAAAATGTCTTGGCTTTCAATCTTGGGAGAATATTTTCCCTTAGTTTAGAATCCTAGGTTGGCAGTTTCTTAAACATCTGTTTGAGACTTTTCTTATGAATTTCTTTTAGCATATTAATGATAACTTAGTACTCTCTTTTGGTTTCCATTATTGCTAGAGAGAAGTCAACTGTTAGTCTAACAGTTGCTCTTTTGAAATTAATTTATCTTTTTATTTCAAACTGTTTAAAGATATTTTCCTGTCTTTGGCTTTCTGTAGTTTCACTATGATCTGTTTAGGTCTAGAATTTTTTTTTTTTATTTATTCTTTTCAGGATTTGTTGACTTTTTGAATCTATAGATCCATGTCTTTCATCAATTCTGGAAAATTCTCTATTATCTCTTCAGAATTTTGCCTCAGCTCATTCTTTTTCTTCTTTATGTACTCTAACTAAAAATTAGAACTTCTTCCTATTTTTTAGCCTCTCTTCTGTATTTTCCATTTTTGTCTTTCTTAGCAGCATTATGAATGGTATCTTCTGATGTATCTTTAAGTTCAAAATTCTCTTAAGTTGAGTCTAATATGTTGATTAACTAATTTGTTGGGTTCTTAATTTCAGCTTTTGAAATAATTTCTTAAATTTGCATTTGGTTCTTTTTCAAATATGCTATGTCAATTTTTATAGTTCCTAGTTCTCGGCCAAAAATTTTTAGCTTAGCTTTTTAAAAAAACTATTTTTTAAAATAAGATCTGCCATTTTAACTATATTAGTGTACAATTCAGTGGAATTAATTATTTTCACACTGTTGTATAATCATCATTATTTTTTATGAGTATTTCCAAAACTTTTTCATCATCCCAAACAAACTCTGTAACCATTAAAACATAACTTCCCATTCTCCTCATCCTTCAGCCCCTGGTAACCACCATTCTACTTTCTGACTCTACAAATTTGCCTATTCTAGATATTTTGTATCTAGCTTATTTTGTATATAGCTTATTTCACATAGCATAATATTTTTAAGGTTTATCTGTATTGTAGCATGTATCAGAATATCATTCCTTTTTAATAATATTCCTGAATAGTATCCCATTGTATGTATATAACACATTTTGTTTATCCATTCATCTGTTGATAGATACTTTGAGTGTTTCCACCTTTTGGCTCTTGTGAATAATGCTGCAATGAACACTGACATACAAGCATCTGTTTGAGACTCTGCTTTCAATTTTTTACAAGTACATTCCTAAGAGTGGAACTATGGTGATTCTGTTTAGCTTTTTGAGAAACTACCATACTGAATGTAAAATCACTGCACCATTTTACATTCCCACCAGCAATGTATGAGTGTTACAATTTTTCCCCATACCAACACTTGTTATTTCTCAGTTTTAAAAAATTATAGCTGCCCCAGTAGGTGTGAATTGGTTTTAATTTGCATTTCCCAAATGAATAATGATGTTGGGCTTTTTTCTGTATGCTTATGGGCCATCTGTATATCTTCTTTAGAGAAATGTCTATTCATTCTTTCCCAATTTTTAAATTGGGCTGTTTATTTGTTGTTGAGTTGTAGGAGTTCTTTACGTGTACTGGATATTACTCCCTTATCAGATATATAATTTGTAAATATTTTCCCATTCTGTAGGGTGTTTTTTACTTTCTTGATAATGTTCATTGATGCACAAAATTTTTAATTTGATGAAGTCCAATTTGTCTATTTTGTTGTTGCTTGTGTTCTCATTGTCATATCAAAGAATCCACTTCCAAATCTAAGGTCTGAAGATGTACTTGTCTTTCCTTCTAAAAGTGTTTTTGTGTAGTTTTATATTTAAGTAATTGATTAATTTTGAGCTTATTTTTGTATGTATTTTCCATGAGGTAGGGGTCCAATTTCATTCTTTTGCATGTGGAAATCCAGTTGTCCTAGCACCATCTGTTGAAGGTACTATTCTTTTCCTCATTAAATGGACATGGAACTTAAAATTAGTATTATTTCTTTGAAAATACTGAGTATGCCTGTCTGATAATCCACTATTTAAAGTCTTTTTGGATCTGTTTATGTTGTCCTTTGTCTCTGCTGGCTCCTACTCATGTGTTTTCCTTCCTTGTGTGCCTGGTTGTTTTTTATTGTATGCAGGTTATTTCATTTGAAAAACTATTTGTGGGAATAATTTGAGGCCCAGAATAACATGATCTTCTCCATAAAGAACCTGCATTTGCTTCTTCAAAGCATATTTTTTGTACTATATCTTAATTCAAGTTCAAGGCTTTAAGTTCATGAATTACTTATATGACTTGGAGCCAGGTTACAAGCCCATGTAAAAACAGGGCTACTACTGGTTCACCCTTATCTGAGAGTATAGCCCTTTTTGTCCTAGCTTATACTGGATACTGGTTTATCAAAGTCCTAACTTTGGTGAGTCCTAGGCTTTGACACTTTTTCTCTAACTCCATGAGGCAGCCAAAACCACAGCTCAATTATGCTGATATTCCTTCCAGATTGGAAAATGCTTCCAAAGCAAAAGCAATGTTGAGTTCTAGAGTTACCTCTATGAGTTAGCATGTTCTTTAGCTTTAGGTTTACCAACTTTTAAATTATTTTGTTACTTCTTTATTTTAATGACTACTTCAAAATATTTTGTTCAGCTTTTGTGTTTCTAATGATAGAATGGTTGGTCCAAATCTCCTAATCAGCATTACCAGAACTGATGGTCCTTGAAAATGTTTATTTCCGCAATAGCTTTGCCAATGCTAATTGTTATCAAATTTATTAATAAAAACTTTTTTTTTAAACAAAGATGAACAGAAGTTAAAGTTATATTTGGTTTCCACAATAAGACTATGGTGTCTACCTAGTAGCAATGATTTATTTCCAGTCCAAAAAGTCTACTGCCTCACATGTGATACATTCAACCTGAAGGAGAGTAGACCAAGGGAGATTTGATGTCCATCTACAAAGAGTTACAGGACTGTCATTGGGAAGGGGAAGTGACCTTATTCTACATGACTGCAGAAGGTAAGTTTAGGGCTGAAATGGGAATCCCAGAAATTGATTTTTATTAATGAAAGGAATGCATTACAAGAATAATTTACAGTGGTGAATATTGTCATGGAGAATGGAATTTTGGTCACCTAGCACTTACTTGTCATGCTTTTCTATTTGGACTGACTTATTTGATACCTCTTTTCTGCCCCTTCATTATTTATGGTTCCCTTGGAACTGACTGATCCTCTATCCAACAATGATTTGAGTTCTAAGCCTGGCAAACTGGAAGACTGAATACTCTCACCTCACCCCCCGCAGTAGTGACTGAGTACTACAAGGCCCACGTTAGGTCAATCAAAGACAAAAAGATGCAATTCCAATACTTTCGTTTGAGTTAGCCAGGTTGCAGATCTTTTCCTGCTGGCCTGAAGAGAATGGGAGGTTGTAGCTGCCTTGTGCTACTACAGTGACAGAGCTTATTTGAGAGGAATTGGAGCTCAGATATGGGAATATAAATGAGACCCTGATGACACTGGTTGAGTCTTGATCGTGTCTTAGATGGCTCATGATCTATGATATTAGGAAATGAATTCTCATTTGGCTTAAACCAGTTTGGGTTGGGTTTTCTGCCATTTAAAATGGAGTTTTAACTAAAATGGGTAATGACTTCCCATTCACAGTAGTATTCACTCAGAAGAGGATGACCAGCCTTCAGAGTAGACATGGAGAGTGTCTTAGTTTTCTGTTGCTTATAATGTAATACCTGGAACTGGGTAATTTATAAAGAAAATAAATTTATTTCTTACAGTTCTGGTGGCTGGGTAGTCTAAGGTCAAGGGAGTGCATCTGGTAAGGGCCTTCTTCCTGGTGGGGACTCTACAGTCCTGAGGTGGCACAGGGCATCACATGGCAAGAGAGCAAGAGTGTGTTCATGCTCTCTCCTTATAAAGCCACCAGTCCACTTTCATAATAACTCATTAATCCATTAACCCATTAATCCTTGAAGAGATCAATCCATTCACGAGAGCATATCCTTCATGATTCAATCACCTCTTAAAGGCCCCACCTTTCAAATATCATAGTTAAATCTCCCACCCTCTTAATATTGTTACAGTGGGGATTAAGTTTCAACACGAACTTTGGAAGGGACATTCATAGCAGAGGAGATGCCCAGATTATGTAAAAGGTTGGTTTTGAGGATTTTCAACTCTAATTTCTTATTTTCTCCAAAACTCTCCTTTATTTCCCTTGTGTTCTGCCCCGTGGATTTGGCAGCTTCAAAGAGACTCCAAGAACACTGAATTGACCATCCTCAGGGCCAAGTGATATAGAAGTTAATACATGTCTGGGCCTGGGATATATATTTAATGGAGAAATCCATAATGTTTAATTTTGGAATGAATGATTTATAGAGAGCTGGATTATTCACTTGGCACTAAGTTATCTTTTTTAGCCAGAACAAGACTTCCTGACAGGATTTGCGTCATAGCCTTGACTGAGTAATGGGTTTCTTTGCCAGGATAAATTATTGATTAGATCTTTGTATCATCTGCCTGGCAGATAAGGGAAAACTTTAATTTTAAAGATGTTCATATGTGCACAAAAGAAATTTTGAGTACTTTTCTTTAACTCTCCGTCATTTAATCATCCTATGAATATTCATAGAAACTGGATCTGAGTTATATCAAAGTGTTGGGTTATTTTTAGGCCAAAATAAGTAATATTGTCCATCTGTGGATTTAAATGTTTTCTCTCTTTTTGTTGTTATAATTATATATGTTTTAGGTCCAGATGTTTAATTTATTTTTAAAAATAGAAAAATTTCTTTCCAAATCAACTGAAATAGCAAGTACTTAATAATGATGACTTACATTTGTGTGATGTGCTTAATTTTGCAAAATGTTTTTACCTCAATTTCCTTAATATGCAATAGTTAGTTAGCATTTAGCTTGAACCAAGTACATTGCTAGGAATGTTACATATGAGAATTAATTTTCACAGAACCCTACAAACTAACTACCATTATTATCCCCACTGTATAGATGAAGTGTTGTAAGGATAACTAGTTTTTCTAGAGCCACACAGAGCTAGGGTTTAAACACAGGCACTCTGAGCCCAAGCTTTTAACCCATATCCCAAACAATCACTACAAATCCTATGTTTATTGAGAATCTAACATGACCATCTACATGGGAAATTTAGAATTCTACCAGTAATTTTGTGAAGTCATTGCATTAATATCTCTATTTATAAAGGACAGCAGTGAGACACAGAAAGATAAAATGACGTGACAAGGGATCATACTGGTATATACTGAGCTACGAATCCTCCCAACACCAAGAGAAATCCGAGTGTTATCTCCAGATTAAAGACTACTTTCATCGAGGCAAGAAGCTTTTCTTTTGAGTCTCTTCACATTACCTTACACAGTTATAACAGAAATACATCTTAAACAATAAGTGCAAGCATAAAAAAAAAATAAAAAGGATTTTATTTTCTCTAAATCAACTCTTAGAGTTTTAAAATCTACACCAGGTAGGCTGGAAGGAAAGTAACTTTCAATCATTTTTGGAGGCTTCCCTTTCCTTCCCGGAGGTCACATCCAAGTTTTAGAGACATAAAGTGTGGCCAGAAAATGACTGAAAGTCTCCTTCATTTTCAATCCCTCATGGCCTCTGCTGAAATCCTCATTATCAAGCCTGAGGTGGTGAGGATTGGGTCTCTTGAAGATAAATGTTTCAGTTGCTTTTGTGCCAAGCTTGGGCCCAGGAATATTGACTTACCTGGGTGGAATCTCCAATGACTAGAGTCCAGCCCTTCTAGTTTTCCCAGGCAGTCGTCTCCTCTCCAAGATCTGACATTTCTTACATATCACGCTGGCAGAAGTCTCCAGTACTTTGTGGATCACCTTTATCTCCTTCCATTCTTGGAACATCTCCCCTGTTTTTCTTTTGCTTCAAAGGCAACCTCCTTTCTCTGCTCTTCCTGCCACCCTTCAAGTTTGCAGAGTAGAAGATCCTGGAAAGCAAAAGCCAAGAATGCCAGTGTTCTGAGGACAACTTCTGCTCTTTTTGTTTTACACAAATCACAGAGGTATGGGAGCATGAAGATCCCACTAACTGGTCTGGGTAGCAGGGTGAGACAAAAAGGAAGAACAAAACAGAAACCAATACCTCACTAAATCATCCTGTCATGTAATACTTTTCTTTCCGTTCCTTTTCAAAGAAGAGAATCAGCAAAACACTCATCACTGAGTTTTTCTCTCTTCCATGCCTTAAAGACTGGTTTCAAGTTCAGGTGCTACTCTTTAAAAGGGATGCGAGCCTGCTAAAGAGATTTTAAACAAGGTGGGAAGAACTGGGATTGCTTAATTAGAGATCAATAGCTAGAAGGGAGCTGGGGGGCCTTATGAGGAAGAACCAGTCCCAGTGGGTAGAAATGACTGGAAGGCAGATCTGGGATCCATAAACTGAGGGAAATTTCTAGAGAGCAGGAGGAATGGCATGGAGGTAATTGATTTTTTTGATAATGGAAATATTCAAATGGAGACTGAAAGATAATGTGTCAGGATATTGTAAAGGAGATATTTGAATATACTTTGGGGTACTTGCTCTTTAAGGAGACTTTTGCCCTGAGATTCTGTTAAGAATAATCAGCTGTGTATATAGTTATTGTGGGCTGTGGAAAACTAAGGTGACTATGAGACAAATCCAAAGAATATGTGTGTGTGTTATTCTTTCTGGGAAAAAGCCTGATATCCTGCTGAAAGCTCAGACTTCTAGGAATTCATGCCTTGAGAGTTACTAAGAGGACTCTGAAGAAAAGAGTCCAGGAAACAGACCAGCTGGCCTCAAGGTAAATGTGGATCTTCTGACTGAGTCAAGGGCTGATAACAGAGAGCCAAGATCAAAAGAGGGTTCTGGCCAGAGGGGGTTTGTTTAATCCAGGGGTCAATGAAGGGCATGAATTGGAGGGCACTTTTGTCTGTGATCTGGAGACCTCATAGTGTGGACTATTCTTCCTGTTAGAACTTTAGACTGTCACTGACTTGGAGGGTGCTTAGAAGATGATGAAGTTCTAAAGTCTTTGTGTTACATGTGGGGAGAGCAAGGTCTGGAAAGGGCAAAGACCTTGTCTGCGATCAGAATTAGTGACTAAACCTGGAACAGAGCCTTCATTTCAGCCCAGGGTGAACTGGGAAGGCCACGCTTCTCTACAGGAGAATCTTTTCAAAGCATCAGTGTCAAGCCAAAATTGGAGAAAATGTTTTGAACATTTTGGGAGGATGGGCTGAAAAGAGATGGACTTTTTTCCCCTGCTTATTTGCGTTCAATGCAGTAAGCCTTTCTCATTAGCACTACTCAAATTGTATGTGCAAAGGAATCACCTGGGGATCTTGTTAAAAAGCAGATTCTATAAGTCTAGGGTGGGGCCCATGATTCTGCATTACTAAGAAGCTCCCAGATGCTGCTACAGCACTGATCTAGCTTACTGGTGCTGAAAGTGTTGCAACCAGAGCCTGGGCTGAGCTTTTAGCTATCTTCAGCCACTCCTAGGACTTGCTGCACCACATTCTGCCTCTCGATGACCTGCACCTGGTGGACTCACCTGAGGCAGGGTCTCACAGATCCCCCATGAACTCAGCATAGAAGGAATGAGGCTGGGGCAGCCATTTCCAGTCCTATTCCCTTTCTGCACAGAAAGGGTTGCCCAGGTCAGAGTTTGCTAACAAATCCCATTTTGGTGGAAGGTCCAAAGAGGAACCACGTAAGGTGATTTAGCAGCAAATATTGTTGCAAATAATTCCTACTCCATTTAATTCTAAAATCTTCCAGACACGGGCTCAACAATGTTTGCTGAGTGGACTTATAGTAAATTCTGAGATAGAGGCTTTGGGGGCTTTCTTGTTGCTTTGTAAGGTTGAGTTGAGTCCATTAGAGCTTCACACTCTGAATGCTTGTCTTGCCTCCCTGTGGCCCCTTCCACCCTACCAAGAAAACCTATTTGGAGCTTACAGAAGTTCATTCTGAGAATTTCATTATCATTGTGCTGTTCATAATTTATTATTTAACCTCTGTGGATGGCAGGAAGTGGAATTTTGAACAGCCTCACTGGAATAAAATCACAGGGTTAATAATCAGTGCTCTTTGTGGGTAATTGGAAAAATGGTATCCTGGTAAAAAGACATTAGCAGAAAACCAATTTTTATCAATTTCCATGGGACAGAAGAAGTTAAGTAGTGACTAGAATAATTTTATTGTTAAGTTTCCTTTCCCCTGACTCATACAGGACTGGGGTAAACCTATGGGTACTGGATTCTAAGGTTGACCTCTCATAATTAAAAACAGTGTTCATCCAGAGCTATTTAATACAAATGGGAGCATCTAGAGCCACTTTCCTGGTTCACATGGTAGAATGCCATGCACATTATTTTGCATCTTCTTCATTTAATGTGGAGTATAGAGATTGTTCCGTATCAGCATGCATAGATCTGCCTTTCTGGTTTTTAAGTGCTGAATGGTGCTCACTCAAGTATCTGGAGAATTTGTGAACCAATCACATACTGATGGGCATTTAGAAAGTTTCCCAGTATCTTTAACTTGCAGTTTTAAGAAGCAGAGTGCGTGAAAGGGAAGGAAGCTCATGATTCCCTGAAACAGGATGAAGTGCAGTCTGAGTGAAACCTAGACAAGTCTGAGCTTTGGCATCTTTTCTTGAGTTTTCTAGAAATCCTTACTTAGAAGAAGACGTTTCTCCCAAATTGGGGGCCACGAAGACGAGGGAGAAGTAGTTATTGTCTCTGCAGGAGAATGAACAATTGGTGTTGAAGTGTTCAGAGAGGGCTTGAGAGGGAGGGATATGCAGCTATCTCTGGGTTTCAGGGAGGGGCTGCTCCTTGCTTCAGACGCAGCACTCATGAGCTGACAATTCCCTCACCTGGGGAGAAGCCAGAGGTTATTGAATCCACCTAGAAACTGGCCAGGCACAGTTGCTGAGGAACCCAAGAATAAGGGAAAGGATTTTACTAAGTGAATGAGGCTGAGGCTGCTGGGAAGCCATTTCCAGGCCTAGCTGATTGAGCAGTGCTGCTCCAAGATCTGTTTGTCCTTGTGTTTTGTTTTTGCAGCAGGTTGTGTATGCTTGGTCATGTCGATGTATTTGCTCTGTTTCAATACCTCCTTTACTGTATAGTTAAAAAGGTCTGGAGCCTGGCAGGAACTTGATGAATTTTACCCAGATCTCTGAGTATTTCCAACAGCCCATTTCCACCCTCATGTCCCACTGGTACTTGGAAGCCAAGATGCTCTAAACAGAGCATCCTGTGGTCTTGCCTCTCCATCCAGGGCTTCCTTGCATCCACCCTGTCACGCCCCTGCTGCCTTGTCTGCTTCAGGACCTCATTACCTTCTGTCTGCACCATCACAATAGCCTCCTAACTGGTCTTGCTGCACATGGTGTTACTACTGTCAACTCATCAAGGACAGATGCTTCCAGGGAACTTTCTAAATCACAGCTCCAGTCAAGGGCCTTGCCTTTCCCAAAACCTGTGATAGCTTGCCTTGGCCAGAGGATACCATCACCATTCCTTAGCTAAGCATCTAATGGGCTCTTTGAGATGTTATCCTCCCACCGCCCCACAACCCCTTTTCCAGGCTTAGCTCTTACCGTTTCCCACTAGTGGCCTCAGCTCTGCCAAAATGGTCAGAAGAGGCTTGAATCCAGGTCATCTTCATGCTCTTTCTAGTTTATCTCACTGCTTTTCATTCCTAATACAAAACAGTTTTAAAACCAAACTCCACATCCTTCATAAGCCCGCATGTATGGGGATTGGCATTTTCTGGATTAATTGCATTTCCTATCGCATTAAAATTTTCTTTTTCCCTTGACCCACCTTTATATGGCAATTACCTCTTCTGGATTTGGTTAAGTTATTCAAGATGGCTAGCCAGTTAGCTCAGTTGGTTAGAGCACAGCCTTATAACCCCAAGGTCACAAGTTCAGATCCCCACATTGGCCAAACAAACACCCCCCAAAATTGTCCAAGATGTTCATTTCTATTCTTTTAGCACTTGCTAAGATGACTAAAAGAAAATTTTATTAGAACTACATTCTCAACCTCATTGATCATTGAGGGAGACTGAGGGTGGGGAAAAGTTTAAGTGATTAGGATCAAAGTGACCTGACCATGGTCCTGACTTTGGAAGTTTCTTTTTAGACCAGTTACCCAGGATGGACACATTTTCTTGCAATGTGGCTTTCTCTCTAAATAAAGAAGAACCACCATAGGCATGGTACATTGGAGCCCTTGGAGACCCTGAATTCCTCATGCTTTTGTGAAAGACAAAGTGTAAAGCTAGGGCTTACAGACCCTTCGGGTCTGTTGCCCAGATTGGGTTACAAACCTTCCACACACAGGTCTGTAAACTAG
Organism: Cynocephalus volans; assembly: GCF_027409185.1. Lineage (NCBI taxonomy): Eukaryota > Metazoa > Chordata > Mammalia > Dermoptera > Cynocephalidae > Cynocephalus > Cynocephalus volans. Next base: position 139,069,633 of record NC_084461.1, on the reverse strand, counting down.
GTAATAGAAAAAAAGAAAGGTTCTGGGAGCCATGGGTATAGAAAAATGAATGGGTTTTAATCAGATCTAGGAGCATCTGTCCTAGTGGCTTCTATGAGAGTTCTGAGAAGCACTGTGTATCAGAGCTGATAGTCTTTTATACTTAAGTCCACAACCCTGGACACCTGGGTGCCCATACGCAACTTACATTAAGCAGTAACAAGGAACACCGGAGGACATTTACAGCAAATGCTTGGCAAGACTCTGAATATCCAAGGGGCCCTGACATTTTCCTATTTTTCTCAGCACAAAGCCAGAAGATTTCTGGAGTTAATGCTTCAAAACAAAAACAGAGGACAGGAAGGAAGTTCACATACTTGCAACCCACCCAAGAAACACCCTTCCACAGAAACATTTTCTCATTTTTGCACTTTTGTGATTTCTTGCCTTTTTGTCAGCAATATTTCTGATTACTACTCTTCCAAAGTATATTCTCCTCTGCCCTTGTGCAGCACTCAGGGAGCTCAGGTAGTCCTAGCTGACCACCTTCCCCAGGGTCGACTTCTCTGCTTTGGTCCAATTTGCATCAAAGATGAGCCATAGACACTGTCTGTGATCAAGTGGTTTATTCTGGCAGCGCTCTTATAGGACTAAAAGCAGGAGCAGGCCGGTGGCATGGGCCAGATACAGGCAGGGGGTCAGGATACAGGCAGGAGACTGTCTGGAGACCATTCTCACAGTTTAGGGGATTCTTTCCCTTTTCCTACACCTGTATGCAGTCTGGATCAGTTAACAGGTGTTTCTTTCATAAAGGGAATTTAAGCTCTTCTTGTAAGGGTAATCTTTAAGGTTCATGAAAGTTGCATCTGTGCTGAGGTGGCTTTGTCTCCTGGAAATCCCCAGGCCAGGTTGCATCATACTGCTAAGTGACATGCAGTGTCAGCCCTGCAAGGTGCTTGAGTGGGCCTCATGGATGTCATTAATCTTATAGCCATGATATGTCTTGATATTTATTTAAACAACGGTCACCCTTGCATTAAAAAAAAAGTTTGACTTTGCCTTGGTTTCTTAACACACTAACTTTGGTCTCACAGGAGTACAAAAGGATTTTCTTTAGCTTGATGGTTTTGATTATTTGGGGTTGAATGATTTAAGGTTCTCCTTTATTAATCAGAGAACACTGGAGCTAACCTGATTGAAGTTTATTGACTTAAGCTTTGAAAATTCTTCTGTTCACATTCTGGCAAGCTTTTCAAAATAAGATCTACTACTCCTTTACCATCTGCACTTTGCTGCAAGACAACTACCTTCTCCCCAATAAATTCCTGATTATTACCTCTTGGGGATAGAGGTGAGAGGCGTTGGGAGAAGAGATGATGCTGTGTTCAAGCAAACTATGTATATACCGTAGAGTACAAATATCTCCTTGTGAGAGCTGTTCATCCTCAGAGGGACATAATTGAGTTGAAGATCAGTCTTATTGATTTTTGTCTGATGCAGTTAGTTGATTTGCTTCCAAGCTTTCCTGTTGTTGTTTTTGAGGTTTTTTTTTTTTTTTTTTTTTTTTTTTTCTGCCACCACAAAGTTTACTTTGCCAATATGCTTCACAGGAAGGAATTGAAAGTGGGTTTTGACTGCGGGGAAGGGAATTATGCACTTTTCTACTGCGTGACTCTACCAACAGTAGTGCCAGATTTACAACTCAATCATTTCTAGGCATTTCTCTTTGAGTTTTACATTTTCCCATTGGGGTAACAGATATTTATATGCAAAGTAATTTAAAATAGTTATGACTAGCTTTAAGGCATGCCAGATAATTGCATTTTTTTAGGGTCATTTATTTTTTCCCCTCACAGATGATTTTTCTCCCCTCTGTGCTAACAGTAAATTTCTGTATGCCTTACCCTGTTTGCAACAAATATTTGTTGAAGAATGGATTTAGATAAACACTTTGGGTAGCTCTCAGCTTTACGAAAGGAGGGGAGATTAGGAGCGCTTTCCCCTGTCTAGCTGCCGGCATTTTTACAGGATTCAGGCAAGTTTCTCTGGTTCCACCGGAACTTGAAGCCCACAATTGACCCTCTTTGGGTGGGAGGGAAAGGCAGCAGACTTTTAGTTTTGTTTGAAATGGCCCATGTGAAATGAGGAAATATTTTTAAAAATGATGTCCCTGGACAACAAAACCATAATTGGATGTTTTAGAGAAATTAAATGGTAATTGACTCCTAATGAGTTTCTAATAACACTGCTAAAAATATGAAACAGAAAATACCATTACCACATTTTTTCTTTGGGGGTGTACATATATATATATATATATGTATATGTGTGTGTGTGTGTGTGTGCGTATATATATATATATATATATATATATAAAATTTCATTTTCCCCTCATAGTTATTAGCTATATATTGGCATCTCTATAAAATTGTATTTACATCTTAAAATGCTCTTGGCTAAGAAATACCCAAACTCAGGACCTTGGCTTTGTTCTTTTTACATCGTATTAGACTTTTGAATCAATGCATTTTTCCTGTCTTCAATATTCTTAGGCAGAGAAAAAGACTCTCCGTATTATGAGAGAGTCTTGCTATTAAAATGCACCTCCAGACTTCTTGGTCTACCAAAACTCTGAAAAAGTGACCAGGCATCACTCGATCATTGATCACGTGGGCTTGTCTGCAGCACATCTCGGAGGAGGCAAATGTGTTAAAAGAGGTTCACGAATTGCTCTGAAAATACCATGAAAACAGTCCTGAAGGCTCTGTCCTCCTTCACCTTCATACAATATTGATGGATCGGGTTTGTGTGAGTGTGAGGTGGATCAGAGCCGGATGATGTGCAGGCAGACTTTTCTGTCCTTGCTGCCACTGACTTTACTGTAGGAGGACAGTGCAAAACAAATACCGCTAACTCTAATATAGTACCCTTCTCTTCCTATCTGTTTATCTCCTCCTCTAGAAGGACCTGTAACAGGCAGGGGATGAGCAGATTCAGCCACAATACTTGATTACTCTTAAAAACATAGACCCACCTAACTCTAAATGGTCGATTCCACCCAATAGAAGCTCCTTATGAGAAAACATAAACCTTGAACAAACAGGGCTCTAAATGTCAGAAATGCTAGGGTTTTATGGGCAAAGTAGTTTTCTGAGTTGCTGAATATCTGATGTCTACTTTCTGGGTATACTGCCCCCAACTCATCTCTAGGCTCTTTTGAGAGCTAGCAGGCAAGAATTAGAAGGCTGCTTTTGGATTCTGCTAGGCTACCCCTTGTCCACTAACAAATGCAGGCCTGATGAGCTACTTATGGTAATGAAGACACTCATGAATATGAAAAAAGTTACTATGGTGTAAGAATGTATTAAGTTCAATTAAATTATAATTAGGAGATAATGGTTGGTATTAATATTAATAACTTGGTTCTGAGTTTTACAACACCACCAAGCTGTAGAACTGAAACCCACAGATATCAGAGATGGAGTAAGGTAGTATAAAAATTATTGGGACTGGGTATCAAAATATGTGGTTTCAGATGGAGAGCCACATTCTGTTTGTGCGATGTTGGGGAAGCCATGTCACATTTCTGGACCTCACTTAACCTATTTTTTGTAAAAAGAGTGTTTTGGGTTTTTTTTTTTTTTTTGACCGGTAAGGGGATTGCAACCCTCAGCAGGGTGTGGTCCGCACCACACTCAACCAGTGAGCGCACTGGCCATCCCTATATAGGATCTGAACGCGTGGCCTCAGCGCTACCAGTGCCACACTCTCCCGAGTGAGCCACGGGGCTGGCCCCTGTAAAAAGAGTTTTATCAGGAGGTAGCACTATCTACCGCCTCCACTGTGGTTACTACAAACACACTGGGGTATTTTTTGACTGATGGTCACAGTGATGGTACACTGTACTACAGGTATTTAATGAGGGCAGTAAAGGTCTTGCAATGCAGGGGACATAGAAACACAAAGAAGAATGATCTCATTTAAAATGCTAATAGTGCCTTAGCTGAAAAACATTGTGATGATCTTGGCCTGTATTGTAGCTATGATGGGCCATGAATAACAAGGCTCATGAGAAATGAGGCTATGGGTAGGAAACAAGAAACCATCACCAGAAAACTTCTTGATGGGTTTTTATTTTTTTTAAACAAGGTGTTTTTATAGGAAAGAAGAAAATAACATTTTCAGCCAGCTTTGAAATTCCGCATAAGTCATGCTGTCCTCTAAGACATTTGTAAACCTTCTTTTCATATTTTCTTTGCTACATTTTTCAAGAAGCCCCTGAGGCCTTTCGTGGGGCACACAACCACCGTGAGTAACAGAGCGTTCTCATCCCCCCAGCCTGTCCCTTCCTGGTGTGTGGAGCTGCCCAAGTGCAGGGTGGGATAAGTGCAAGTTAAATAGCAGACTTCTGCTGCTGCGTGCAGCTCAGAGATTAGCTTTTCCAGAACAACATCAAATAATGCTCCGTGAAAACAGTCACCTTGACCCAAAAGTGATGGGCTAAAAATGTTCATTTCCCTGGAAGAATTGAGCAGTGGCATAGCCCAGGAATCAGAGAATGGCTCACAAAGGCCAATTTCTTCATTTTACAGCTAGGGAAGTTGAGGAGGACTTATCAGAGATCACATAGCAAGTTAGTGGCGCAGTCTGTACCACAGCTAGCAGAGGGTAGTTTATCTTGGTTTTGTACCAGACCCTTCCCAGGTTTGTTGTTCTTAGTGGAGGCTGCTTATGGGTGAAGCCATAATAGCCACGGCAAAGTGTGAAAGGTCTCTGTGCCCACCAACCAGCCAGCTTCTAGCGTGCCAGTGATTTGAACTTTCCTGATGTAGGAGAAGAATAACCCACACAGGTTCTTAGAATGAACCCCTGCAACAAAAGACAGATTAACAAGCGAAAAACAGAAGTTTATTAATGTATATATTTTATATATACATGGGAGACACCCAGGGACTGAATCATTCTCCGAAAGGTGGCTTTGACTTTCAACTTACCTAGCATCTTCCACAAAGAACCATAAGGTTTTAGAGAGCGACAGGACACAGGAAAAGATCTTTGAGTCTCTAGGATTGGTGACTTATGGAAAGGCAAATAAACGGCAGCAAAAGGCTAGTTAGTAAAGCTGGTTCATGTAGATTCCTCTGATGCCATCCCCAGGCTGACAAGGGTCCAAAGATTCTTTAACCTTTGTTCTCTCTGATAGAAGGGAGGTGGGCAGGATAACCTCTGTCTTTGTAAATCCCTGTCCTATTTTTAGGCACATGGAGGGCAGAGAGCTTTCCTGCATGGGCTTCTTCTTCATTGTTTTTAGGTTAACATTTCTTCAGATTTGGGGGCAGCCTATTATGGTCTCCCAGACTTGCACCAAGCTAAGGGTTATGAAGATACCAAATGGCCCTGACTTAGTTTTCTTTGGTGGAGATAGTTGCCCAGGTGATGAAGGCTGTCATATTGGTCGGGATTCCTTCCGCTATAAATGGCAGAAACTCAATCAGCGGAAACAGTAAGGATTTATTGGCTTCTGTAATGAGGAAGGATGGCAGGTACTGGGGGATACAGGGCTCGGGGGAGGCCATCAGGACTCCCAGCTCTCAGTTTGCTTCTCTCTCCATTGCTTCTCCCCTTACTAAAGGTGGGCTGTGCAAGACTCTGCATGAGCATGTTTGGCAGGGGTGTGGGAGATCCCAGACTTATAGGCTTCTGGGACTGTCATAGCAGAGACAAAAGGCATTCTTTCTTACTGGTTCCAGCAGAACCCATTCTCCCTTTCCCAGGGGGGATTCTGTTAGGGTCCTATTCCATCTCTGAGTGAACTCCTGTAGCCTGGAGCTAGGTTTCTCCTATTGCCAGGCTTCAGTGGTATTTCAGAGGCTAAGGGACAAGGTGGGGAAGGCTGTTTTTATAACCATAGGGGGAAGTGTTTTGGTCATTCAAAACCACAAATATGCAAGCATAATCAAGGCCAAAGTATATAACATAGGAGATACTTACGGCTGGAGTTTAAAAATACAGAGTAAGAAATAAGTTGGGGAAAACCTCTGCGAGATGAGTAGAGCTTGAACCAAACTGGAAGGTATTAAAGGGAATGGTTGAGGCACTGAAAGAGAAGGATTTTGTCAGAATCAGTGGGGGGATGGATCTTACAGGTTTGAGAGCTGTAGAGGATGGAGACCTGGTCTTACGTGCTATGTATAGTTTAAGGACCTAGTTTTCTCCTAAGCACACGGTTGGTACTCAATGATTCTTGTTGGATAAATGCTAATTAGCTACCATCATACAGTGCCTCAGCTACTGCTACAGCCTTTTGGTAAAGGGCCAGATAGTAAACATTTTTGGATTTGCAAGTCATACAGTCTCTGTTACAACTACTGAACTCTATTATAGAGTGAATAAGTATAGAGTGAATAAGTATAGAGTGAATAAGTGTGCAGCATTTTGCAGTGAAACTTTACTTACAAAAACAGGCAGGGTACCAGATTTGGCTCGCAGGCTACAGTTTGCTAATTCCTGTTCTCACTCCTCTCCCTGCTTCCCCTCTTACCAACCTCTGAGACAATCCTATACATAGAAGCTGGAGTGATGTTTCTCAAGGTATGTTGAGAGCCTGTCACTCCCTTGCACTAAGACATTTAGTGGCTGCCATATTGATTTTGTGTGTCCAAGGCCCTGCCTGGACTGGCCCCTGCCCGGTCTGGCCCCTGCCCACCTCTTGAATGTCATCTGGAGCTCCTTTTCCTCCTCAGTGATGTGCACCAACCACTCTGGCTGTCTTCTGCTCTTGGGACTTACACAGCTCTGTCCTACTGCAGAATGTTGTACATATTGTTACCTTAGCCTGGAGTGTCCATTTTTCCCTTGTTTCTTATTTTTCAATTTTTAGCTGAATAGAACTTCCTCATACAGGCCATCTGTAATCACCCTGTCTAAATTGGGCAATGTGCCCTTGGCCATTGTTTTCTTTTTTTTTTTTTTTTGTGACCGGTAAGGGGATTGCAACCCTTGGCTCGGTGTTGTCTGCACCACGCTCAGCCAGTGAGCGTACCGCTTGGCCATTGTTTTCTATCTACACTATTAGGTTGTTTTTTTTACCCCCGTAGAGCACTTATCACAATGTATAATTATTCATTCATTTATTTGTTTCCTTTTTGTCTGTTCCTTCCACTAAACCAGAAGCACAAGGAAGGCAGGGATCATGTCTGTTTGGATCACCCTATCGTCCTTAAGGCCTGCAAAAGTACCACGCGTACCGTGGAGCTCTAAAAATGTCTGAATGATTGAACAAACAGGAGACTGGAGATTCAGAGTTTTGTTCCTTACCTCAATCTTGCCCAACTAAAACATGAGCTGTTTATATGACAGAATCAGGGGTTATTCAAGCTGTCTGGGGCTTCTAATTCTCAGGCCAGCTGGTCTTCTCTCTGAGCAATTTGTATTATTTTTCAAAATTATGATATATTTCAAGTGTACAAAAAAAGTGTAGGGTGTATGCCTACCACCCAGATGCTATTTCCATGTTTGTTTCAGATTCTTTCTATATTATAAACATTAAGTTAATTTTAAAATGTTCAACAATTATAAATTAAATGTTAAAAAATTTAAAAAGCAATTTATGTTTCTCTTAGGCTTCGTTTCCTGGAGTGGGCATTGTTTCTGTGAAAATTCTGACTGAGAAAGGGTCGCGTCTTTTTTAGCACACATTTCTTGGGCCAGTGTGTATTCTCTTCCATTGTTAGCATAACAATTAGTTATCTTCTGTCCACTTCCTGATAAAAATATGAAGCCAGATCATAACAAGGCACAGCTACCTCATTTTGGATAATTTTCAATTTTATTGTAAGAGAGAGGCTGGTTGCCAAAAACCTAAGTTGAGGAAACAGACTAAATTCAAACATAAAATTTGACCGAGTTTTATTACAGGCAAGGTAGAAAAAACGTGGCTGTCTTTCACGATCTCATAAAAGCAAACAGTGATTCTTCAGGAGACAACCTGTTTCCTTCCTTAGTATAAAAGATAACATTCATATGGCTGTCTCCCATGTTTATTCAGTATTTTCTCCATCATCTCCACCAGGAGCCCCCCGCACGTTAACTGCTCTCCCCTTTTCTTTTTTTGATGCCAAGCTTCATGGTGCATGTCTGGATAAAGCCTTCAGACTGGCTTCTGTTCCTTCGTTAGCTCTGGGTGTGCAAAAGACAGAGTGATATCCACAGGAGGGCTGCTATGAAGTTCCCAAAGCAAGTCTAGGAGGTGGTTTTCAGACATTAAATCCTTAAAGCTCACAAAGCCTGCCTGGGCCACAAGAGGTCAATATTTAATATTCTCATTTTAACAGGTGGCAGAGTACACTGCAGAGCAGCTGTGACTCTCACGACTCGGGAGCTGCCGTCAGAGATTTTTTAGGATCTAGGGTGTCAGTCTTAAGGTTGCTGTTTATGAGTGTGGCACCTTAAATACACCCTCTACGGTGTGCAGGGAAGGAAACCTTTTCATCAGAGGAAATCTTACAGAGGGCCCTTGCATAACACAGTAGTAAATAGCCTGGCTTAAATTTCACTGCTACCATTTACTAGCTGTGTAGTCCTGGGCAAGTTACTTAACCTCTCTTCAGTTTCTTTGCCTGTATATTAGGAATATTCATAACATCACCTCTTTCAGTTGTCATGAGAACTGAGAGAACACATATAAAATACTTAGCACAGTGTCTGGCATATTGTAGGCCCTCCATAATAGTTAGTTATAACTTGAAACCCATGGAAGTACATCCACTCTTTTTGGAGCCCTGTCTGCTGTTCATTCCCTCCCCACACCTCTCACCACCAACTGTGTCCCTAAAATGTTTTCATAGAACCCCTAGGACTTTGTAGAGTGCAATGTGGAAACACTGGACTTGCTAGTTTTCCACTGGGACTTTTAGATCCCTTAGTCTACTGGGGACTAGCAGGCTTGTCTTTGCATAATAAATTGTAAGATAAAGCAGCTGCCCCATGGTTCTCAGGAGTTATCAGTAGTGGCTCCAAAATAGAGCCAAGTCTTCCTAACAGCCCTGAGTGCATCCCTTCCTTCCTAGGTAGAATGGGGTATGCAGGCCAGCGATTCTGGCCCATCCACTGTTGTTCACCTCCTAAAGAGAGCTCCAGGGGCCGAGCCCGTGGCGCACTTGGTAGATTTTGATATATTTCTTTTATCAGGTTAAAAAATTTTCAGTTCTGTTTTGCTGATTGTTCTATCAGGAATGTTGATTTTTATCAATTTTTCCTGTATATTTTAAGATCATTTTGTTTCCTCTCTTACTCTGTTAAACAATCCTTGCATTCATATAGATATGTTTGATTAATTGATAAAAACACCTTGCTAATAATTTCATTTAGGAGTTTTGCATCTCTTATCATGTAGTCTCTTGAGAATTTTCATTTCTGTTTTTCAGTGCTGCATCCTGAGTAATTTCTTTTTTAAAACATATATATATGTATTAAGTTTATTTATTAACATTATTTTTTTTACATTCTATGATATTGTTGTGGAGCAGTTGGGGGGAGGGGGAGAGGGAAAGGAAGAAGGAAATAGGGTGGTAGAAGAAGGAAGGAGAGGCAGGGTTGAGGCCTGTGTCACCCCCTCATTCCTGTAGGGGAGACCAAGGGGCTTCCAGCGGTGGCTTGGTCATTGCTGGGCCGGGTGCAGATGTCAGGGGGTTGTGGTTGAAGCCCTCACCCCCACTTCCCATGCTCAGGAGTTCAGGGCACTTCCTGCTGTGGCTCAGTGGTCATCACTCGGCTGGTCGTGGGTGTCAGGGGGCATGGCTGAGGCCCCCAGCCCTCCCCTCTCCCTGGCTTGGTAGCCCAGTGAACTTCTGGTCCTTCTAGGTCTAAAGGTGTTCTTTGGTGATGTGAGACCTTTACTAGTTAATATCAAACTTTGTCTTTGGTCTGTGGGTATTTTGTTTTTCCTTTTAGTTCTGTGTTGGATTATTTGTTGTTCCTACCACTTAAACTCTGCATTCGAATGAATTTGTTGTCCTTTGCTTACTTCTAAAATAGGGGAACTTCCTGTGGGGACTAGCACTTGAGCCCTGTGGTTGAGCTAAATTGCTCTTTACTGCTGATTCCCTGGGGAAGGCTTTCTGTGCAGCTCAGGTTTTAATGGTTGACTTTATAGGTACTTCTGGGTCTCGTGAGGTCTGGTACACCTGGGTTGTGTGGAAACTCTGGTCTGGGCCTGAGTCTTTTCAGCAAATGGCACCCCATGCAGTTCTGTGTTCCTGACTAGTCTCCACTGAGTGGGCCTATGGTGATTGGGGGGCAGATCAGCTGTCCTTGCTGTGCCCCAGTGTTCTCCCAGTGGGCCCGTCTTCCCCGCTGCCCTCACTCCAAACATTTCCCATGGGACAGGCCATGCTCTTGTCCCTTGCAGTGACTCACCAGCCTCTGAGCGGCTCCTTTTTTTTGGTTGTTGTAGGTCCTCACTCCTATGCAGGTCCACAGGAACCCTGTTAGTAGTGCTGCTGGCCTGGGGGCCACCAAGGCCCTTTTCTCCTGTGCAGCCTGTAAACAACTACATCTGAAGGGCACAGCTGCAGTTTTGCCAGCTCTTGCTCCATGTGCTCACCAGCTCTAGCCTTGAAGTGGCTGGGGCTCAAAATGTTAGGAGCAGTCCTTTCTTTCTTTCACTGTGGCTTCTCCTGCCTTCACGCACTCCGTAGGTCTTTCCTCCTCTTCCCCTGAGCTCAAGCAGCCCCAGCTTGGCTGTTGCTGCTTTTTAATAGTTGTAAATTGGTTGATTTTTGGGAGTGATTCTGGGGACCGTCTATTCCACCATCTTGACTGGAAGCCCCCTGAGTAATTTCTTCAGATTTATCTTCCAATCCACAGTTTTCTCATTAAGGTTGTTTAATCTCCATCTATCCCACCAATGATAATAATATATAGTAAATATATACTATTATTTATATTATAAATACATATTATAATATGTAATAATAAAATATATTTTTATTTCTAGGAGTTATTTGGTTAATTTTTTGGGTAGTCTTCTGGGTCCATGTCTTATTTTTAAAATCATTTTATGCACTGAAATGCATTTAAATACATTTCATGTATTTCATTTAATTTGCAATTGGATAATTCTAATATCTCAAGTCCTGGGGAGTGAAAAGTCTAAGTCTGTTACTATTGTTTTTCCTGCTGATTCTCACTCATGGTGGTTCATTCCTCTGTGTGTCTGGTAATATTTCCATTGTGAGAGTACATGAGGTCGATTTTAAATTGAAGATGGATTCCTCCAGAGAGGACTTGCAATTATTTGACTTATGCTGTGAACCAGGAAGTGCTACAATTATGGGACCACTTTAGTTCTTCTAGGGTCCTGAGCTTATTTTGAGCAACTTAGATTTTGCCTATACCCACAATTTGCTATTGGCTTAAAGTCTGTTCTTACACCTGAAACACTGATTGTTTGCAATTATACTATTCCTATGTGCTTACTGCTCATGGCTCCAGTTTAAATTCAATATTTATTTATTTATTTTTATTTTTTAATTGAAATGTATTGATTGTACATATTTATGAGGTACAGAGTTGTATTTTAATACATGTATACAGTGTATAGTGATCAAGTCAGGGTAGTTAGCAAATCATCATTGCAAAAATCTATAGTTTCTTTTTGATGAGAACATTTGAGTTCTTCTCTTCTAGCTATTTGAAAACATATAGTAAATTATTGTTAATTATAGAGGCCTAGCACTACTGTATACCACTAGAACTTATTTTTCACCTAGCTGTAAGTGGGTGTTTATTAATCAACCTCTCATTATCCTCTTTCCCCCTTCCCCTTCCCAGCCTCTATTAACCATTATTCTACTCTCTACTTCTAAAAGTTCAACTTAGTATTATTATTTTAGCTCCCACATATGAGTGAGAACATGTGGTATTTATCTTTCTGTGTCTGACTTTTTTCACTTGACATAATGTCTTCCAGGCTCTTCCATGTTGCCATAAATGACAAGATTTAATTCTTCTTGGCTGAGTAATATTCCATTGTGCATATATACCACACTTCCTTTATCTATTTATCTGTCAGTGGACACCTAGGTTGATTCCATATCCAGGTTAGTGTGAATAGTGCTGCAATAAACATGCAGGTGCAGATATCTCTTGGGCATTCCTTTCCTTTGGATAATACCCAGTGGGATTGCTCGATCATATGGTAGTTCTATTCCTAGTTTTTCGAGGAACCTCCATACTGTTTTTCCATAGTGGCTGTTCTAATTTGTATTCCCACCAATAGTGTATAAGAGTACCCTTTTCTTTGCATCCTCACCAGCATTTGTTATTTTTTGCCTTATTGATAATAGCCCTTCTTACTGGGTTGAGGTGTTATCTCATTGTGATTTTGATTTGCATTTCCCTGATGATTAGTGAGGTTGAATACTTTTTCATATACCTGTTGGCCATTTGTATGTTTACTTTTCAGAAATGTCTATTAAGGTCATTTGCCCATTTTTAAATTGGATTGTTATTATTATTATTATTATTTGCTGTTGAGTTGTTTAAGTTCCTTACATATTCTGGATATTAATAAGATAAAGAATTTGATTAGCCAAGCTGAGGCTCCTTGTTTTCTCTGGTTCAGTCAGCTTCATCTGGGTCACAAGATTGTGAGGAATAGACCATGGCCTTTGTGCTCTGGCCTAACCCAGGTATTAGAGTTTGTTCCCAAAGAAAAGTGAATTCTTGAAGGCTCAGTGGCTATCATTGTTGGTTTTGACATAGAAAAATCTAATACAAGGGTTAGAATGCAGTTTTGCCAGAACCTAGGGCTGCAAATTTTAAAACTGACCTGGGGAATCTCACTCCTTCTCAGTGAGCTGGCAGTGTGTGTGATGGATGTTCATATGTCTGGCTATAGATAAGTATGTTTTTTTGACACAATGCTTTCAAATAGACAGACAGGGACTTATTTAATTTTTAAACTGGTAGAATTTAGTTAAAGCCAGTAAGGGAAACACTGGGTTTCACGTATGGCCAGAAGGTAAGCATTCCAGCCTGATAGGTTTTGCAGCTAAGACTCATACAGAAGAGAAAAGCTTCTAAATGTTGACAAATTTTGCTTCTCTTTTTGGATTATCCCTGGGACAGGGAGACAGATCTACACATTTTTCTGCCATATCAGCCTTTTCCCTTCAAGGACTTAAAGATGAATATGCCTTTCTTTGGTAAAATTCCATTATTTCCTTTATTATAGGTCTGTTCATTTTTATACCTGGTTATTTGGGAAGTAAAAAGTGGGAAATATCTTGCCATTTGTTTTCTTGCTACTTTTGTCCTTTTAGCATCATCAAATGGTATATTGCACCATGATTAACAGTGTGAGCTTTGGAATCTGACAGATCTGGGTTTAAGTCATCACTTCACTACCCATTGGCAATATGATCATGGGCTAATAAAACCAATGAACTTGGGCCACATTGGATATGATGGATATTTTCCATGGTTAGTCTTTGCTAGTATATTTTTCTTGTGTGTGCGGCTGTGTATATATACAGTATCTATAATACCTTTGTCCTGCTTTTTTCACTTAACATTATGTCTTAGAAGTCCTTTCTTATCAGCCCATGAGTCAGCCTCAATCTTTTTAATGGCTACCCATTATTACAATAGTATGATTGCACTGTCCGTTAGTTAACTCATTTCTCAACAGTAGACATTTACGTCGTTTTAAAATTTTTATTGTTATAAGTCATACTGCAGCCTTAGGCATTCTTCTTTACACATGTGTAAGAACATAGCTATTGGGATAAGTTACTTGAAGTACAATTGCTAAGTCAAAAGGAATGTAAATTTTAAATCCTTACAGATATAGTCAAATTGTCCTTCAGAGAAGCTGTACCGATTTATACTTCCAACAACAATGGCATAGGAAAGTCTGTTTCCTGTGCCCCCATCAATACCTTGTTTTCAAGGTTTTTAGTATTTGTTAATATGATGAATATTATTTCATGGTTTTTAGTTACGTTTCTTTAATCTTAAAGGTGCACCTGCACATATGTTTTAAAGCCATTTGCATTTCTTTTCTTGCCAAGTATCCATCTACTTTGGGGGGACTGGAAGATAGTTTGTCCTTTGAAATTAATCTGTCAGAACTTTTTCTGAATTGATGAATTTTCCTATTGTATTATGTTACATTTTCCTAACATAATTGTGTTCTTACTCTTTTATGGTTTTGAAATTTTTATATAATCAGTTATTAATCTTTTTCTTTGAGGCTTTTGGGTCATGTATATTGCTTTAGCTTTTTCCACTCCAATTTTTTTTTTAATTGCAATGTTTGCTTTAATTTTTTACAATTTTATTCTTTTACCTATTGACCCATTGGAATTTATTTTGGTGTAAGTAGTGATGATGCACCTTTATTTCTCCCCACCCCCACCCCAGTGTCTGGCCAGTTATTCCTCCACCATTTGTTCATATGTTGAGCAATCTACATTTTAAAAATGTTTTTACTTATTTTTTGTTTTTTTTCTTGGTAGCTGGCTGGTTCCAACTGCTTTTAAATGCTACCTTTGTAAGAAATTTTGTGTGTGTGTGTTGTGGGGGGGGGGGGTTCTACCTTGGAGTCTCAATTCTATTTCATTTATCTGTCTTTTCCTGCAAAAGCCACGGTTTCAAAGTTACATGTACTAGTTAATCCCGATCCCAAGTTTGCAGTCTTAATTTTGTTGGTAGCCCTAAGGCCTTTTATTTGATTTAGACTACTTTATTTTATTACTTTTTGCTATCCTCTGGTCATTATATATCACTTCAGGAAGTAATGTGCTTATGTGACAGATTTAATATTTGACCTGATAGATGAAATAGGGTTTAGTAAAATAGGGGAAAAAAGAATTTTACTTCCAAATAACCATTAACCATTTTCTAATAATAAATTACCTTGGCGCTTTGATGAAAAATTATGGGGCACTTAGACAGTGAAGGGATTTATGAAGATCAGTGAAGTGTTAAGGATTCGAGGCAGTTCTTCATCATTCATGATGCTTTGCTCACCCAGATCAAGGTCTGTTTTCACTCCCTGTGTGACATTATCTTCTGTCCTTACAGGTCCTGCATTGTTGGCATTGGCATTCCTCAGGGCCTTTGCACATGCAGTTCACCTCTGCCTGTCGTTCTCTTTTCTAAGCTCTTCCCTCATATTCTTCAGGCTTTTGCCCAGATATCCCTGATCAGAGAGGTCTTCTCTGACTACCCTACCTAAAATATACATTGTCTTAGTCTGTTTTCTGTTGCTTGTAAACGAATACCTGAAACTGGGTAATTTATAAAGAAAATACATTTTTTACTTTTGGGGAGGTTGGGAAGTCCAAGGTCAAGGGGCACATCTGGTTAGGGCCTTCTTCCTGGTGGCAGCCCTCTGTAGAGTCCTGAGTTGGCACAGTGTACCACATGGTGAAAAGACTGAGCATGCCCACATTCTTTCTTTCTTTCTTCTCCTTATAAAGCCACCAGTCTACTCCCAGGGTAACCCATTAATCCGTGAGTGGATTAATCTTCTCATGACAGCATAGCCTCTAACTACCTCTTAAAGGCCCCACTTTTCCAATATCATAATCTATTACAATCAGGACAAAGTTTCAGCATGAGCTTTGGAGGGGATAAACATTCAAACCATAGCATACTTTCACTTCCTGTTTTTTCTTTTCTTTTTTAGGGAGCACATTACTTCCTGACATACATTTATTCTGCCTTTGTACCTCCAGCTTGGAGGGATGGAGGATGGAAGTCACAGCACAAGAGAGCTCAAGGGGGTATGTATTACATAACTCTCAGGAGAAGGGGTTTAGAGCATCAAGGCCCACGGAGTCTGGTTCCTGGTCACTTTCTGTTTAGTGTGAAGTTTTCTGTGTTCTCAGAGCCTCGGATGATATCTCCTTTGATCTCCTGGATTGCATTTTGCACATTCTTCTGCGATAATTGCCTTAGTTATGGCTCTTCAGGCTGCAAGAGAAATTCCTCAGGCTAGTTAAAGAAAAAAAAATTATGGACAGATTCAGGGTTGTCTCATGGAACCAGGGGCAGTGACCCATGACTGTGTTTTACAAGGTATGGGGGAAGAAGGGCCAGGGGTGAATAGAAATCAGGTAGCTGTTCTTTCTAGCTCTCTGGAAGCTTTATTGGCTCTCATCTTTACTTCTGTCTTTTGGCAGACCAGTTTTTTTTCCTTCCCACTTGTATATTGTGGAAAATGGCATCTCCACAGTTCCTGATCTTGCATGTCCTGTCTGGTCCAGCACTAGCAAAATTTGATGAGTGGATGTTAATCTAATTCTGAACTCATGGAGAAGAGAATCTGATTAGGTCATCTTGGCTCAGGTGTTCATCCTACTGCAATTAGTTATGACTGCAAGTCTGGGGTCAAGCAGAAGAAATGTGGGCCTGGGATTATACTCCTGTGAGAATACTTCTCAAAGAAGGGAACTGGGCAGATATTGACTGGGCAGATATCCCAAAGCTCTCCATTACAACTAACTGCACATCACTGTCACATATATGTTTAGGTATATTTTCACTCTTTTGGATGTACTATGGGAAAGGGACTAAATTGTTTTCATTATAATACCCCAACTCCTAGTACAGTATTAATTTTAATGCAACAATTAGTTGTATTCTTCTCAGTATCATAAGTTGATTGTACAGAGAGAGAGGATCAAGGGAAGTACAGTCAGCCCTTTCTATCCATGGGTTCTGCATCCATGGATGCAACCAACTGTGGATTGATAATTTTAGGAAAAAAGATTGTATCTGCAGAGAACATGTACAGCCTGTTTTTCTTGTCATTATTCCCTTGACAATACAATATAGCAAATATTTACATAGTATTTCCATTGTTTTAAGTATTATAAGTAATCTAGAGATGATTTAAAGTATGCAGGAGGCTGTGCATATGTTATATACAAATACTACACCCTTTTATATCAGTGACTTGAACATCTGCAGGTTTTTGGTATCTGTGGGAGGTTCTGGAACCAATCCCCCATGGATACAGAGAGGTAACTGTATTTAGTGTTTCTGTTTGAGTTGTGAAGGCCAGAGCAAGCAAACACGCTAGTTTTGCATTCCAACACACATATTGTTATGTACAACACCGATCTCGCTTTGGGCTGTTTGGGGTCATTTCTTCCTCTGCTTGTGTAACTTTATTTTTGACAGTATTGGCATTTCTTAAATTTTCTTATTTTTCTCTTTTAGAGAGCGAAATTCTCCCTGTTTCTACCATGATCATCTTTTCCTATTCCTCAGAAGTAACAACGATTAAGTTCTCTGTCTGTCCAGAAAATAACTTGGCTATGTAGGTATATCTCTGTAACTTATTTTTCTCCACATAATGATATAGCCTGGTGATTTTTCCATGCCAACATGTACGTCTATCTCACTTTTCCCAACAGTTTAATAAGAAAAAATTTTAAACATACAGAAAGGTTGAAGAAATTTTACCCCCATGTAGATTCCAATATTAACATTTTACTATGCTTGTGTTATCGCACACCCATCCCTCTGCTCATCCCTCTACCCATCCCTCATTCCATCTTATATTTTTGATGCATTCAAAGTAAGTTGCAGAAATTAGTGAATTTCTCCCTAATTACTTCCTGTGCATGTTATTAACTAGAGGTCAATATTTGTATAATTTTTTTTTATTTTGTGGAGATAAACTTTACATACAATGACATTCACAAATCTTAAGTGTAACATTTGGTGAGTTTTGATAAATGCCATCCATCTACACAACTGAAATCCCTATTAAGAAATAGACAACTATCAAAACTTTAGAAAGTACATATCCCTTTGTGTAAGGCTTCTTTCCCTGAGCATAGTGTTTTTGAGATTCACCCATGTTCTTGAGGATAGCAGTAGTATGATACTCCTTATTGCTGTGTAGTATCATATTGTATAAATATACTACAGTCTGTTTATTCATTTTTCTATCGATAGGCACCTGAGCTGTTATCAGCTTTCAGAAATTATGAGTAAAGCTGCTATGAACATACTTGGACAGGTCTTCTGTGAGCCTTGTGGGAGCAACTAGAATTGAAATTGTTGGGTCATAGGGCAAGTATATGTTACAGTTTTTAAAAAGAGATATGCATAACATTATATATATATAAACCATAATTTATATGACCATTTTCATGTTGATGTACATTTAGGTTGTTTCTTTTTTTCTTTTGCAATTGCAAGTTTCCTGTAGTGAATCTCTTTATAAGTATATTCTTGCCTTCTTGAGCAAGTGAATCTACAGGTGAATTACTAGCCCTGCAATGACTTAGAGTTTTAACTTCACTTTAAGTTACAGTGTAGAGGGGCTGGCCCATGGATCACTTGGGAGAGTGTGGTGCCGATAACACCAGTTCCATGGGGTCGGATCCCTGTATAGGGATGGCCGGTTAGCTCACTTGGGAGAGCATGGTGCTGACAACACCAAGTCAAGGGTTAAGATCCCCTTACTGGTCATCAAAAAAAAAAAAAAAAAAAAAAAAGTTACAGTGTAGCCTGCTGGGAAGTTGTTCTAAGGCCTTGCAACTAGAAATGGGGTCAGTTCTTGGACCAGCAGCATCAGCATAACTTGGAAGCTTATTAGAAATACATACACCTAAGTCCCATTCCAGACCTAATGAATCAGAATCTGCATTTTAACAGGATTCCAAGGTGACTCTTATGCACTCTAAAGGAAATAAAATCGGGGGGAGTAGAGCTTTATTTTAATTCAAAACACCTAATTATTCTCTACTGTAGTAACCTTTCCTGGAAGGTGTGGGATTTAGTTGAAGCTGATACTTACATAAAGGCAAAACAATTGCCTCATGATTAGGTTTTACAACGAATCAAGCATCCCATTGTAGATACTCAGGATGGGATAAGACTTGCGAATTTATCTATTTTAATAGTTTTCTAACTGAGTTCCTCATGGGCCTTATTCCCAGAGCATCCCCTGGCCATCATGAGGGCTGGGGAGTTCAGTGGGCAGGGCTCTGGGATCAAGCACTGTGCCCTGTCTTCCCCATGGAGTCACTATACTTTTAAAAATTCTATTTACATACTGGGGAATCCCAGCAATATTCAGTTTCTAAATGTAAACTTTTAGGTTGAAGAATTTAAAGCCTACAGAATAGCTGACAATTTTATACAGTGAGACTTTTTAATTATATAGATTAATACAATAAACATCCATGTACTCTTCATGTACATTTGCAAATTACTAGCATTTTGCCACACACACATATACATACATATATAGCACGTATAACCAGTCGTACACTTGCATATGGGTGTGTTTTACTGTTTATTCTGGTTTGTTTGCTGAACTGCTTGGAAGTGAATTTCAGCTAACCTGCCATTATACCCTAAATACTTTAGCACATATCTCCTAAGAACTAAGTCATTTTCTTACGTAGACCTGGCGATATTATATTACATTACCTGGAATATAGCTCATACTCAGATTTCTCCAATTGTCTCAGTAGTATCATTCGTATCTTTTTTTCCAGATCTAATTAAGAATCACAATTGTATTTATTGTATTAGTTTCCTATTGCTATTATCTCACAGTTTCTGTGGGTCAGGGAGTCTGGGCATGGCTTAGCTGCGTCTTCTGCTTCAGAGTCTCTTGCAGGCCACAATCAAGATATTTTTGCCTGGGGCTCCAGTCATCTCGAGACTCATTTCACTCATGTGGCTGTTGGCTGCCTGTGGTAGGCAGAATTTCACAGTGACTGCCTTCTGTGTAATCCCTCCTCTTAGTGCAGGTGGAATGCGTGACCAACCTCTAGCCAGTAGAGTGCAGCCAAATGTGATGGGAGAGTAACCCTTCATAAGTTATGTTATATGAGATTCTATCTCAGCAGGCTGGATCCAGAGAGCCTCCTGCTGTCTTTGAGGGAGTAAGCTGCATGTTCTAAGAGGGACTTTGAAAGGGACGACTGGCAAAGAATTGCAGACATCTTGGAACGAAGAGCAGCCACAGCCTAACAGCGAGAAAGCGGGGACCTCAGTTCCACAACTGCAGGAAACTGAATCTTGCCAGCCACCATACAGGCTTGGAAAAGGATGCTGAGTTCAGAAAGGAACACAGTCTCACCTAGCTGATTTTTAAGGGTCACTTTTGTGAGACTCTGAGTAGGGAGTAGCCAGCTAAGCTGTGCCTAGACTCCTGACATACAGAAAATGTTAGACAATACGTGTGTGCTTTTTTCAAAGTCACTAAGATTATGGTAATTTTTTACTCAGCAGTAGAAAACTTTTATACCACCACCCTTAGTTCCTTGCCATGTGAGCCTCTCCATTGGGACAGTTCATAACAGGGCATCTTGCTTCCTGCAAGGGGAAGTCACAGTCTCTCTTTTATAGCCTATCTTGGAATTAACATCCCATCACTTTAGCTGGATGCTGTTCATCAGGAGCAAGTTTCTAGGTCCAGCTTTCCCTACACACACAAGTGCATGCACCTGTGGGACCTGGAGCATGGGCACGCTCACTGTGTGGATTACACAAGGGTGTGAATACCAGGAGAGGGGATCACTGGGAGCCATTCCAGGAGCTACCTGCCACAGTTGTCCTTTCTCTTGAGTGTCTTTAATTCAGAATATCTACTTTTTTTAAAAAAAACTTTTATGACTAAGTCAGTTGTCTTGTGTGTTTCATCATCTGGATTTATCCTATTCTTTCTTCATGATTAATTTCATGTGAAGCATATTTGGTGTGAACCCTAATCACCAATGTTGTATACATCTACATATTTCCCATTTTATCACATTCAGAGGTGTATGATTTTGCAGGTTTGAAGGCTACTTGTATGTATTATTTTTCTGTGAATTGTCTGTTTATGTCTTCTGCCCATTTTTTTTTATCAAGTCAGTTTTCTCTCTCCTTTGACAGTTCCTTATATAATTGGGAGATTATATCTATGTGTGATATACATTGCACATATTTTTTTCCAAACATATTATTTTTATTTTGACTTTTATTGTGACTTTTGCCATTCATTCATTTTTATGGAGTCGAGTATAACTATGTTTTCTTTTTTTGCATATGAATTTTCCCTATAGCCAGATTATAAAGTAATTCACCCAGGTTTTCTTTTAATACTTGCATGGCACCATTGTTTCAGTTTAGATCTCTGATACATTTGGAGTGTATTCTGGTATATTTGTGGGAAATGGACCCAGATATTTTCCTCACAAATGGCTCTCTACGTTTCCTCCCTAATGGCTATCCCACATCATTTATTAAAAGTATCATTTTGTGCAGTATTTTTTTGCCTAGTGATTTGAAATGCCATCATCATCATATACTTAATGTCCCTGTATACTTGGGTCTTTTCTGGACTTTCTATTCTGTCTAATCAGGTGCCAGTACCACACTCTTTTAATTAAAGAAGATTAATAATACGTTTTATTATGAGAGGGCTAATCCTCACTTTTCCTTTTTCCCTCAAGTAGAAATCTATTTTGCATGTTTATTTTTTCCATATGAACATTAAAACCAAAATCCACATGTGTGACAGCAGACACAAACTGTTCGTTTTAAAGTTGGGAGCACATTGCATTTATAAATTAAGTTGGAGAATTTTTATCCAAAGTTTATGAATTTGGTTAATCTTATTCTATAATAAAGGATGTCTTTCTGTTTGTTCAAGTCTGTTTTGTGACTTTTAGAAATGTATTAAAAATTTCCTCTTAAAAGTTTCCACATTTATTTCAAGGTTGTTTCTAAGTATTTTATCTTTTTGATGCTATTGTGAAAAGGGATTTTCTCTTCCTTATTTCTTCTAATTGAATATTATATGCAAATATGTAGGTTATTACTCTTTTTAATGACAATTTTGTATCATCCTATCTTATTACATTCTTTTATTGCTTGTGTTAATTTTGAGTCTTTTTGTTTTTCCAATTGTACTATAACATTATGTCATCTGTGAAGAGGAATAATTATACTTACTTTCCAATTCCTATGCTTTGGATTACTTTACTTTATCTATTGTATTGACTAATACCTACAATTTAATGGTAGTGGAGATGGAGAGCATTCTTGCTTTCCAACTGATTTTACCAGGAATAACTCTAATGTTTTCCCATCAAGTAAGGTAGTAGTTTATGATGGCAGGGTGTGTGTGCGTGTGCGTGTGCGTGGACATGCATGTGTGTGCAAATGCTCATGTATAGTATCATGTTAAGAAAATGTCAATTCTCACTTTATTTGAATGATGAATGTTGTTAAAATTTGGTATCTATTCTGTTTATATTCTTTTCCTTCTTAGCTCTATTAGTATGGTGAGTTATATTACTGGGTTTCCTAATATTACAACAATCCTGCATTACTTCAAAATTTTTATTAAGTATGTTGGATTCTGCTTGCTTGTTCATTTTTACATAAATGAGATTGTATTGTAGAATTTCTAGTATGTTTTTTTCTGATGTATTTACCAGGCTTAGATGTCTGTGTTATACTTGCTTCATAAAAAGATTCTGGAAAGTTTTTTATTTTTCTGGAATAATTTATGTGACATTGAGATTATACAGTTTCAGAAGTTGTGTTGTGTTAAAATTCACCAGTGAAAACATCTGGGCCTGGTGATTTTGTGGGGTACTACTGAGATAATTTCCTCTATGGAAATTTGTGTTTTCTAACTCTACTGGTTCAATTTTGGTAAATTGTATTTTTCTGGGAAATTATCAATTTTATGTGAGTTTTCAATTTTATTTGTGTAAAGTTGCACAAAGTAACCTCTAAACACTTTTTCAAATTTTTTTTCTACTGAATTCAGGGCATGTTTTACTGTGATTTCTTATTTGGCATAGTGGTAACCACCTCTTACCTCCACACACACACACACACACACACACACACACACACACACACACACACACACCGCGCGCGCGCGCACACACACCGCGCGCGCGCGCACACACACCGCGCGCGCGCGCACACACACCGCACGCGCGCACGCGCGCACGCACACACGCACACACGCATACACGCACACACGCATGCACGCATTGGCTTCCAAATGTACCACCTGTGGTCCTGAGCAATTTCGGACCCCTTGATTTCTGTTACCCTTAGCCAGCACTCTGATACACCAGATCTCAGGCCTGTATTAAGAACTTTGCCACTCAGGGTGGTATCCTCTTTCTCCAGAAACAATTTTGTCCGTGTTCCATCAGTATTAGTATCTCACTGTTCAGTCCTGTTTCCCACACGGTCTGTGTGCGACTCTGCTCTGACATGGGCTCTGCAACAGCACTGCTGGCTTCAGAATGTTTACCTCCCAATATACACATAACTTAAAGTCTGAAGTATAATCTGCTTTCTGGTTAAAAAAAAACAACACAGGTTTTTATTTGTGCTTTATTTATTGGAATAGTTTGTGGAGGACAGGTGAAAAGATTCTGATTTCTATAGTTGCCATCATTTCTATGGAAACCTAGAAATCAAGATTTTTACTTTCAATAAAGGCTTCTACTGCTAAGACATACCAAATAAGCTTGAAATTACTTACCTATTTTAACAGCTTATGTTTGAGGGACCACTGAAATACCCTAATGGCTTACATCTGAGTAACTCCAGTGACGAGAAGCTCACCAACTCCTGTTATAACTTGTTCCAAAATTGGATATGTGTTTTAGTAATAACCTTCTCACTTGTACTTCACAAATTCTCCCTTTAGCCTTTTCCTGATAGTACCTAAATGCTGATCTTTAGGGACACATAGAGTAAGTGTAAGTGCTATTTTTCATCTAATCAATTTTACAATACTTGATGATTAAAAGTCATCACAAAATTTCTCTTTAAGAATAAATGATTCTAATTACATCGTATTGTGTCTAAATATAGAAATGTAGTTTAATACAGGATCACATTATAGGCACGAGCCTTTGTGCTTATTTCACTAGTTATACATAGTTTTAACTAGTCTCTTATCTCCTGAAAAAACGTTGTACATAATACAGCTTTCTTAATTTAGAAATGACTGTTTTCTTTATTGAACAAAATTTAGACAGATATTTTAGAATGCAAAGCTTGGTTAAAAACCATTGTTTATGTGTATGGTATAATTCCAAGTGATCCTTCGAAAACCTATAACTTTACAAGTTTAGAATTTGAGTACAGTTGTGCCTCTTTATCTTTAAAAATGCCTTAGTTTGAGTGTTTTAGTGGAAGGTCCCAACTAAGAACGTACTAGTAGATGTGAAAACAGTGCAATAATAATGACTTATAATCAAAAGAAGGCCAATAAACATGTTAGGTTCTATATTTACTGTGGAGATCTTGGAAACCTAGAGCTGAAATTTGTTTTTAACTTCATCCAGCTTTCTTTCTTTGGCTTTTTATGGCTTTCTCAATCACTCTACTTGTCTGCTATAGGAGGCTTTTATTTGCTGATAACGGCTATTAACCAGTTTCAAAGGTGGAGAAATAAAGTCACTGTTACACACGAGGCTATGCATTATCATACTAGGCTAAACTGATCCTGTCTTTAGCAAAAGCAGTGGAGGAAGAACAGAGCCAAGATATTAAAGGGAAACATCCCAAAGGGCAAGTTCTGCAGAGGATAGAAGCAAGGGGAGGTGTTTTTGTAACAAACCAAAGACTTGACTTTCCTGCATCATTTCCTGATTCAAGAGCAAAGCCTCTAAAACCCTAATCAAGAGATACTTCATAAGACACAGAAATATTAAAACTGAGCCCAAACTATTCTTTTAGCTTGCTGACCCTAGAGCTATCAAGGAAATTAATAGCTCATACGTGACATGATTCCCTATGGCTTCATGGCTGGACATTAATTCTTGTGAAGGGGCTTCTATCTTTTGTCTTGGCTCTGGAGTAAGTCTTTAGGTTCTGTCCTGTCCCCCTCTCCCAATGCCACATTATTGCCTCTGCTGCAGGTGACCCTCAAGGCATCACATTTCCTCTATGAGGGACCTCTATTCCATTTTTCATTTTTTTTTGGGGGGGGGGGTTCCTTAACCACCAAGCCACACACTTTTCATTGTTCAGTCTTAGAAGGGTGAGTTATGCCTTGACTATGGGCTTAGAGCCTCCTAACTTCCCTTCAAAGCAACTGAGAAGAGCTTTTACAGAATGTTTAGCAATAACTGAAGGAATTTAGAAAATACTCAGAATAACAGTTACATCTGCCTAGCTTCAGCTAGCATGGCTCCTTGACTCATTCCTGGTTCAACTCTGTGTGCCTAGGACCAGTTTGTTTTCCATGACCAAAAACTCTGAAGCTCTGTGCTTCAGAGTGAAGGCCAAAATGATACCCTACTGTTCCTTTCTTCTTCTCTCCTTATACCCCAGAGATAAGAGAGGAAATTTCCTTGTTTCCTGCCCTATAATCAGTATCTGTACAGGATAGTTGACAGAGAGAACATATTTTCTTCAGGGTCATGAGTACCTTTCCCAGTCTGGCTTATGCAGTTTTAGAGAGCACCCTGTGAGCCCTGAGGGAGACTATACCAGCTCACTCCAGGTGTTTCCAAATCTCACCTTTAATAACCTTATAGCATGGCTAGTATATAATGAAGCAGGTGAGAGAAGAGACTCCATCAGACTGGAATGATAGGATTCATTGAAAGCTGGTCTTTTATACAAATTGCCTTCTACACATACGTCTGTTAATTTCTCGGTCTTTCTTCACTTTTAATTCCTATTTCAAATTTGTCTTTTTAAAAAATTTATGTTTAATTGAAACATAATTGATTATGCATATCTGTGGGGTACAGTGTTGAATATCAATATCTGTGTGCAATATGTGATCCTCAAATCAGGATAATTACTATATTTATCATTACACAATGTAGTCATTTTTTGTGGCCCTTTACGAATTTCTCACTAATCCCCCTCCGATCCCCCTTTTATCCACTCCTGTGATCTACCTTTTTTATTTTGTTTTTAAATCATGATCCTTTTCTTTTCTCCTACAAATTATTTTTTAGACATGGAGGCCATATAAGTGATCTATTTGTCTATTCCTTCCTGTGGGCAATAATATCTGTAATTTAAAAATAAAAAATGTCTCTTCCCTTTAATAATTCTATTTTGACATCACCTCAAACCAGGCTCCTCTTTTCCATTTATGATTCCCTCAAGTCAGGCTCTGGATATTAGCATCTTCTACTTTAAAATGTGTAAATGGACAACCTGTAACATTTAATTTCTATCTCAGTAGAAGTAACTTATAGATAACATAGGAATAGGTCATAAATTTTGAGGAAATTAGCAAAACAAAATAAAAGCATTCAATTGACACTCAAAAAAGAAAAACAAGGCATGAATTTTGCTTCTGTCTACATATTTGTTGTCAAGGCTTACTGTTGTCCTGAGGAATTTATAATTTGAAATTATAAATGTATAAAAGGTAAAAACAAATGTATAAAAGGTAAAAACAGTAAAATTTATACATATAACTTAGTACTAAGAAAATGCAGAAGTATTTAAAGGTGTAATTAGTTCTTCAAAGTAGTCTGTATGGTAATAAAAACTTTTTTATTTTAACTTCTGGGGGACATCCTTAGTATTTTCATAGTAATATTGAGATGTTATTTTCTACAGTGTTTGACACTTGTATTTGTAGTGCAAAAGCAATGGTGGATAAAACTGCTGCCACCACCACACACACACACACACACACACACACACACACACACACACACACACACACACACACAATAATATACATGCACATGATATTATATGCATATGCACACACACATATATTTGTATATATAATCGATACTCATTGTTTGCAATAATGATATTCTCTAAAGTCACCACACATCCCTAATTAGTGAATCTTGGACCATTGTTCCTAGGAGGAACGCAGGGTGAGATTCCTGGGAGCCTCTCATCACAAAATTCTCATCAGCCAATTAACATATCACCTTGTTTTATGTGTGTTCCTGTATAAAGACACCTTATTTAATATATATTGATTTATTAATATTGAACTGATGGCCAACATTATAACTCATGCCTGAACAAAACTTATTTAATGGGTATTTTCTCTATAAGCCATATCACAGCCTTCCTGCACTTAGGAACACGAGACAGTCTTTTAGCACTGAATTTAGAGGTCATTTTAAATAGCAAGATCACCAACAAAAAGCATAAAAATGCAAAAAATCTGGCACTAAATAAACCACAAAACAGACATTGTTTACATCATGGGATCTGGAACAGGTGGCCGAACATCGACTCATTTGATCTTGTTCAGGAACACGTGCAACTGGTGGCTCAAATTTTTCCGTGCTCTGCACATGTCCATGAATGTCTGCCAAAGTGCAGCAAGTATTGCTTTTGGTGTTACAAATAAATTTTGGTTAGTAGGAAAATTCACAAATAAGAATCTGTGAATAATGAGGATCAACTGTGAATATATATAAATGTATCCCAATTTTACTTAAGAATGTCCTTGAGAAAGCATTAAAAAGTATTAATTACATTTCAATCCTTGAGAACATATCTTTTTTAATATTCCGTGTGACAAAATGGAAACTTTGCCTAAAGCTCTTCTGGATACTAAAATGCTTGAGGAATTGGGTTGCAAGCTGATAGGGCCACTGTTTTCGTGGAATACCATTCTTACTTGAAAGAGAACCTGACGATTATTGTTTTTCAAACTTGGTTATTTGGTAGACAATGTCTTGAAAATAGGTGGAAAAAATGAGCCTGTTACATCAAAAAACTGAAAATTTTTAAAAATTGACAATATTTGTTACCAATGATAAAATTCAAGTTTTGGGAAGCATGTTTCTGCCAACATGAGTTTAATAGCTTATCAGTACATAGACTTTTCTAATAAAAAAAAAATGGTGGTGGTATTAACAAATGTGTTTTGAACACTCTATCATAACGTTTTTCAACATTTAAAATATCTTTTTACCTTGATCATCCAGTAACTTCCAGAAGACGAATGTATAATGTTACAAATATTTCGTGGGTATATAAAAAATCTATTTAAAGTTCAAGATAGACCACTAGATTTGAATATAACAGAGTAAAAAAAAAATTATTGATATGGTTTCAGATTCCATATTGCAGTTAACTTAAGAAACTATTGCTTCTTAAATTTATGTGTAGTATCAAAGAAGATCTATAATTATCTGAAAGGCTATTAAAACACTCTCCATTTTTCAACTGTATATCTGTGTGAGGATGGATTTTCTTCCTATACTTCAACCGAAACAATATATGGTAGCAGATGGAATGTTGAAGTAAATAACAGAATCCAGCTCTCTTCTAATAAGATAAACATTAAAAAGATTTACAAAAATGTAAAACAATGCCACTCTACTCACCAGTTTTTCTGTCATGTAAAATAGTTTTTTTTTCCATTAAAATATTTGCTAATCTGTGATGGATTTATTGCTTTTTTAAAATTAATATTTAATTTAAAATATTTAAGTAAAATGGATTTTAGAATTATAGTATTAATTTCTATTATAGTACATATTAACAGATATAACCCACCTAAACAAAAGCTCTGTGGAGTCTTTAACAATGAAGGTAAAGAGGTGTTGAGACCAAAAGGATTAAAGACCACTGCTTTATGTATATACATTTCTATATTCAAATATGTAAAATCTGTCTCTAGATTGGAGGGATTAGCTTATAGCAGACCGTTTCTCATTCCTAGGATAGTTAGAAAAGCTCAACAAAACACAAAAACAATCTGTCTGAGAGAAGCAGGGAGCTACCAGGTCAGCAGGAATTGAGGGGCCAAGACCCAAAAGAAAAGAGAAATACATTGAGTGGGGTCTGACATTTTATGTTGGTTTTTTCCTCAAGGCATTTTCTGATTCATAGTTGTCATGGGTGATGAGGTTGAGAAACTGACATTTAGCAATCTTACAGGCCTGGAGAAACAAAATTGGATGAAGCTAGGAGTTAGCAAGGACTTGAGAGGTCACAATCTCAGAGAAAAGGACAGCTATTATCATGAATCCAACATTCTGCATCACTTTTCTCCTTGAAACATTCTCTAGTTTGTAAGGTGCAGGCAGATCAGATAAGCCAACCAGAAAGCAACCATGAAGAAGCTTTAAAGCAAGCAAAGTCATCAGCATTTTCATTAGCTGAAGAAAAAACTGTGGTTAAGTTCCTGCCAAGGTAAATGTGCCTTGATAAACATTCAAGACTTTCTCTTAGGACCTCTGGAGGATTATACCCTAGGAATAAAGGTGAAGCAAAAAAGGAATTTATCAGGCTTTGTAAAGATTAAGATATAGCTTTGATTTGCTTAGTTTATTGGATTAAGGTGAGCAGTTTCTACTTTAATTACCTGCCAGAGAGTAAAGAAAATCATCTCTGTAGAATTCAAACATTATCCAGAGCTTCAAGTAAAAATACAGACAATAGAAACAGACTAACTGATGATCCAGATATTGGTGTTATCAAGTATAGACTTTAAAATAGTAAATTCACCAGAGATTTGGAATTTATTTTTTAAAATTACATAGAAATGCTAGAATTGAAAGTTATAGTAATTGAAATTAAGAACTGATAGGTTTAATACCAGACTAAACATTAGCTTATCTGAAAGATAGATCAGAGAGAAAAAAAAATCCACACTTAGATATAGTGAGAAAAAGAGGATGAAAAATAGAGAAAATAAAATACATATGTGACAATGTGAAAAGGTCTAATATACATGCGATTGAAGTCCCATAATGGGGGGTGGGGAAAGAAAGGAAAAGAGGGGAACAGAGAAAATATCTGAAAAAATATTGGCCGAGAATTTCTCCAAACTGATTAAACATATCAAGCTACAGATTTAAGAACAATCAGGATAAAGGTAAAGAAAACTTACCTGATATATAGTAAAACTGCTAAAAGACAAAGAGAAAAGTGTAAAAAAGTAGCCAGAGACACGCACACACACGGAAACCAAAAGACAATAACGTGATATCTTTAAAGTGCTAAGAAATTAACTATAGCCATTAAGGATATGCTAATATGAAGCCGAAAACATTCTCAATAAAAAATGAGAGAATTTATCAGTAGGAGATGCAAACTAAAAGAGACACTAAAAAAACTTCAGCAAGATGGAGTATGATCTCAGAATCCTAGAAATAGGAAAAAAATTAGAGTAATTCAAATGGTAAATATGTGGGTAAATCTAAAGGAATATTTACTATATAAAATGGCTATGTCTTGTGGGGTTTGAAATATAGGTGAAATAAAATACATGTCAACATTAGGACAAAATGTGGGAGGGACATGGAGATGAAGTGTTGAAAGTTTCTTGTATTGCTAGGAAGTGATAAAATGAATTAATTTATATTACCCT
This sequence comes from Cynocephalus volans, assembly GCF_027409185.1. NCBI lineage: Eukaryota > Metazoa > Chordata > Mammalia > Dermoptera > Cynocephalidae > Cynocephalus > Cynocephalus volans. Next base: position 139,039,320 of record NC_084461.1, on the reverse strand, counting down.
GAATAAGTTAATGATGCATGTCGTAATTTCTAGGGTAATTGTTAAAAGAATAGTGAAAGCTAACAGATGAGAAAAAAAGTGGAATAATAAAAATACATTTGATTCAAAATAAGGCACAAAAGGAGAAAAATGGAAACATAAAAGAGGTGAAATAAAAAATGAATAGAAAAATTGTATATTTAAAGCCAACTATCAGTAGTTACGTTGAATGTAAATGGGTTAAATGCTTCAATTAAAATTTGGCACTTCTCTAAATGGATAAGAAACAAAACCCAACTATATGCTGCTTACAAAAGACACATTTTAGATATAGGGGCACAAAAAGATTGAACAAAAGTTTGAAGAAAGAAATGTTTTATATTTGTAGTATATGTGGGAATGTAAAGTTTCTATTCCACCTTTTCTGGCCTTCGAGAGTATAGCTTTTCCTAATTAATTGTTTTTACAGTTAAAGGCTTAATTGGATAGATTTGTCTTAGGTATAATTGATTAAAATATTTCCTCTAAAATTTCATGTATTTCTGTTTAAGCTTTTTATTAGGGAAATTTCATGCCTATACAAACATAGAAATGATATAATGATCTTGATTTACCCATCACTTAGTTTCAATGATTAAGTACTTAGTTAATCTTGTTTTAACTATTTCCCTACCCCTGGATGATTTTGCAGCAATTCTCAGATATCATATGATTCCATCTGTAACTATTTTAGTATATATCAAAATTTAAGAAATCTTACAAAATAATCATAATAATATAATACCTTAAAAAAAAAACACTAAGGGCTGGGAGTGGGGTATGGGAAGTGATTTCTAATGGGTATGAAGTTTCTTTATGGGGTAATAAAAATGTTCCAGAATTACATAGTGACCATGGTCACACAACTTTGTGAATATACTAAAAACCATTGAATTGTACACATTAAAAGGGTGAATTTTGAGGTATATGAATTATATCTTGATTTAAAAAACAAAATAATTCCTCAATATTTAACTATGATATTTCAAATTAGATCATTCAATTAGTTACTATTTTATAAGTTGCTACTACATAAAGTTTACTTGGAGAATATCTAGGTCTGTTGATGTGCTTATACCTAAGATCACCATAAAACACCTAAACTGTGATGTAAATCTACTTTTTAGGAATGCTAAGACCTTTTTGGTGTTAATTCTTTTATTTTTTTAGTATATCAAACATTACTGGCTATGGTTTTGTAGAATCCTCAGGCATAGTAGAAATAAAGTTATCATCAATCAAAATAGGTTTCCAAGAGTGTATTTTACAGTTTTTGCAATACAATGATGACAACTACTGCTATCACTAGGTAACATTTATTTATTTATTTTTGGAGGCTGGCCAGTACAGGGATTGGAATCCTTGACCTTGATGTCATCAGCACCACACTCTACCAAGTGAGCTAACCAGGCAGCTACCCTACTAGCTAACATTTATTGAGAACTTATGTTTCAAGCAATGTGCTAAAAGTTTTAAATGCATCATCTGAGTCCTCACAACAACTCTATGGAGGGGGGGTTAGGGGAAATAACCTTAACACCCTTCTAGGCTGGTAAGTGGCAGCTCTAGGATTCAAGCCTTGGCCTTTGAGCTCCTGAGCCAGATGGTAACTACTATACTACATGACTGTCACTGTAATTAGCACAGCCTTCCAGTTTACCGTCTTAGTCAGATCCCCCCTGGGCCTTTTGTCATGAGTTAATGCACAGAATAAGGAAATACATTTTGTGTAAGTGCCAGTTTCTCTCATATGTTATATCCAGAGCTGGGGTAGAAGCATTGAAGCATTTGGAGGAATATTAAATTCTTATTTATTTATTTTTTTAGTGTTTCAATGTGTGCTATATAAACACATTTTTATGAAGTGCTTTTATGTCCTTGCATAAATCAACATGTGACAAGAGACTATTTCTATGTATTTCACCCAATGAAGTATAAGATACCAATGGCTTTTAGATATTCTTTACAATTCTGCTAATACATTACTTTTCATTTTGAAAGCCACTAGATATGTAGAATAAAATAAAACTATTTTTAAGTGGTTATATTCTTTGAGAACTTCTTGGTTTTACTCTTAGGCTTGTCCTCCCTGTCTTGCTGTGAGAATCCTGGGTTTAGTTAGGCATCTTCTGTAGGTTACAGCCTTGGGAACATATTTAATGCCAAGCATAAAAATCCAATAAATGCCCAACTCAGCCTTATTCCCAGTATAGAAACTCAGCCACACAGTCCCCAGGGAGATCTGAGCTGCTCTATGGGGCTATTCACTCTAGAATTTTGCTGTTGGACTTCACAATGCAAGTAATTTTTTTTACCTGCCCTCCTATACCCAACTTCTTTCTACAATTTGTTGAGCAAATATAAGAAGACTTTTACAAAGAAAAACATTATTGCTTATTGAGAGCTTATACTGTACCAGACAGTTTTAAATGCTTAAACATACCAAGGGTCCACAAAGTTTTTACAGGACCAGATAGTCAATATTTTAGGACTTGCATGCCGGATGGAATTTGTTGCAACTACTCAACTCTGTCATTGTAACAGGAAAGCAGCCACAGACAATTCCTAAACAAATGATGCAATTGTGTTCCAATAAAACTATTCAAAAAAGCAAGCAGCGGGCTACTCAGCCAGCAGACTAATTTGCCAGCTCTCACCTGGCATATACTCTCTCATTTAGTTCTCACAAAAACCTAGCAAAGTAGGCACTATTATTATCTCCCCTGTTTTACAGATTGGGATACAGGGAAACAGAATAGCTAAGAAATTTGTTCAAGATCACATGATTAAAGTAATGGAATTGTCAACATGAACCCAAGCAGTCTATCAGAAGAGTCCATGCTCTTAACAATATGTCATACTGCCTCTTGAGTAGAGAAGGTAGCAAGAAGGTATCATTTTATAACTGTCATACATTTGAAGTTTCAGGCACAATGCTATGCTTTTACCTTAAACAACCCTGACAGGTAGGTGATAATATTCTCCATTTTTTCAATGAGAAAGTTAAAGCTTAAGGAGTTTGCTTGAGGTCATATTACTAGTAAGTAGTGGAGTCTAAATTAGAGTTTGGGTCAAATTCACCTAGGTCTATGTCCCCTTCATAAAGACAATAGAGCATACTGGTTTAAAAAAACAAAAAACAAACAAAAAAAAAACTTTATGGACTTCACTGCTCTCACCTGAGGAAATGACCAGATCTAGGTATACTCATGGTAGTGAGAAGCTGAGTACAGTAGTCACCTAGGGCTTCCATAACAAAATACTATAGACTGAGTGGATTAAATAAAAGCTATTTATTTTCTCAGTTTTGGAGTCTAGAAGTCCAAGATCAAGGTGCCAGCATGGTCGGTTTCTGGTGAGGGTCCTCTTCCTGGTTTATAGAAGTTGCCTTCTCTCTGTGTCTTCATGTGGTAGAGAAAGGGCAGGCTCTCTGGTATCTCTTCTTATGAGGACCCACCCTCATGACCTCATCTAAATCTAGTTATCTCCCAAAGGCCCCATCTACAAATACCATCACATTGGAGGTTAGGGCTTCAACATATAAATTGAGTAGGGGGAGGCACAATTCAGTCCATAGCACTGAGTTAAGGGAGTGGATGTAGGAAATGGAGGGGACTAGACTAGGAAACTAAGAAGCCAGAGTGCTGGATAATTTATTCACATATATATTAAAATTTCAAAAACTAATGTAGGAATAGTAATAAAGAAACTAACACCCAAGAACTAAAAGTGTTAGAGAATTTAGGGGAGTGGCCCTAATTCAAGGGTCATTTGATGACAGCCACAAGAAGGAATAATGTATGATATAATGTGATGACATGAGGTTCAAGAACTATTTGCTCATTTGTTTTTTAAACAGACAAGGAAAAGAATCTGGAAGCCACAATGAGAAGCAAGGAGAAAATTCCTCACCTCAATACACTCAGTGGTCAGGAAGTACATGAGAAAAATGATGAACTATTTGAGAGGGCTGCAAGGGAAGCTGTGTCCTCAAGAGAGATCCGGGTCTCATGCATTGATTGTACTAAGGTAAAGGCAATGTTGAGCAAAGAGGGAGATGATAGAAGTTTTGCTATTGACGGGTGGTGAGTTAAAATGGGTTTAATGAAAAAGTTTCAGATTGGAGACAGATGAGAGATGAGGGCAAAAAGAATGTGCAGCACTAGGTGAAGAATAGAATGTTGGAGATGAGGGGTGATCTGGGAACCTAGAGTGGGGAGGGGATCCATGTGTGATTGTCCAATAAAAAGCATAGTAAGGTACAACTTAGTGGGCTCAAAGCATATAGCACTGGCAAGGCTGTGCATACTCAAAGTCATGGAGTTTCCTCTTAACTCTTATCATGGGGGTAGAAATCTAAGGTAGTGTTGATCCTCATGTACTGGTTCCTTCTTAACTCCTGCTGGGGAAAGGGCAAATTTACTTTGAAGGGTGTATGCTCACCTTGACCTTGTTGATAGACATTGCTGGCTTCTGTGGGAAACTGGATGTTACTCCAAGTGCAAAGGCCCCTCCTCAGCCTTGATGATGTGGGTGGAAGACACAGGAAAGGTGTGTTCTTTGTTCCAATAACCAGGTTTCCTTTTTCTGTGTTCATCAGTCACATACTCACTTTTTCCAGACTGTGCCATTACACATAGCTTTACCCTTTCCATAATCCTGATTTCCTATAACTTAGGATCTGACCGCCATCTCCTTCTTTAAGTTCACTACCTCTACCCTCAACTTCAACTGTTTTTTTTTAATGAAAGCAGTTTTTATTGGTTCAAATTATCCACAGTAGATACATAAATTAATTAGTTAGAAAGTTGTTCACTTTACTTTGCTTGAGTAGATACAACTTGAATAATAATAATAAGGATATTAAAATTGTATGCCACATAAATGTGTGCCTCCCTACAAAGAAAGTTCGGGGAGGGGTGTAAAACTGCACAGTAGTGGGTATATATATATTATTGGTATGTTTAAAATTTACTAATTTTTTTTACTTGAAACATAATGGATTGTATATATCTGTGGGGTACAACATTGAATATCAATATTTGTGAGCAATATCTGATGCTCAAATCAGGATAATTAGTATCCTGTAATTTAACATTACACAATGTAATCATTTTTTGTGGCCCTTTACCAATTTCTTGCTAACCCATCCCTCATTTCTCACCTGTGGTAGTCTCAGTTCTGTTCTCGCCTTTTGAAAGTTCAATGGATTATTGGGATTGCTGTATCGTTCTTTTTACTATTTATTATTTTTATCTCCCATTTATGAGAGAGGATATTTGGTATTTCTTTTTCTGTACCTGGCTTATTTCACTCAACATAATTTTCTCCAAGCTGATTTATATTGCCGCAAATGGCAGAATTTCATTCTTTTTTATGGCTGAGATGTATTCCATTGTGTATATATACCATGTTTTCCTTAGCCAGTCTTCCATCGAAGGACAGTTAGGTTGGTTCCATATCTTGGCTACTGTAAACAGAGCTGCAATAAACGTGGGAGTTCAGGTATCCTTGAACATGATGATTTCTATTCCTTTGGGAATATACCCAGCAGTGAGATTGCTGGATTGTATGGCAGTTCTATCTGTAGTTGTCTGAGGAACCTCTGTACTGTTTTCTATAACTTTTACACTATTTTACAGTCCCACCAACATTGTAGGAGGGTTCGCCTTTCTCTGCTTCCTCAGCAGCATTTATTATTCTCTGTCTTTTTGATAATGGCCAGTCTAACTGGGGTGAAATGATACCTTAATGTAGTTTTGACTTGCATTTCCCTGGTGTTTAGTGATGTTAGCATTTTTTCATGAGTCTGTTGGCCATTTTTATATCTTCCTTTGAGAAATGCCTATTCAGTTCCTTTGCCCATATTTTAATTGAGTTAGTAGTTTTTTTGTTAAGTTGTTTGAGGTTTTGTATATTCTGGATATTAATTCCTTGTTGGATGCATAGTTTTCAGATATTTTTTCCCATTCTGTAGGTTGCCATTTCACTCTGTTAATTGTTTACTTTGTTGTGCAGAAGCTTTTTAGTTTGATATAATCCCATTTGTTTATTTTTTCTTTTGTTGCCTGTGCTTCTGGGGGCTTACTCATAAAGTTTTTGCCCAGTCCTTCTACTTGAATTGTTTCCCCTATATTTTCTTTCAGAAGTTTTAAAGTTCAGGCTTTCTATTTAAGTCTTAGATCCATTTTGAGTTGATTTTGGAATATGGCAAGAGGTATGGGTCTAGTTTTATTCTTCTACACATGGGTGTCCAGTTTTCCCAGCACCATTTACAGAAGCATTCTTTTCCCCAATGTATGTTCTTGTTGCCTTGGTTAAAGATCAGTTGTCTGTAGGTATGTGGGTTGACTTCTGGGTTCTCTATTCTGTTCCATTGGTCTGAGTGTTTGTTTGACAGAACCATGCTGTTTTGTTTACTACAGCTTTGGAACATAATTTGAAGTCAGGTAGTGTTATGCCTCCAGCTTGTAGTTGTTATTGTTCAGGATTGCTTTGGCTATTCTGGGTCTTTTGTTGTTCCACATAAATGTTAGGATTGCTTTTTGTATATCTGTGAAGAATGTCATTCATATTTTGGTAGGGATTGCATTGAATCTGTAGATCACTTTGGGTAGTGTATTAGTCCATTTGTGTTGCTTATAACAAAATATATGGAACTGGGTATTTTATAAAGGAGAACAAAATGTATTGCTTATGGTTTCTGAGGCTGGGAAGTCCAAAGTTCATCTGGTGGCAGCAACAGTTACCCAATGGTCTCACATTGCAAGATGGTGGAAGCAGAGAGAGCAGAGAGAGCAACAGAGACAGACTCTCCTCTTCTTTTAAAGCCTTCAGAACCATGCCCTGACCACCATTTTTAATCCATTCACTACTGCATGGTCCTACAATCTAATCGCCTCTTCAAGACTCCACCTTTCAATTATCAATATAGAATTTCCCACCCTCTGAACAGTCACAATGGGAGCTAAGTTTCTAATACATAAAACTTGGGGGCCACAATTCAAGCTTCAATGAGTTTTGGGGGGATATAATTCAATCCACTTCAGGTAGTATGAACATTTTCACAATGTTACTTTTTCCAATCCAAGAGCATGGAATGTCTTTCCTTTTTTGTGTGTTCTCCTTAATTTCTTTCAGCAGTAATTTATAGTTCTCATTGTAGAGATCTTTTACTTCCTTGGTTAAATCAATTCCTAAGTATTTTATTTTATTTTATGTTTTGGTGACTATTGTAAATGGGCTTGCTTTCTTGTTTTCTTTTTCTACTAGTTTGTTATTAGATATAAAAATGTGACTGATTTTTGTGTATTGGTTTTGTATCCTGCAACTTTAGTGAAATTGTTTATCAGCTCTAAGAGTTTTTTGGTAGAGTCTTTGGGTTTTTCTATGTATGAGATCATGTCCTCTGTAAACAGGAACAGTTTGTCTTCATCTTTTCCAATCTGGATGCCCTTAATTTCTTTTTCTTGCCTGATTGCTCTGACCAGTACTTCCAACACTATGTTAAATAAGAGTGGTAAGAGTAGGCATCCTTGTCTTGTTCCTGTTCAGGAACAATATTGGCACTGGGTTTGTCATATATGGCTTTTACTGTGTTCACATACTTTCCTTCTTTACCAAATTTGCTGAGAGTCTTTGTTATGAAGTGATGTTAAATTTTGTCAAATGCTTTTTCTGCATCTATTGAGATAATCATATGGTTTTTGTATTTGATTTTGTTGATGTGGTGTATCACATTTATTGACTTGCATATGTTGAATCATACTTGCATCCCTGGGATGAATCCCATTTGATCATAGTGTATAATTTTTTGATGTTTTGCTGTATTATGTTTGCCAATATTTTGTTGAGGATTTTTGCATCCATGTTCATCAGAGTTATGGGCCTGTAGAGTTATTTTTTTGTTTTGTATTGTCTGATTTTGGTATCAGAGTGATGCTGGCATTATAGAATGAGTTTGAGAGAATGGCCTATGTTTCAATTTTTTGGATTAGTTTGAAGATAATTGGTATTAATTCATCTTTAAAGGTTTTGTAGAATTCAGCTGTAAAGCCATCTGATCCTGTGCTTTTCTTTGTTGGGAGACTGTTGATTACTGCTCCCATCTTGTTGCTTGTTACTGGTCTGTTCAGGTTTTTTATTTCTTCTTGATTCACTCTTGGTAGTTTATATGTGTCCATGAATTTATCCATTTCCTCCAGGTTTTCAAATTTGTTGGCATATAGTTGCTTATAATAGTCTCTAATGATTCTTTGTATTTCTGTTGGTATTGGTTGTAATGTCTCCCTTCTTATTTATGATTTTTGTTACTTGGATCTTCTCTCTCACTCTTTTTTTTTTTTGGTTAACCTAGCTAATGGTTTGTCTGTTTTGTTTTTACCCTCAAATCACCAACTTTTTGTTTCATTGATCTTTTATATCTCTATTAGGGTCTATTTGATTTACTTCTGCTCTGCTCTTAATTGTTTCTTTCCATCTATTAATTTCGGTATTGGATTGTTCTTGATTTTCTAGTTCTTTGAGGTATATTTGAAATCTTTCTTTTCTTTTGATGGAAGCATTTATTGCAATAAACTTTCCTCTTCATACCACTTTTGCAGTATCCTACAAGTTTTGATATAATTCGTCTTTATCTTCATTAGTTTCAGGAAATTCTTTGATTTCTGTTTAACTACTTCTTGGGCCCGTAGATTGTTCAGGAACATGTTTAATTTCCACGTATTTTGTAGTTTTCAGAGTTTTTCTCATTTTTTGATTTCTAGTTTTAATCCATTGTGGTCCAAAAGATACTTGAATTTATTTCAGTATTTTAAATTTGCTGAGACTTGACTTGTGACCTAACATGTGGCATATCCTGGAGAATGTTTCATCTGCTGGTAAAAAGAATGTGTATTCTGTAGTTGTTGAGTTGTTGGATGAAATGTGAGGTAGATATCTGTTAGGTCCAATTGGTCTAAAGTTCATTTTAAATCCTGTGTTTCTCTGTTGATTTGTTGTCTTGATGATCTGTCCAAAGCTGAGTGAGGGGTGTTCAGGACCCCAACTATTACTGTACTAGGGTCTATCTCTTGGATTAGATTTAATAGTGTTTGCTTTATATATATGGGTGCTCTGGTCTTGGGTGCATATATATTTATGATATGTCCTCTTGCTAGATAGATCCCTTTATCATTATATAATGTCCTTCTTTTAATGGTTTTTGGTTTATAGTCTACTTCATATGATATATAAATAGCTATTCCTCCTTGGTTTTGGTTTCCATTTGCATGGAATATCTTTTTCCATCATTTCACTATTAGCTCTGTGTGTGTTTACAGGAGTGGTTAGTTTCTTGAAGACAGCATATAGTTGGGTCTGGCTTTTTAATCCAGTTAGTCTGTGTCTGTTGAGGGGGAGTTAATTCCATTTATGTTTAGGGTTGTTATTGAGAGGTACAGTCTTACCCCTGGCATTTTAACAATTTTCCTTGAGATGTTTTAAATATCTTTTTTCTTTTTTTCCCATTTTATTGTTTGTCTTCAGTGTTTCTTGGTTTTTTGACGTGGTAAGATATAATTTATCTCTCTTTCTTATTTGCACTTTTGTTCTACCAGTGGGTTTTGTTCTTTTCGTATATTCATGGTAGTGGTTATCATTTTTTTTGGATTATAGATGCAGGACTCCCTTGAGGATTTCTTGTAGGACTGGTCACGTGGTGAACTCTTGCAGTTTTTATTTGTCTGGGAAATACACTGTTTCTCCCTCATTTCTGAAGGATAACCTTGCTAGGTATGGTATCCTTGGCCGGCAGGTTTGTTTTTGCTTTGGTTTTTGTTATTTATTTATTTATATTTTTTTAGCATTTTGAATATATCATGCTATTCTCTTCTGGTCTGTAGAGTTTCTGTTGAGAAGTCTGCTGTTAGTCTGATGGGAACTCCCTTATACATGATTTGATGCTCTTCTCTAGCTGTTTTTAAGAGTCTCTCTTTTTCTTTGAATTTTGCCAGTTTGACTATTATGTGTCTCAGAGAGGACCTTTGTGGATTGTATCTGTTTGGAGATCTTTGAGCCACCTGGACCTAAATGTCTGTGTCTCTTCCTATACCTGAGAATTTTTCTGCTATTATTTCATTGAATAGTTTTTAAATGACTTTTTCTTTCTCCTCCCCTTCTAGAACACCCATGATTCAGATGTTTGTGTGCTTAAGGTTGTCTGTTAGCTCTCCTAGATCTTCTTCTTTTTTCTTTTTGATTCTTTTCTGGTTTTTTTTTTTTTTCCTTCTCTTTTTCTTTTTCTTTTTTGTTTATTTGCTTGGGTGATTTTGAAAAGACCATCTTCAAGATCAGAAAATCTTTCTTCTGCTTATTGTAACCTGCTCCTTAAACTCTCAGTTGTGTTTCTTGCTTCATTGAATGAATCCTTGAGTTTCTGGACTTTTACATTCTTTTTTAAGGTATTAATTTCTTTCTAATTTTCCTCCTATATCCTGGATACTTTTTCTCATTAAATTGTGTCATGTAACTGAGTCTTCTTGTATCTCATTGAGTTTCCTTAAGAATATTGCTTGGAATTTCTTTTCACTTATTTCAAGAGTTTCCTACTCTGTGTGGTCGGGCAATTGAGAATTATTGTATTCCTTTGGTGGTGTCATATTTTCTTCTTTTTTTTTTTTTTTTTTTTTTTTTTGTATTTTTAGTATACCTACACTGATGTCTGTTCATCTGATAGAGGAGTTATTTCTTCTATTATTCTAGGGTGTGCTTTGAGGAGAGAGACTTCCTCCCATAGATGTGTTTTTTATTGACCATTAAATAGGATGTTTTAGTACTGGTTTCAGGTAGACAAAGTAGTGTAGTCTCTGTGTGGGTACTTTGGCTATATTCGGTGTTGGAGTTGTGTGTGAATGCCTCCATTGCCTAGGCACTGTGACACTTAGTGACTTCTTGCTTAGGATAATGACATTGTGTTTGTTCATTGAGTACATGGGCAAGCTCTCAAGTTCTTGGGAGAAGTGAATGGGTGATGTGTCACTCTTTGGCTGGGATGGGTGACCCTGGGTGGGCTTCTTAGTACTCTGGCTAGTGTCCCATGAGCCTGATGAGTGCAATGGGGTATATTGGAGCTCTTCAGTTTGAATGGGTGACCCTGGGTGGGATTTATCTTTCCTCTTTCGTACAGGCAGAGTCCCCTTGGGTCCTTGCTTCCACTGTTTGGAGGATGGGTTGGTGGTAATTGGGAATTTTCTTCTCTACTTTATTTGGGTATCCTGGTTTCTGCAGTCTTAGGGGTTTCTGTGTGTGTATCTCCTCGGATCAAGACAGTTGCATGTGCTGCACACATACTTCCCACTCCCTGGTGTGCTATAGCATGTGGCAACATAATTAACCTTATAGGTTGGGACACTGGGTCATGTGTGTGCACTCGTTCACCTCCTTCCCTGGTCTCCTTTGATGGTAACCTTGTGTCAGTGCAGTCAAGTGGTTAGTGAAACATCTGCATGGCGGTGATGGTTGCTGCTGTGTTGGCAAGCTTCCTTCAAAGTGGAAGTGACTGTTATGGTGGCAGTGGTGTCTGTGGAAGTGCAAGGGGCTACCTGTGGCTGCTGAGGTCCCCAGGCATGCTTCCTGCTGTCTGCTGGTCAGACAGGGGGCTGCATGCTTCCTCCCATCTGCTGCTCAGCCTCAACTGTCTTTCAAACCCACCTGAACATTCAATTTATTAATCCTACTACATTTTTGGCTATACCTCACCACCACAATGACCTCACCTTGCTTCTTAAATTCCAAGGTCAGTCATTATAATCATTACCTTTTACACAACCTTGATTCTCTCTCACTCCCTCATGCCTGTATCTGTGCAGCTGAACGTGGCTGGAATAAAACATATAATTGGTCTGATTTTGTCTCACTTTAAATTCATGACCATAATTTTCAAGGGGACTCTTGATTCTGCAAAGCAAGAATACTGTACATTCTCAGTCCCCATTCACTCTCCTGTTTTCTACATAACTATTTTATATATCATTTTCTTCTTTAAAAACTTCGATACCTCCTCCCTCATCTCACTCTTAATGATGATCTTCCTCCTATTCCACTGAAAAAATTGATGTGAGAGAGAAAATCTTCCACCAATTCCTCCATCACATCTATTCCTTTGCCAGCTTTGATGTCCATATCCTCTGACTTCCCAACTGTGACCAAGGATGAACTGTCCATGCTCCTATCCAGCATTGTCCTTCCACTTTTACATTAAATGCAGTCACCTCTTGCCTACTCAAGGACATTGCTGCAATTCTTCCCTCTCACCTACATCATTAAATTTTCTCTCTCTAATGGATCATTCCTATTAGCCACATAACAGGCTATTATTCTTATCTCTAAAAAAAAATGTTTTCTTGGCCCCCTCTCTCTCATTTCCCTGTCAGTTACCTTCCATTTTTTCTCTCTTTTACAACAAAATTTGCTGGAAGAATCATCGATATTTGCTGTCTCCAATTCTTTTCCTTTTATTTATTCTTGAATCTATTCCAGACAGCTTTAATTTCAACATTCTAATGGAACAGTGACCAATGACTGATGACCTTCCCTCGCTGATTGAATGTTCATTTCTGATTCCTTAACTTCAACCTGTTAGCAGCATTTGACGTAATTAATCACTACCACTTTTAACCCCCTCCCTTGGTATCTGAACTATCATTCTTTCTCCCCTCCTACCTCAAGGGCTGCTATTTCTGTCTCCTTTGCTGGTTTTTCCTCATCTTAACTTCTAAATGTCAGTATACCTTAAGACCCAGTTCTTGGACCTCTCTTTTTCTCTGCCTACATTCATTCCCCTAGGTTATCATCCAAGGCTCTGTGTTAACAAAATGCACACGTTGATTACTCCAAATTTACATTCCCAGCCTATTCTTTACCTCTGTACTGCAGACTAGTCTGTACATCTGTCAACTTGATCTCCCCATTTGATACTTAACAGGCATTTCATAATAAGCATGTCCAAATCTGAATTGCTTCCTCACACCCGATCTGCTTGTCCTATTTACGATATTTTCTTCCCCTATTGGTTTTCTATCACAGTAATTGAGTATGAAGCAGAAACCTGCACAGATTTTGCCTAGAACTGGGCACCACATAGGGTATGTAGAAGCTCATCTCATGGTCTCTGCCTCAGTGTTTAAAATTTAAGAGAATATGTGTCACGAACCAATTGCTTTCTCCCAGTAGCCACTATCCCTTCTCCCATTAGGAATCCTGAGTTTCATCTGGGCTCATGGATGCCTAATGGCATGGCAGCAAGACAGGAAGAACATGGGCCCTAGACACCACAGAAATGCCACACCAGCCCTGGACTGCTTACACTCAAGATGCTATGTGAGAGTGAAATAAACTATCTTGTTTAAGATTATGTCATATTTTATGGCAGCCAAATTGGCATTCTAAGTATACAGATAAGAACTTAGGCAAGTGAACCATAGGATTTCCTAAAATGTGGAAGATGGTGGAGTGAGGGGCGAGCTAGTTAACTTGATAAAGTGAAGCAGGCTGGTATAAGACAAAATGAAGCTGTGGGGACCAGGTGAATTGTGGAGCTGTGACCTGCCTGAAGGATTATGGAAAATGCATGTTTATGGAACATTTAGACCATATTCCAGCTCAAACAGAGTCTGCTATTGGGATTTGGACAATTTAGTTTATCAATTCTTACAAACCAAGAGTTGCTTTAAAATATTTTGTTGTTTTAGCAGCATGAAACCCTCTTTTCTAACTAACTTATACAGAACTGGAGTATATAATATCCTAAAAGCAGATCTGCTCAGGCGAACGGAAGATGTTCTTTGTGTTTCCTCCTAACCCTATGCGTGAGCTCTGCTGTTAAGCACAGTTTTAAAATGATTTATCTATTCTGAGCCCCTTATTTAACAGATGGAGAAACTTAGGCTAAGAGAGATTTACTATGAAAGCAGAAGTATGTCATTTCACCTCTCTGAACCCTGGTTTGTTCGTATTTAAAGCAAGAGCAAACTAATTAATCTCAGAAATCTCTTTCATTAATCAATGAAGGAAGCATGGACAGAAGAAAAAGGACATCTATTGGGCAACTTCTATGTGTTAGCGTGAAAGAACATAGGCTCTGTGTTGCATTGGAATCAGGTCTGCCAAACACATTTAATTTCTGATATTCCAGCAATTACAGGGTAAGATATTTCAGAACAATACTTTATTTGTTATGTACTTAAATTTACTTACCCTGGTATCAGAAATGGCAAGCGATTTTACACATTCTCATTCCATTTAGTTTGCTCAACTACCCAGTGAAGTAGCCAGAGTACACATTCCTCTCCCCCTTTTATGGATACAGAAACTGGTGACAACTGCTTTTCCCAAGGTTGCACAGCTAGCATGTCAGAGCTGATGCTAGAATCTAGGTCTAGTGTTCTTTATGACAACTTTTCATAAATTAGAAGACCTAAAAATGTGAATGAGTTTTAGGTCTTCTGGGCCTTATAAATGTTTGTGGATTTGGCCCTACTCATTGCAGGGTGTTTTCCCCCCACTGTCATTAGCAAATTCACACAGTACCTGTGTACCCAAAGGTGAGGTGGTATTAGAAGGTGATACAGTTGTTCTGCTGGGATATGAGATAACTGGCCTCAGAGAATAGCTTCAGGATACACTGGTTAGATGTTACTATGAGCAAACAATTAGCTAATTGGAGAAAATAATCTTGTTTAAGGAGAGTGCAGTAGAATGCAGTTAAACCCTATATTTTACCCAATATTTAGACTAGTACTTACAGCATGCACTCTTCTCAGTTGTCTTCATAACTCTGATATATTAAGGATGACTGGAAAAATTAATCTGTGGCTATTTCATCTGTCTCCTTTTAAAAAGAAAGGCCATTGAACCTTAAACTATATTAAGCATTAAATTTTTATGGTCAAATTGAGATTCTGCACAAATACAGTTAATTAAATTTGTAGATGATCTACTGTCTGGATTTATATGGGAGCTCTTGATTGAAAATGAGCTATAAAGCACATGTTGAGTGAACACCACCCAGCCTCCACCCGCCCTGCAGCTGTTTCTGGAACAAATTGTCTTCATGTCCTGTTTCACTGCATGGGTGTGTGTTAGCCGCTAAGTCAATCAAGCATGGATTATGCTGCCTCCTTCTCCCCTGCCTGACCTCTAAATGTTGCCACCCTCTGACAGGACTGAGTCTTCTCTCCTCTTTCCCCACCCTCCCCCTACGTGATTGTCCATGTGATGTCTGACACGTCAAATTAGCATGTTTAAAACAAAACTTTTGGTTTTCTATTTCTCTCCTGTGTTTCCCATCTCAGGAAATGGGACCACCTACCATGGTGCTTCAGCCAAAAACCCAGGAGTCTCTTAATTCTCCTTTTTCCACTTACCCCCAATCAAGTCCATCAGCAAGTCTAATTCAGGTCATCTTCTGTGGTATTT
Source organism: Cynocephalus volans (assembly GCF_027409185.1). Taxonomy (NCBI): domain Eukaryota; kingdom Metazoa; phylum Chordata; class Mammalia; order Dermoptera; family Cynocephalidae; genus Cynocephalus; species Cynocephalus volans. The sequence continues at coordinate 139,023,849 of NC_084461.1, read as the reverse complement.
TCTTCAGCAAGGATCTTTTCTCCATCACACTGACGCTGACCTGGTCCAAGGGACTCTCCAAGCATAAGTCACCTTCATATGTAGGGTAAAAGCTGTTCCCTTGGGTAGAAAAATTGTCAAAATATTGTCCTTTCCATTCTGAATCAGCCCCTTGCCAAGTTGGATTACAGAGCTTGGCATGATGGGCGAGGACGAGATTTCACCCACATTTGTCCCCCAAGTCGGGCACATGTGCAGAGCAGACTGGGCAGCAGGACACTGCAGCCATGCTCGCCCAGCCGCCACTCCTCTTATCTGGTCTTCTCACTCAGTCTTCTCCCAGCACATCTCCCTGTCTCCATTCTTGTTCTACCTCAATCCTTTCTGCACCATAGTAAGGTGGCCTTTTCAAAACATGATCATTTTGCTTTCCTGATAAAAATCTATACTTGCTTCCCTATTGTATGTAGCATAAACCCCAGAATCCTCACTCTGGTTACAAGGTCCTACATGACCTAGCCTCTGCCACCACTTTTTCCCATCCCTACTCTCCTCTGGACACTCTAGCCTCCTTTCCAGTCTTGAACATGCAAGCTTATTCCTGCCAGAGGGCCTTTATACATCTTTAAATGGTTAGCTCCTTCTCATCACGCAAGTGTCAGTTTAAATGTCACCTCTTTATAGAGGCCTTCCATGACCCACTTATCTAAAGTTTAAATACCAAATGCCCCACCACCGTCGTTCTCCTTGTTACACCATTACCCAGTTTTATATTTCTACATTGCGTTTCACACAGTTTGAAATTAGCTTGTTTATAGCCTGTCTCTCCCAGAATATAAGCCTCTTGGGATGCAAAGAAGTTGTCTGAACTCCTAATTATTGTATCCCTATGCTGTGGTACTAATGTGCTCCCCAAAAGTTCATGTGTTAGAAACTTGATCCCCACTGTAACAGTGTTAAGAGGGTGTAAAATCCAATTATAGTATTTGAAAGGTGAGGCCTTTGAGAAGTGATTGGATCATGAGGACTATGCTCTAATGAATGGAGTAATGAGTTATCATGGATGTGGCCTGGTGGCTTTATAAGGAGAGCACATGAGAGAGCTCTGGCCGTTATCACCCTGTGATACCCTGATCACCACATGACCCTGTGGAGAGTTCCAGTCCAGAAGAAGACCCTCACCAGATGTACCCCCTTGACCGTGGACTTCCCAGCCTCCAAAATTGTAAGAAATAAATTTCATTTCTTTATAAATTACCCAGTTTCACATATTGTGTTACGAACGACAGAAAATGGACTAATATACCCTAGTACCTCTAAGGGTACTTGGCACACAGTAGGCACTCAATAAATACTGATTGAATGAGACAGGATGGAGTTAGAGTGCTAAATCAAGGATCAGTGGGAGAGGATAATAACAGCATGCATATTTGGGAAATTGTTTGAAAATATGTATTCATTAAGCAAACCTGAAAATCTTTCCATCTTTGTTCCATCCCTCACCCTGGCCCCTGCCATCCTCAACCTGTGGTCTTTCATTTTTGAGTCCAGGAAGTAGAATGGGGCTTGTTTGTGTATGTGCTGAGTTGTTAGTTTCTAGGGGACTCTGACTGTTGAAGGGTGTTGAACATCTCTCCCAAGCAGAGGGCAAGACCTTGTTACTGAGAGAACTTTCTGCATAAGGACTTAGCCTGACACTAAGGCTGAGCTTCTTGCAGTCATTTGCTTTCTGGGCACATAGGGCTAAGCGGCATTGTTTAACCTTTCGGAAGCTGTGTATGAAATTTACATTAGCAGGGTGTTGCTGTTCGGTTACAAACCATTTATCCCATGAATATCAATGTGGCCGTTTGCTCTGAGAAATGATCTTCTTTCTGTTGAGAGAAGCCAAGGAATCCATAAAAATGTGCAGAAGATAGGAGAGAGTCCCAGTTTCCTCTGAAATTGCTGAGGAGAATAATTAGGGAGCAAGGTGACCCGCATACCACATAGGAAGCTTCTGGAGAAATCCCACAGAAACCTTTCTTTTCCCTCCCTGAGGGTGATTCGGAATAAATATTTTACTTTATTTATTTAAAAGTATGTGAGTGCCTGTCACAGAACCTTGCAAAGAGTAAGCACATAATAAATATCTGCCCCAATGAGTTGAGTATTTAAGAATACTTGTTAAACAGAAAACTAATCCACAAATTGAGAAGAAATATGTACATGCAATTAAGGTCATGCCACTCTAAATTTATGAGTTGCCACTAAGGACTTTTTATTTTCTTTTTACTTTGAGAGTAACATTTTATTTTATTTTATTTTATTTATTTATTTATTTTTAACATTCTTTTTTTTTTTTTTTTTTTTTTTTTTACAATTTTATTTTGTCGATATACATTGTGGCTGATTATTGTTGCCCATCACCAAAACCTCCCTCCCTCCTCCCTCCCCCCTCCCCCCACCGATGTCCCCTCTGTTTGCTTGTCGTATCAACTTCAAGTAATTGTGGTTGTTATATCTTCTCCCCCGCCCCCAGTTGTTTGTGTGTGTGTGTGTGTGTGTGTGTGTGAATTTATATATTAATTTTTAGCTCCCACCAATAAGTGAGAACATGTGGTATTTCTCTTTCTGTGCCTGACTTGTTTCACTTAATATAATTCTCTCAAGGTCCATCCATGTTGTTGCAAATGGCAGTATTTCATTCGTTTTTATAGCTGAGTAGTATTCCATTGTGTAGATGTACCACATTTTCCGTATCCACTCATCTGATGATGGACATTTGGGCTGGTTCCAACTCTTGGCTATTGTAAAGAGTGCTGCGATGAACATTGGGGAACAGGTATACCTTCGACTTGATGATTTCCATTCCTCTGGGTATATTCCCAGGAGTGGGATAGCTGGGTCATATGGTAGATCTATCTGCAATTGTTTGAGGAACCTCCATACCATTTTCCATAGAGGCTGCACCATTTTGCAGTCCCACCAACAATGTATGAAAGTTCCTTTTTCTCCGCAACCTTGTATCGTTCAGAGTCTTTTGGATTTTAGCCATCCTAACTGGAGTTAGATGGTATCTCAGTGTGGTTTTGATTTGCATTTCCCGGATGCTGAGTGATGTTGAGCATTTTTTCATATGTCTGTTGGCCATTTGTATATCTTCCTTAGAGAAACACTAAGGACTTTTAAAAAATTTCTCTTTGAGTAGTCACTGGCCAGAAAAGGAATTATGTTTCTTTCTTTCTTTCTTTTTCTTTCTTTCTTTTTAAATTAATAGACCTTATGTTTTAGAGCAGTTTTAGGTTTACAGAAAATTGAGCAAAAAGTAGAGTGCTCCCATATACCCTCTTTCTCCACCTGCTCATGGATTCCTGTTATTAACATCTAGGGTTAGTATACTATGTTTCTTACAATTGATGAACAATATTGATATCTTCTTACTACCTAAAGTCCGTAGTTTATATTAGGGCTCACTGTTTGTATTTGACTGTTCTGTGGGTTTGACACATGCATGCTCTTACATATCCACTGCTACAATATCATACAGAATAATTTCTCTACCTTATAAACCCCCCCGTGATTTACTTACCACCCTCCTTATCCCCCGTCTTTTTTAAAATTATGGTAAAATATACATAAAACTTAGCATTTTAACCATTTTGAAATGTAAAAGTTCATGGTACTAAGTAAATTCAATAACTGATCTTTTTACTGTATACTTTTGCTTTTTCTAAAATGTCATATGGTTGGAATCATACAGTGTGTAGTCTTTTCAGACTGGCTTCTTTCACTAACCAATATGCATTTATGGAGAACTATGGTTTTAATTACTTTGGTTTTTTTTTTTTTTTTTTTTTTTTGTCTTTTTCGTGACCGGCACTCAGCCAGTGAGTGCACCGGCCATTCCTACATAGGATCCGAACCCGCGGTGGGAGCGTCGATGCGCTCCCAGTGCTGCACTCTCCTGAGTGCACCACGGGCTCAGCCCTTAATTACTTTATTTGAAGTAGTAGTGCTGCTGAAAATTTTATCATTAGAACTTCAGTCATGGGCATAGGTCTGTGAGATGTGCTGTGTGGAATGAGCCTGGCATTGGGAGGATATTCTCAAGACACTTGGAAACATAGACTCAAGAAGCAGTTACTTAGTAGAATGATTTGAAGCAGAAATAGAAAATAACTAACATTTATATGTAAAGACTCATGGCTGCTGGTGATCCTGTCCTTTTAAATAGCACACCATTATTTCTGTTTACTTAGATTTTAAACTTTATCTTTTGTATTTTAAAATGTATTTATATCTCTTTAGAAGAAGGATTCAAAGTGGCTTTGCTTTTTCTAATGAAATGAAACTTCTTTCTTTAATGAAATAGAAATATAGAATAAAATGATCTGATCATTAGTATCAGAATTATTTAAAGCATAAGGCCCCATATAAATGGACAGAAGGGATATCGTTATTACCATTTTGTGGAATAGTAGTTAACTGTTGGTGAAGGGCAATTTTTCTTAGTTTAAATAAAATCACAGATTAATCGAGAGATTTGTGACAGACTTAAAAACCAGAAACAGTAGAATGCTGTTTAATTTCCATGTATTTGTATATTTTCCAGAGTTTCGTTTGTTATTAATTTCTAGTTTTAATCCATTGTGGTCTGAGAAGATACATGGGATAATTCCAATTTTTTTGAATTTATTGAGACTTGATTTGTGACCTAAAATGTGATCTATCCTGGAGAATGATCCATGTGCTGATGAGAAGAATGAATATTCTGAGGTTGTTGGGTGGAATGTTCTGTAGATATCTGCCAATTCCAATTGGTCTAGAGTCTTGTTTAGATCTTGTGTTTCTCTACTGATTCTTTGCCTAGATGATCTTAACCAAAACAGTATGGTACTGGCATAAAAACAGACACACTGACCAATGGAATAGAATAGAGAATCCAGAAATCAACCCACACACTTACTGCCATCTGATCTTTGACAAAGGCACCAAGCCTATTCACTGGGGAAGGGACTGCCTCTTCAGCAAATGGTGCTGGGATAACTGGATATCCATATGCAGGAGAATGAAACTAGATCCATACCTCTCACCATATACTAAAATCAACTCAAAATGGATTAAGGATTTAAATATACACCCTGAAACAATAAAACTTCTTAAAGAAAACATAGGAGAAACACTTCAGGAAATAGGACTGGACACAGACTTCATGAACACGACCCCAAAAGCATGGGCAACCAAAGGAAAAATAAACAAATGGGATTATATCAAACTAAAAAGCTTCTGCACAGCAAAAGAAACAATTAACAGAGTTAAAAGACAACCAACAGAGTGGGAGAAAATATTTGCAAAATATACATCTGACAAAGGATTAATATCCAGAATATACAAGGAACTCCAACAACTTTACAAGAAGAAAATAAGCAACCCAATTAAAAAATGGGCAAAAGAGCTAAGTAGGCATTTCTCTAAGGAAGATATACAAATGGCCAACAGACATATGAAAAAATGCTCAACATCACTCAGCATCACTCAAAACCACACTGAGATACCACCTAACCCCAGTTAGGATGGCTAAAATCCAAAAGACTCTGAATGATAAATGCTGGCAAGGTTGCGGAGAAAAAGGAACTCTCATACATTGTTGGTGCGACTGCAAAATGGTGCAGCCTCTATGGAAAATGGTATGGAGATTCCTCAAACAACTGCAGATAGATCTACCATACGACCCAGCTATCCCACTGTTGGGAATATACCCAGAGGAATGGAAATCATCAAGTCGAAGGTATACCTGTTCCCCAATGTTCATCGCAGCACTCTTTACAATAGCCAAGAGTTGGAACCAGCCCAAATGTCCATCATCAGATGAGAGGATACGGAAAATGTGGTACATCTACACAATGGAATACTACTCAGCTATAAAAACGAATGAAATACTGCCATTTGCAACAACATGGATGGACCTTGAGAGAATTATATTAAGTGAAACAAGTCAGGCACAGAAAGAGAAATACCACATGTTCTCACTTATTGGTGGGAGCTAAAAATTAATATATAAATTCACACACACACACACACACACACACACACACACACACACACACACACACACACAAAACCGGGGGGGGGGCGCGAAGAAGATATAACAACCACAATTACTTGAAGTTGAAACGACAAGCAAACAGAAAGGACATTGTTGGGGGGGAGGGGGGGAGGGAGAAGGGAGGGAGGTTTTGGTGATGGGGAGCAATAATCAGCCACAATGTATATCGAGAAAATAAAATTTAAAAAAATAAAAATAAAATAAATAAAAAAAAACAAATTACAAAAAAAAAAAAAAAAACGAAAAACCAGAAACAGAAATGTTCATTCATTTTACCAATATTTTGGTGCTCTGAACTTTGTGATAGGTATAGGGTGTTGGTGGGTGGATAAACCGAGGAGGAGGCAGAGTTGGAAAAAACATTGAATGTGACAGCAAGTTACAAATATCCACCCAGTGGCAATAACCAGGCAGGTGCACAGATGGTAAAAAAAAAAAAGGACAAGTTAAAGTAGCCATGCCTACTATGTGCCAGGCACTGTGGTAGATGCAGGAAACACAGTGTTGAACAGAACATAGCTCCTGCCCTAATGGAGTTGAAGTTCTAGGGGGCAGTCCTATAATAAACAAGATAATAAAAAATACATGTACAAACTCGGAGAGAGAAATGCTATAGAAAAAAAAAAAAAGAACAAAGGTTAGTGTGTTTTGATACCTATTTTAGATAAGGTAGTCAGGGCAGGCCTGACTGAGGTGGTGACATTTGAGCAGAGATTTTGAAGTACTAAGAGAGCCAGCTATGTATATATTTGGAAGGAGATCATTCCAGGCTGAGGGAATGTCGAGCACAAATGCCTTCAGGCTGGAACGAGGTTGGCATATTCGAGGATAAAAGAATGCGGCTAACATGACTGAATTAGAGTGGACAAGTGCAAAGGGGTAAAAATTGGGTTTGGAGACACAGACACAGACTATATCATGGAAGGGCTGGTAGGCCAAGGAAAGGAATTTGGATTTCATTCTAAGTGTGTTGGGGAGCCATCTGGAGGTCTGACCAGGAGGATGACATAATCTAACTTCACATTTTAAGAAAAGATTATTCTGGCATCTATGTTAGAAATTGACTGGAGGGAGAGAGGTAAGATTCAAACAAGGAGGCCAGGTGGAGGCTGTTTGGTTGGACCAGAGGAGAGTTAGAGGTGGACTGCAGTAGGTGGCACCGGCAGTCATGGCTGGAAGTGGCTTCTGGAGGAGTGCGATATGAAAGTAAATCTGAAAAGACTTGTGGATGGATTGGATACTGAAAAATGGAATATAAACAGGGTTTTTTGAATTTGAGAAGAAGGAGAGTTTTTACTTCTTGCTAGAGTGAAGTGAAGTCTTTCCAGGAGAGGTGAAGTTGAAGGGTAGCTAAGCATAGATGGTAGGGGAGGATGTTCTAAGTAGGGAACTGCCATAAGCAGTGACACACAAGCTGGAAGGTGAATGTTACATTTAGAGAAAGGCATAGTTGGAGTCTGGGGTTCATATGAGAAAAGAGGGTGAGATAAATCTGCAAAGGGAGGTTGGGGCAAGACTGGGAAGGGTCTTAAAAGCCATGCTAAGATACTTGATTTCCTAGAGTAGGCAATGGGTAGTTGAATCTGTCAGAAGTGTATTTAGCAGCAAGTATCTGAAAACTTACTAAGTACCTTAAACAAGGAGGACTTTAATTTTCTTTCATAATTAAAAAAAACTGAGGGTAATCAGTTTGAACTGTGAGGCTGTTCATGCCCACAGGGATCTGATACTGTCAATCTTTCTGCTCTATCATCTTTCATATATCAGTTTTCATCCTTGTGATTAATTTCTCCTGGTCTCTAGTTGGCTCCGGTACCGATGTGGGCATTATCTGTACTCCAGACAGGAACCAGGGGCAAAGGGGGCAAAAATTGCGAAGTCCATGCCAGTCCTCTCTTTTTTTATTGTGGTAAAATATATATAACATAAAGTTTTCTGTTTTAACCATTTTTAAATATACAATTCAGTCGCATCAATAATATGCACGATTTTGTGCAACCATCACCACTACCTATCTCTAAACGTTTTCATCACCCCAAGCAGCAACTCTGTAACCACTAAGCAGTAACCCATTTCTTCTCTTTTTTTCCTTTCTCAGTAACCTCTAATGTGCTTTCTGTCTCTACATATTTTGTGCCAGTCTTGTTTGATCAGGAAAATGAGTATGTCTGAGAATCTCTATTCAGTAGGCTTATATCTGATATTTTTATATTGCCTTCTGGGAATTTTCCCATTACTCTGCACCTTCTCACTTTTTCATCATTTCTCTTCACCCCCTTCCCGGGCTTACTAATTGGGGAATCACTGAAGACCAGGATGGTCTTTGGAGACGGATGCTTTGAAGAGAAACATGGCTGATGTTCAAGAGAGTGGGGGCAAAATGTAGGAGTGGAGGAAGGAGGGCATAAGCCAGAGAGATTTAGGTGGAGGGTGGAGGGTGACAAGGGAAAATGACATTGGTTTGGTTGAGGCACTAGAAATAGAGCCAGGAGGCAATCTCAGCTTGAGATTCGGGCACCTCTTAACTGAGAACATTCTGGAACTTTGCACTCAGCACCATCACAAGGGTCACAGACTCCTAGAGGAATAACTGCAGGCCAAGTTGCTGTTTGCTACTTTTTTGCTATTTCCTGCTGAACTAGAAGGTTCCTGCCAAAGCCCACCTCAAAGAACTGTCACAACCAATCCTTTATGGACAGGGCTATGTGACATATCCTAGTACCAATCACAACTTTTGTAACCACCCTTTTTTCCCGTGGCCTTTTTCCTTTAAATACCCTGACTTTTCTTTGTGCTTTGGAGCACATTTTCTCTTGAATCTGCGTCGCCTGGGCTGCAGTTCTAAAGAGTTCTCAAATGCATACTATTCATTTTACATCTCAGCCAGGTGGATAATTTACTTTGGTGGACAAGACTGAGGAACAGAGGGAGATGAAGGATTCTGTGCAGCATCAGGTTGTGAGATTGTGAGAGACCGGGGAGAAAGGAGCACAGGAGGGGGTACAAAGTGTGTTTGGAGTGACACATTGGATCTCCATTGATCCGAGTAAGAATTTATTCTTGGTTTTGAGATTGTGTTCTTTAATTTTAATCTTTTCTCTTTTTTCCCTAATATATGGATTATTTTTCTTCAGTTATGATATTGTGGCAAAATTAAGCTATGGAATTAACTTGGGTTACTGATATGTAGATATTCACAAAAATGAGACCATACTACACATGATTTTGTATTGCCTTAGAGGCTTTTTCCCTTCATATATAAAATTGTGTGTGTGTGTATGTATGTATATAAACACATATATGTTTATTTATATTGATATTTTTCCATATCAATACATGTATATCTACATTATCATCTCCATTATATATGCATTTCCATACCTTTTAAAATAAATCAATTAATGATTGATACATAGTTTGCAGTTTTTGATTATGCTATGATAAGCATCCTTATATGTTCTTGTTAAACTCGGGTTGGATTATTTCCTATGGAGAAACACTTCAAAGTAGAATTATTGGGAAAGGACATGTACCTTTTTAAGGATGCTGATTTCCATTACTAAGCTTCTTTCCACAATAGTGTATCAGTTTACACTCCCCCAAAAATCTGTGTGCCCATTTTCTTACATATTTGTCAGCAATGAGCATTGCCGATCTTTTTAATCTTTCAGAATTTGAGAAGTAAAACCTTTATATTATTATCTGCATTTATTTGGGTTGCTAGTAAGGCTAAGTGTCTTACACACATGTAGTGCTATTTGTATTGAGTATTTGTGTGTGGGAGTGAAATGCCTGTTTTTGCTCTGTGCCCATGAGACCCATGATGCTTGTGCAGCATGTGAGTTTTAGGAAGGTGGGATGAAAATTGTAGGCTGGTGGGATATTGGCTCTTGTCTAGACTTAAGGTGAATAGGGGTATGCTCAGGATGTGGCAATGGGAATAACAAGAAGGGATATAGATATCAGATAATTGAACAAGATGTGTTAAGGTGTTGAATGCAGAGGCAAAGGAGAGGGACATATCAGAGGTGATTTTAAGACTTGGAACCTTAATAATTGAAACAATAACTGAACCAGAGAAACAGGAGTGAACTTTTAGAGAAAGATTAGCTTTGGCTGTGGACACTTGGGCACTAAGAGGCCAACAAACAGATGCCATTTCTAGTCACATCTTTTCCCACTCAATCCCTTTCATTCTAAACTCCAGTCATGGGGCTAGTACTTCCCCAAAGGAGGCAGGTCATCATCTGCCTGCAGGACTTTGTACTTAGTCTTCTCAACATGGAAAGCTTTCCCCACCAAGGGCCTAATCATTCTTTTGGGCTCAGCTTGGGTGTATCTTCATTAAGAAGCATTTCACGGCCATTTCCCTCTCTGCTTCCTTAGATCTCCTCCCTGGGTGGTCCCGTTAGGTCCTCTGCTTACTCATGTAATAGCACTTGTTACATGGTAAGGTTTTAGAAGAGGTTCAGTTTGGCATTTAGGTTACCTGGACTTATATTTGAGCTTTATTACCTGTGAGACTTGTAAGAAAGTCTTTTTATCCAGAATGCTTTTGGATATTAATTTATATATTTAAAATTATAATATCAAGCGAGGCTATGAATAAATACATGAACTAGGGACTAAATAAAAATCAATTATGTCTTTTAAAAAATTCATTTTTATCTCTTTAAATCGTGTCTTGTTTTTCCTCCACTAAAGCTGTACCAGTTTACACTCCCAGCACTCATCTATATGCATCCATTTCCCCAACCTTTGCCAACAATGAGTATAATTTATGGTATTATGCAGGTACCAAGAACAAATTATTGTGAGTCTAAAACGAGACAACATATGCAACTTGCTCTGTGCCTCACTTCATCTGTAAAATGAGAACAATACACATTTCTTGTAAATCTGTTGCATGGAACCCCTAAAATATATGGAAAGCATTTTGATCAATGCCTATTTCATACTATGTTTTGAGATGCTGTGATGATGCTAATGTGAAACATCTAATAAAGCATGAATATATATGAGATTATGAACCTTTGGAAGGCCGGGGCCATGTCTTACTCATATTGAGTTCCCAGTGTCTAGCACATGTAGATCTTTACCATTATTTGTTGAATGAATATTTTTGAATTTCTAGCATCTTCTTGGAGCTGCGGAGAGACAGGGCTGGAGACAAATATTTGTGAGGCAATCAGGAGTTATTGTCAAGGTGAAGAGAGTGGGAGCTGCAGTAGTTCACAGAAGTGGTCATTAGTTCCTCTCTGACTCATTTTTTTCATTACTCCTTTCTTCTCTTAGTAAAAATAGTATGTCAGCTTTTGAAAGAGACATCCATTGTCTTTTTGGCCATTTCACTTTGCATGATTAAAATATTTTGGCAGTTCTCTACACTTGATGAGAGATAACTTTTTTCTTCTCAACATATGCTCCACCAAATTCAAGACACTTTTGTAAAGTGTGATATCAGCCTTTTAGTCCATCCCCAAAGAACTGAGGGTCCTAGGAATTTAACCATGTCAATGCAGTCTTTTTGACATTATTAACTGAAGAAAAATGGGTGCTCTTTAAGGACTTTTTAATATTAGGAAACAAAAAGAAGTCAGAAGGTGCCAAATCAGTACTGTAAGGTGAATGCCTAATGATTTTCCATCAAAACTCTTGCAAAATTGCCCTCGTTTGATGAGAGAAATGAGCAGGAGCATTTTTGGGTGGGGAAGGACTTTCTGGAGAAGCTTTCCCGGGCATTTTCTGCTAAAGCTTTGGCTAACTTTCTCCAAATAATAATAAACAGATGTCATCATTCTTTGGATCTCCGGAAAGTCAACAAGCAAAATTCCTTGAACATACCCAAAAATGGTTGTCGTGAACTTCACTCCTGACCAACCCTTTCTTCTTTGAACTCTTGGTAACCAAAGCTTTGATTGTGGTTTGTCTTTAGGACCATAATGATAAAACCATGTTTTATCTCCTTGCAATTCTTCGAAAAAATGCTTCAGGATCTTGATCCCATTTGGTTTAAATTTCTTTTTTTAAATTGAAACATAATTGATTATACATGTTTGTGGGGTACAGAGTGGACTATCAGTATTTGTATACAATATGTGATGATCAAATCAGAATTATTAGTGTGTTCATCATTACCAAACATAATTATTCTTTGTGTCCATTACCCAATTTCTCTCTAAACCTCCCTTCTCCTTCCCCTTTCCCACCTCTAGTAATCACAGTTCTGTTCTCTCCTTCTGAAAGTTCAATGTACTATTGTGGTTGTTGTTTCTTTCTTTGCTTCTCAGTCTGTCTTTCTCACTTTCTTACTTTCTTCCTTTATTTATTTTTTAGCTCCCACTTATGAGTGAGGAAACATGGTATTTCTCTTTCTGTGCCTGACTTATTTCATTTAACATAATTTTCTCCAAGCTCATCATGTTGCTGCAAATGGCAGGATTTCATTCTTTTTTATGGCTCAGTAGTATTCCATTTTGTATATATACCACATTTTCCTCATCCAGTCATCTGTCGATGAATATTTAGTTTGGTTCCCTATCTTGGTTATTGTAAAAAGAGCTGGGATGAACATGGGAGCACAGGTATCCCTTTGAATGATGATTTCCATTCCTTTGGGCATATACCCAGAAATGGCATTGCTGGATCGTATGGTAGTTCTACCTGTAGTTGTTTGAGAAAACTCCCTACTGCTTTCCATAATGCCCGTACTAATTTACAGTCCCATCAACTGTGTAAAAGGATTCCCCTTTCTCCGCATCCTTGCCATCATTTGTTATCCTCTGTCTTTTTGATAATCTAACTGGAATGGAATGACATCTCAATGTGATTTTGATTTGCATTTCCCTGATGCTTAGCGATGTTGAGCATTTTTTCACATGCCTGTTGGTCATTTGTACGTATTCCTTTGAGAAATATCTATTCAAGTCCCTTGCCAATTTTTTAATCAGATTGTTTGTTTTTTTACTGTTAAGTTGTTTGAGTTTGTTGTACATTCTGGATATTAATTTCTTGTTGGATGTATAGTTTGCCAATATTTTCTCCCATTCTTTATGTTGTCTTTTCATTCTGTTGATTGTTTCCTTTGCTGTGTAGAAGCTTTTTAGTTCAATCTAATTCCATTTATTTTTCTTGTCTGTGCTTTTGGGGTCTCATTCATAAAGTCTTTGCCTGGTCCTATATCCTGGAATATTTCCCTTATGTTTTCTTCTAGGAGTTTTATAGTTTCATGTCTTATATTTAAGTCTTTACTCCTTTTTGAGTTGATTTTGGAATATGGTGAGATGTTTGTGTCCAGTTTCATTTTTCTACACATGGATATCCGGTTTTCCCAGCATCATTTACATCAGAGGTTGACCTTTCCCCAATGTATGTTCCTGGTGCCTTTGCTGAGGATCGGTTGGCTGAAAGTATGTGGGTTGATTTGTGGGTTCTGCACTGTTCCATTGATCCGTGTGTCTGTTTTTATGCCAATACCATACTGTTTTTGTTACTATAGCTTTGTAGTCAGGTAGTGTAATGCCTCCAGCTTTACTTATTTATTCATTTATTTATTTATTTATTTATTTATTTTTGCTCAGGTTGCTTTGGCTCTTCAGGGTCTTTCTTTGTTCCATATGAATTTTAGGATTTTTTTTTTTTTTTTCTGTGAAGAATGCCATTATTTTGATAGGGATTACATTGAATGTACAGATCACTTTGGGTAGTATGGACATTTTCACATTAATTCTTCCAATCCATGAACAAGGAATGTCTTTTCATCTTTTGGTGTCCTCTTTAGTTTCTTTCAGCAGTGATTTGTAGTTCTCATTGTAGAGATCCTTCACACCTCTTTGGTTAAATTTATTCCTAGGTATTTTAATCTTTTGGTAGCTATTGTAGATGGGCTAGCTTTCTTGATTTCTTTCTCTGCTTGTTTGATGTTGGTGTATAAGAATACTACTGATTTTTGTGTATTGACTTTGTATCCTGCAACTTTACTGAATTCATTTATCAGCTCTAGGAGTTTCTTTTAGAGGTTGTAGGTTTTTCCACGTATAGGATCACATCATTTGTGAATAGGGACAATTTGACTTTGTCTTTTCTAATTTGGATACCCTTTATTTCTTTCTGTTGCCTGATTGCTCTGGCTAATACTTCCAATACTATGTTGAATAGGAGTGGTGGGAATGGGCATCCTTGTATTGTTCTTGGTCTTAAAGGAAAAGCTTTAGAAACTAGACCCATGTTGGCCGTGGGTTTGTCATATATGACTTTTATTGTGTTGAGATACATTCCTTCTACACCTAATTTGTTGAGAGTTTTTAATCATGAAGGGATGTTGAATTTCTCAAATGCTTTTTCTGCAACTGTTGAGATGATAATCTGGTTTTTGTCCTTAATTTTGTTAATGTGGTGTATCACATTTATTGATTTCTGTGAGACATCCTTGCATTCCTGGGATGAATCCCACTTGATCATCTTGTATAATCTTTTTGATGTGCTGTTATGTTCTGTTTGCTATTTTGTTGAGGATTTTGTGTCTATGTTCATGAAGGATAATGGCCTGTAGCTTTCTTTTTTCATCGTGTCTTTGTCTGATTTTAGTATCAGGTTGATGCTGGCTTCATAGAATGAGTTTGGGCAAATGGCCTCTGTTTCAATTTTTTGGAATAGTTTGAAAAACATTGGTATTAATTCTTCCTTCAAGATTTGGTAGAATTGAGCAGTGAATCCTTTTGGTCCTGGGCTTTTCTTTGTTGGGAGACTACTGATTATTGCTTTAACCTCATTGCTTGATATCAGTCTGTTCAAGTGTTCTATTTCTTCTTGTTTCAGTCTTGGTAGTTTGTTTGTGTACAGAAACTTATCCATTTCCTCCAGGTTTTCAAATTGTTGGTGTATACTTGTTCATAACAGTCTCTAATGATTCTCTGTATTTCTGTGTTATCAGTTGTGATGTCTCCTTTTTCATTTATGATTTTTTATTTGAGTCTTCATTCTTTTTAGTCTGGCCAATGGCTTGTCTATTTTATTTTTTATTATTTATTTTTTTCGTACTGTTCTTTTGGTCTCTATTTCATTTAGTTTTGCTCTGATCTTAATTGTTTCTTTCCATCTACTAGTTTTGGGACTGGAATGTTCTTGTTTTTCTAGTTCTTTGAATTGTAATGTTAGGTTGTTTATTTGAAGTCTTTCTATTCTTTTGATGTAAGCCTTATTGCAATGAACTTTCCTCTTAGTACTGCTTCTGTAGTATCCCATAGATTTTCGCAAGTTGCACTTGTATTTTCATTTGTTTCAAGGAATTTTTTGATTTTGTGCTTTATTTCTTCTTTGGCCCATTTTTTGTTCAGAAGCACATTATTTAATTTACATGAATTTGTATATTTTCCAAAGTTTTGTTTGTTGTTAATTTCTAATTTTATTCCTTTGTTGTGTGAAAATATACTTGATATGATTTCAAACTTTTAAAATTTGTTGAGACTTAATTTGTGGTCTATCCTGGAGAATGATCTGTGTATTGATGAGACAAATGTATATTTTGCTGTTGTTGGATGAAATGTTCTGTATATGTCTGTCAAGTCCATTTGGTCTAAAGTGGCATTTAAATCCAATATTTCTCTGCTTATTCTTTGTCTAAATGATCTATCCAGTGCTGAGAACAGTGTGTTAAAGTCCCCAATTATTATTGTGCTGGAGTCTATCTCTCCCCTCAGATCCAATAACAGTTGCTTTATATATCTGGGTGCTCTGATGTTGAGAACATATATATTTATGGTTGTTATATCTTCTTGCTGCATTGATGCTGTTATTATTATATGGTGTCCTTCTTTGTCTCTTTTTATAGTCCTTGGTTTGAAGTCTATTTTACTATCTATATGTATCCCATAACATCATGCTGTAAACCTCAAATATACACAATAAAATTTATTTTTAAAAAGAAGGGGAAAATGGGAGAGCTCGTAGATTACCAGAGCTTTTGAGTTCTTTTTCTGCCTCTAAGCTTGAAAAATTTTTTATTCTTTAAGGTTAGTTGTTTAAGGTGATAGTTTGGTGTCAGTCAGCGATTTCAAATTTTTCTGGAACATGGTATGTCCTGCCCATCTGTAGTTTTCCTGTGTCTTTTATTTTAAAAAATCTTGCTAATATATATTTAAATGATTTTTTTGTTCCACTTGTAGGATTTGCTACTTGTATTAGCTTCCTAGTGCAGCTATAACAAAGTACTACAAACAGAGTGGTTTAAGACAACAGAAATTTATTCTCTCCCAGTTCTGTAGGCTACTAGTTCAAAATCAGAAGAGTATCAGCAGTGTTGATTCCTCCTGGGGGCTCTGAGGGAGACTGTTCTGTGTCTCCCTCCTAACTTCTGGTGATGGCTGACAATCCTTGGCATCCCTTGGCTTGTACACAACTCCCTCTAATCTCTGCCTCTGTCTTCACATGGTCATCTTCTCCTTACATGTCTCCATGCCTTCACGTAGTACTCTCTTCTTTAGGTCTCTGATTTCTTTTATGAGGATGCCAGTCATATTGGATTAGAGTCCATCTAATGAGTATGACCTCATCCTAATTTGATTATATCTACAAAGATCCTATTTACAAATAAGATCACATTCGCAGATGCTCAGCCTATTTCATTGGGGGACACAATTCAACCACCATGCTATTGCAGGGTTTTTTTCTCTTTAGAATATAACAATGGGGTTGGCTGGTTAGCTCACTTGGGAGAGCATGGTGCTATTAACACCAAGGTCAAGGGTTTGGATCCCCTTACTGGCTAGCCACCACCACAACAAAAGAAAAATACAATAACAACTTTCATATGTATTGTCTGCTTTTCATGAGCTTTATTTTTCCCCTCATGTCTACTGCATCTTAAGTCTTTCTTCTCTTTCTTAATTTAATTTTTAATTATATTATTCTCTTTCTTGCTGTTTCTAATTTATTCATTAGTTCTAAAATGGTGTCATTCTAGTTCAATTCTTATTTTGTTCCTTTAGGTCTACCATATCCTTTTATACTTAATTCTGATGTTTATTGGCTAGATTTTGAGACATTTTATTCTTTGTTTATTGCTTTTTAAATAACATTATTCTCATTAATTTATTCTTTTGGACAAAGTACTTGAGAATGATCATTGGGGTAAGTTTTCTTTTTCTTTTTTTTTTTTTTTGTGGCTGTGAACGAACTCTTGACCTTGGTGTTATCAGTGCCATGCTCTAACCAGCTGAGGTAACTGGCCAGCCATTGGAGTATGTTTTATATAAAACCAAGATATTGAATTTTTGAATTTCTTTGTCATGCTGTGTCTTCTTGTATATGTTCAGGTTGACACATTCCTCCTGTTTGCATTTCTCCTGTTTGAGAGAGCTGCTGTGGAGCCGACCTCTCCCTCCCTCAGTCTCAGTGAACTCTTTCCTGCCCTCTTTCCACCATTGCTTGAGATTCGTCTACTCCTCCAGCTGCAGCTGCAAGGCTTAGGTGTTGTGTTCCGTCCCCCTCTCTGTAGCCTGTGGGCAGGGTGGGGGATGGGAAAATTCAGCTTGGGTTGGGTGCAGTCATTCTTAGAGGAACTGATTTCTGTTTCTTAAATTTTGTTTTCTGTCCTAAGCCTGGGATTGTTCCACTTAATGACACATAGGGTAATATCTTCTGGATGGTTTCCTCAGTTTAGCACAGAGTCCAGTAGCCTGTGCTTCTGCACAAGTGGGTCAATTTGACTGTTCACGTCCCTTTTCATTTCTCCCTACCTCAGGCCATTTCTGTGACTTCTTTGAGGTCAAAAGCAACAGAGAGGATACCATCCTCATATTTCTTGTCTAATTTGGAGTTTTGAGGAGTGCTCTCAGTAGTTGCAGTACCCTCTGGGGTATAGGATTGGGGTCCATCTCCTCCTTTCTTGGCTACTACCTTTTGGATAGTATGGCATTCAATTTCCTTGTTTGGTTGTGGCTGATTTTAAAATTTTTTCCCCTTTAATTCATTGTTAATGAGAGGAGGGAGAGCCTATGCTTCAGTTCACTTTTTCTTTACCTGTATGCCTGTCTTGAGCCTTTCAGTTATGTCATTATACTAGCTGGTATCTTTTCCACTAATAAAAAAAAGCATGATCATTAGATATTTTTGTAACTAGCGTTAATTCCACCCACATTTCTCACCAATGCTGTTATCCTAAAGTCTGATTTAGACTATTACAGTGAAACATCAGCTTTTGTTAGGATTGGAAGGCCAGGCCACTTGTCCACTTGGTCAAAATCAAAAGCTTTAAATGTGAAGTAATAATTATCAAAAAACATTTTTCACTCCTTTATTTTCTTTCAGTCAGCAGTCAGACTAAACTTCACCAGGGTTATATTTTAGATTTTGCTGATTTCAAAACTCTGGGAACTCTTAGCCTATTGGAAGTAAAAGCAGTTCTCAAAATACGTTTTTCCTGCCAATTATGTTTAGCCCTCACTCCTTTAGTAACCTCATTATTCCAAATTTAAGGATTTTAGGATGTGCTGGGAGGTTTACAAAACTAATCAAACAGAATCCCTGTCCTCATAATTTCAGATATTTATTATTTACTCCTCAGGGCTTAGAAGACTAATTAATAAATCAAAGAAATCATCAGAACAGTTCAGGGTATTTTGGCTTTTATCTTTTGGGAAATAAGTCTTGCATTTTTAAAAGCATATTTGTTTTCATGATGTAAGAGAAATACATTGTTGAATACAAATGCTTTGATATAATGGCTATATTTAAGCCCAACCAAGACAAAGCCGGGTCCTCATCACAGGGGTTAAGAAAACAAACCAGTACATGCTATTTTTTGTTTTATGTGTCACTGACTTTTGGGGATCTTTTGTTTCCTGCTCCTTCAGGACATGAATAAGGTTTTGGCTGAGTCTGAGCACCCAGTAGTCCTCAGAAATTGGGCATCAAATGGGAACTGGTTAATGGACCACTGGGTGTCAGTGTTGTCTTTTCTTACCCTGGCAGGACCTGAATTGGTGGTTCTGTCCTTTTCAGAGACTTTTTGGTTTTGTTGCAATACAGGATCTTAGACTTTCAGTTCAAACCAGGAGGAACCACCTAGTCCAACCAGCCTTCTTCACAGGGATGGAGGGAACTGAGTCATGAAGAAGGGACAGCTGGTTCCTGTTCAGGATGGTTTTCACCACCCCAGGCTTCCCAAATTACTACATCAGGATCTCAAACTCAAATGTCCATAGGGTCAGGCAGATGGAAGAATTGAGTGGACTCTGTATTTGCCCAGTAAACAAGAAGGGGTGCTCTTTTCTCCCACACAGAAAGATGCCATTTCCCATTTTTCTTGATCAGTCCAGTTGGTGTCTTTTATTTCCCAACCTTGATTCGAAAAAAAATGTTTTTTTTTTTTTTTTTTTTTTTTAAAGACTGCAAAAGTATAATGATAAAAGGCAACCAACTCTTGGCCACATGTTGGGGAGACAATAGAGAATGTGTAGCGGGACCAGGTCCTAGCATAGGTAGATATTCAGATTTTTCCAGAGAAATGGGAAATCTGAATTTTTATGTGAATTCTCATTTATATAAGACAGATTCTTCTTAAAAAAATCAAAGCCCATCTGTGGGCCAGATATGCAACTTCTACAATAACAAGCTATAATCTCTGGACTATAACTTGAATGTTTTCTCTCCCAAATTGGTTTATTTTCCTTACATTTTCCAGTTTGAGCTGATTGGCTCCAGCGTGATGAGAGAAGATCCCTTGGGAGATGCATCTGGTTTACTTGTCTTTGGCAACTGTATCACTTTTTTATCCAAAGAAAAGGATGTGTTTTGCACAGCTGTTTGAGGGGATGGTAGACCAGAAAGATTAAATGGTCATCTTTAACCTCATTTGATTTAGGAGAGGTTGAGAAAGTTAGATTGCCACCAAATTTTCAGTGTTGGATAATTTTCTGTTGTAGAATTACTAGGACTGGAGCTATGGGAGAGAAACATTTGGAAGTCTCTCCCAAACCTGAGAATTTGCCTCTTTTATAGATGGGAGAGCTGAGAGTCTGAGAGAGCAGTTCTCAGACTCATAGTAAAAGAACAGGCTTTAGACACCTTCATTTGATAGATTCGGAAGGTGAAGTATATGGGACTGTCATCTATTCAGGATCACATAGATAGTGGCAAAGGACTCCTGATTCCAACTCTCCTAATTTCTGATCTTATGGGAGTTGGTGAGGGAGGGCATGTAGCCAGCCATTGGACAACACAAATTGTGTTGTGTACAAATATTTATGAACAATAGGGTTCAGGAAGAAAAATAGAATAGTCATATGAAAGAGGAAATAGACTCCGAAAGAAGGATATTCATATCTAGGAAGCAATAGACTCTGAAACAAATGCACAGGAAGCTGAATCGTTCGTCACAAAGAAAAAACGTTTGAGTTCGGATATCATCTGATTCTTCGTGTTCACCACCTGCATTTCTCTGATGTACTGGTATTTGGTAACACTTCTTCCACAGTTAGTGAGGGTGGAAAATAATCTGTTATCATAGTCTGCAGGAAGAATAACCTTAATTATAAAAGAGGATGTGGGGATGATTCATGGAATTAATTTGAAGTAAGAAGGACTTATGTTAGGCACACTGAAAAACTTCTTGACAGGGAGGGTTTTTCAATATTAGAAAGTATTATTGGCAGAGATTACAGGACCTTCTTTAATCCTATTGTTGTAGCTCTCATAGTTCAAGCAAACTGTCTCTGCTTTTAGAATTAGTTATGTAAAACACCAGTCTGACCGCAGTGATAGAATTTTCTTAACAATTTATTTTAGCTCTTTACTCCTGATGCCTGGGTTTGGTAGACAAGTTGCTTCATAACGTGGTCTGAAGTCATTTTTCTTATCTGGAGGTCATCTAAATTTTTTAAAAATTAAAAACATTAAATGGCACTATGTGTTGTCCAATAAGATTAGAATCTGCTACGTATTATGCCTTCCTCATGGAGACTCAAAAAGCACGTGTTAAAGGCTTCGGGAAGTCCTGACGTTAAAAAAGCTCCAACAGCCAGTGCTCCCTCCTCACCTTGTGTGACTTGGACTCAGGTTGTGCTCCAGCCCTACTGAACTTTTCCTCAGATAAATACTTTCATTTTCCCTCTTTTCTTTGACTGACAAACTTTCACTCACTCTTTAAGTCCAACTCAAATGCCGGTTTTATTATTTTGCCTCTTCTACTCCCATAAAAGGGGTCAGACACTTCTGTCAGTAGCTGTATGCTCCTTTTCATAGTGTGCTTATCAACTTATCATGTGGAATTATGTTATCCAAGGCTGCTCCCCTCTGTACCTTTGTCTCGCTCATCTTGGAATCCCCAGTGTCCAGCACAGTGCCTGCCAACAGACGGCGTCTAATACATGTTTGTTAAATGAATGAAAATCAGTCTAAGTCCAGGAACACAAAAGGCAGGAAGTGGATTCGTGATCATCTTAGTTATCTTTGCTTCTCTCTGAACGTTGACTAGATTTTTAGGGAAGGAAATGTTACTGGGTGCTTAATCTGTGCCAGGTGCTGTACTGGACATTTTCATATAAGGACCAAACATTTTGGGGTGTAGCCATTAGCTTGTGCATCCTTACTGTAGTCATATTAAGAGCAGGTAAAATGAGAGGACATGCTTAATTTTTATGGCATTAGTCAAAAGTTGGTAGAGCATGTGAATATTACAGTTTGTGGATATCTTCCAACTGGATTTTGCAACAGGTCAAGACTCTTCTACCTACCTCTGAATCTTCACAACACTGCTCCCACCTGCTCCACCTGAGTCACAAGCATTTAGCCCCTACGCTAGTGCAATTGGCCTCAACTCTTCTCTCTTCTACCCTCGCACTTCCCTATCTATTCTACACACACCTTCCCTATTGCCTCAGTCCTGGTCTTTGAGCACTGCAGGTTTTTTCCCAGCCTTGGGGCTTTTTCACTGACCATTGCTTCTCCTGGGAGAACTTCTGTCCCAGCTCTTCACCAGGGGGTTCCTTTTTAATCCTTTATCTCTCAACTCACCTATCACTTTCTCAGAGAGGCCCTATGTCTTAGCTTGGGTTCTCTTCACAGCACTCTGAGACAAGCAAGGAGATGGCAGCAGTTTATTTGGGAGGTATAAGGGACCTGAGCAGAGGAAGGCAGACTGTAAGGGCACCAGTTACCAAAGTGGGCGTCCAAGCTTAGTCCTGTGGGAAGCTCTGGGAAAAGTGTAGATTGCTGCCTCAGAGTTATTCCTGTGGAGGATCCAGACATTTATGCACCCACTCCCCTGGGCCACTGGGGTGGGACCACAGATGGGGAGCGAGTGTGCTTCCAGATTGCTCCTTGTTATACAGACAGAGCAGTGGAAATAGTGCAAATACTGGCAGGTAGAAGCAGTCCTGAAGAGTAGTTTCCAAACTTCCGTGTGCACACAAATCCTGGGGATCTTGTTAAAATGTAGTCTGCTTCAGCAGTTCTGGGACTCTTACAGACAATACCCTTGCTGATGTCCTAAGGGTCACATTACATTGTGAGCAGCAAGCAACCAAAGTGCACTGCAAAGACAAGTCAGAGGGACAGGGATGCCCCCAAATTACTACCTTTGCATCACAAATCACAGCCTGAAATGACCAATTTGTGGTTTTGGTGGCTTGTTTGTTGCTGGGCTTCTCCATTAGAATGTAAGCTCCAAGAGGACATCATCTGTCTAATATAGTGTCCTTTCTCCAGGGACTAGTACAGTGCTTGGTGCACAGAGGAGTGCTTCAGCAAATATTTTTGAATGATTCAGTAACTTTTCATAAATGGTATTCTCATAAATGAACTTATATTAGGAGTATATTTGTATATAAAAAATGCCAGGTCCTCCTCCCCTGAAAATTTTTCTGTGATTAACACAAATGATACAGCAAGTTCCATGTACCATTCTCAGTTATTCTTTCTGCAGGTTTCTTTGTACTCCCTTAAGGCAATAGTAGTATTTCATTTTTGAGCCCACTAGTACTGCAGGCTTTTCTGTGTCCCAGCAAAGTTCCAGCGTCTGTGGTAAGTATAGTCTTCCACAACCCCTTGTGGAAACTCTGCAGAAGAGAATTTGACCACTGGTATCTTTTTACCCAGAAAGATCTTATCCTCCTCTGTAATTTAATTTCTTTAGACTATTATGTATCTGCAAGTCTCCAATCTCTTAAATAAGATATTGGGGAAGGGGAAAAATTTGGTAATTTTTCTGGTTTATGTGGTGGGAACAATGATCCCTCCCACTGTTGGGAAAATAGTATACTTTAATCACATCCCCTCGCCTTAGGTCAGGTTGCAGCACATTCTTTGTAAATAAGTTGTATGTGGGTGGAGTTAGTGTGCATGGGTGGCACTGCTACTTGGCTGGCGTTTGCCTTGGGCATCTGCCTGCATGAGGCTATGCTCTCCAACCTACAGTTTCAAGAACCTTTTTGCTGGTTACCTAGCTCATAGACCGGTGTGTGAGGGTTCTGGTGACCCAGCTTGGCATGTGAGGGTTCTGGTGACCCAGCTTGGCACGTGAGGGGTCTGGTGACCCAGTCTGGAATGGGCTTGAGGGGTCTGTGAGCTCCAGACCCAGCCCTAGCTTGAAAATAGGCCCAGTTGGCATGATTACAGGCAGGTAAAAGAGCTCGACAATTGGTATAGTCGGCAGGATTCTGAGCAGGTACAGGAGCTGAAAGCCCTTGGAAGAAGGAGGGAATGTGGCTACTTTTGAATATGCTCTGCACTATGGCCACCTTCCTGTTGACTGGGATCTGGTTGCTGCACATGTACTGCAAGGCAGCATAGACCAGATACTACAATGCAAAACCCCTTGGGAGGGGGAAGAAATGTGGCTATCCTTGAGCATGTGGTGCCGCTGGCCACTTTTCTGCTGACCAGAGCCTGGCTGCTGCTCACTATGCTGCAAACTGATCAAGATTTGTGGCAGAAAGCAGAGTTGTTTGAAGCAAGGATGATTATCCTGGAGGATGACATGCAGCAACTGGCCACTCCTCCTTCTCACACCAGGGAGGATTACCAACCCAGTGGTGAGTTGGGGGAGACTGTACATCTCCAGGCACGACCTGTTGTGCATGAGAAATTTAGACAGTAAAGCAGCAGAAGAGAGACCCTGGCTGCAGCAGCTATGGGACCTAGGGGTGAATGGTGTAACATGCTCTAGAGACAATAGAGTAAATGCATGTTGCGTTTGCCTGAAGGCAAAAGGCTCGAAGGGTACCACTCAAACCTGATGGCTTGAAGGGTGCCATATAAACCCGAGAAAAGAGTGCCACATTCAGATGTGCAGATGACCCAAGGACAGGTACCCCTGCAGAATTTCAAGTATGTTTTCACCTGGTGAAAATGTGGAAAAGTTAGTCTCTGTTACTACACACCTGTCTTAGTGGCAGCGGTTACAGGAGAGCCACAGATAAGCACAGGGGCAGGGCAGCCACTCCTTGATGGACTGGGTGAATGCAGCTTTTTGAACTGTGTGGGCAAATGCTGCTGAACTGCCTGAGACTGAGTGAATAACCGGTGTAAGCCGAGCTGATTGAAGTAATTCAGTAGTCAGGGATGGGGCAGCCAGATGCTAAGAACCAGGACATGGGAAAAAAGCCCTAAAGGCATTTGAGAAGTCTGGAAGGGTGCCCCACCCATCACAGACCCTGAGGCCTAGAAGAACTGAGTTTCCCTGGAGGACAGACCTGGAGCATTGCTGCGCTCAGCAAACTGCTCCCTGCATCCCAGCTGCTCTGGCTGGAGCAATCCTGCTTCAGCACCTCCAAAGAGCAAAAGCTGAAAACCTTGGTGGCGTTCACATCGTGTTAAGTTTGCAGGCTAACAGTATGTGAGAGCAGTGGAGGCGTGGCAGCCTCCACCTAGATTTCAGAAGATGTACGAAAAAGCTGGGGACTCAGGCAGAGACGTGCTGCAGGGGTGGAGCTTCTGCAGAGGTCATCTACAGAGCAATGTGCAGCAGAAAAGTGGGGTTGGAGCCCCCACAGAGAGCCCCCACTAAGGAAATGTCTAGTGGAGACAGGATGGTGGGACTGCCACCAGGAGCCCAGAACCATAGGGCTGCTGGCAGTGTGCAGCGACAGCCTGGAAGAGCTGCAGGCATCAGGGCAGCTCAATGGGCTGCACTTGGCAGAACTGTAGGAGTGAGGTTGCCCAATGCTTTAGGGGTCCAGGTGCCCCAGTGTGCTTAACATTTGCCCTGTTCAGGTTTTGGGTTTCTTTGGGGCCTGTTTTTCCTTTCTATTCCTCCCTTCTGGAATGGGAATGTGTACCCAGTGTTTATCCCACTGTATCTTGGAAGCAGATAAACATGTTTTTGACTCTTTACTGGTTCACTGCTGGAAGAAGTTTTGCCTTTAGTCTCAGATAAGAATTTGGACTTTTGAGTTGGTGCTGCAACAAGCTAAAGACTTTTGGGACTGGATGGAATGTGTAATGTGTGAATGTAAGGATCGTCTATCCTCACTAAAAGAACATTGTGGAAGATTCTGAACACATAGATTGTATGGCAAGGGTCCCTGACGGGGTAGATTGTTGGGAAAATAGTTTAGTTTAATCAGGTCCCCTCACCTTAGGTCAGGTTGCAGCACATTCTTTGTAAATAAGTTGTGTGTGGGTGGAGTTAGTGCACATGGGCGGCGCTGCTAGTTGGCTGGTGTCTGCCTCAGGTAGAAGAGCTCGACAGATATCATTAGAGATATTTTTAAAATGGTAACTTCCAGCTTTCAGATAGGATGTAGAAGGTTTTTGTCAAGCTCTTTTACCTGCCCATAATCCTGCCAACTGGGCCTATTTTTGAGGTAGGGCTGGGTCTGGAGCTCACAGACCCCTCAAGCCCATTCCAGACTGGGTCACAAACTCTTCACATGCTGGGCTGGGTCACCAGACCCCTCACACACAGGTCTATGAGCTAGATAACTGGCAAAAAGGTCCTTGGAAGCCGTAAGTTGGAGAGCATGGCCGTGTGCGGGTGGACTCCTGAGGCAGACACCAGCCAAGGTCTCAGCAGCATGCAGGTGAACTAACTCCACCCACACAGAACCCATTCACAAAGAATGCACCGCACCACCCCCAATCTGACCTAAGGTGAGGGGACCTGATTAAATTATTATATTTTCCCAACAATGTCCCTCTTTAATTCCTGAAAATTTTTTATTGTTTTCTCTTATTTCTTTATAATTAGTTTTGCTAGGTATTTATCAATTTTATTAATCACTTCAAAAAAGCAAATTTTTTCTTTGCTTATTTTCTATTATTGATTTTTTTGCTCTTTGACATCTCACCTTTTTTTGGATTCAATTTGCTGTTCTTTTTCTTGCTTCTTAGGTGATGATTGTATAATTTTTTTCAGTTTTTTTCTAAAATTTGCATTTGATTGTATAAATTTCCCTTTAAGCACTACTTTAGCCATGTTTACAAATGTGATAGCTATATTTTAATAATTATTCAGTTCAAAATATTTTCTAATTTGCCTTGTTAATTTTTTCTCTGACTGATGAGTTATTCAGAAAACAGTTGCTTAACTTATAAATATTTGGGGGATTTTCTACTTAATTATTGGTACCGGTTTCTAACTTAATTCTACTGTGGTCAAAAGACATATTTTGCATCCTGGCCTGCTTTAGTAAAGATGCCAGGTGCATTTGAAAAAATGTGTATTCTGCAGTTGTTTGATGCAGTGTTTTTTATACATACCAATTAAATCAAGTTGGTTATTTACACTGTTTTAAAATCTCTCTCTTTTTTTTATGTTTGTTTCTGAGGTATTTATTGTATTCCAAATCTGCACAGAACACCAAGTCATTCATTCATTCTTTTGACAAATATTTATTAAGTACATACTACAGTCCATATCTTATTCTTTACTCCTTTTGTTCTATCAGTTACTGAGATATGTGAGTTGTTCTCAAGCTATACATTTGTATTTTTATGTTTCTCCTTTTAGTTTGGTCAGTTTGTGCTTTATGTATTTTGAACCTATGTTATTAGGTGTATGCACATTTATGTTCTGCTAAATTGATCTTTTACTATTACAAACTATGCTTTTTTTATTGCTAATAATACTTTTCATCTAGAAATCTTATTTTTGTATTAGTAAACCGACACCAGCTTTCTTTGATTAGTATTTGCAACATATTCTTTTTTTTTTTTACCCTTTCTGGGTCTTAGAGATTAGGTGTGTTTCCTGGAAGCAACATTTAGCAGAGTTTTTAATTTATTTTACAATTTGATCATGTTTGTGTTTTTATAGGATATTTAGTTCATTTATATTTAGTGTAGTTACAGGTATATTTGGGTGTAAATCTATTATCTTACTATGTTTATAATTTGTCCCAGCAATTACTATATTTTTCTTCTTTTTTAGTCTTCTTTCAAATTAATCAAAAAACTTTTTTTTTTACCATACTCAAACCTTACACTAATCAAATATTTTTATATCCTTCTCTTTTCCCTCTATTATCTTCTTAACAATACATTCTTTTATTACATTTTAGATTTTATCCTGAAGATCACAAAATGAATCCTTGACTTATTTTACCTTAAATTTTACTTTTACCGTTTCTAGGATAAAGCTTAAAAACTTTAACTCCATTTACTGTTCTCTCCCACCTTTTGTGTTATTATTGTCACAAATGTAAATTATGTAAAAATGCATTATATTCATTTGTGTGTGTTCATTTAGATTTATGCAAGTATTTACCCTTTGTGGTGGTCTTCATCTTTTTCTGCTGTAGTGTTTTTCTTCTACCAGGGATCATCTTCTTTCTGCCTAAAGAACCTCCTTTAGTATTTCTTTAGTGTCACTTTGCTAGTAACAAATTATCTCACTTTTAGGGGAGGCATTATCTAGAAATGTTTTTATTTTACCGTAAAACCTGGCTTCCTTGGTGGCTTACTTATTTTGGTTTTCCCAACCCAATGAGAGGGCCAGAACTTCTTGATTGCTACTTTCTGATCTGCCTCTATGCTTTTCTCTAAAAATTGGCAAGGGCACTGTGGAGAAAAGCAAATGACAAATATAGGGATTTTCTCAATATATTTCCCTTCAAGATCTTGATCTACTGAATCTTGGCTGCCTCATTTGTTCTCTGATAAAGATAAATAGTTTTTTTTTAAATTTAAGTATATTTTCCCCGCTTTTTATAGTTGTTTTCAGTGGGAAGTTTACTATGAATCATGCTTCTCTGCCATAGCTAGAAGTAGAACCTACAAATTACTGGGGGTTTTTTGTTTGTTTTTTGCCTTTTAATAAAACATAGGGATTAAAAGGAAGTCTCTCATCCATACGGTGATCTTTCAGGTATTTCCCCACAGATCC
Organism: Cynocephalus volans; assembly: GCF_027409185.1. Classification (NCBI taxonomy): domain Eukaryota; kingdom Metazoa; phylum Chordata; class Mammalia; order Dermoptera; family Cynocephalidae; genus Cynocephalus; species Cynocephalus volans. Next base: position 138,995,461 of record NC_084461.1, on the reverse strand, counting down.
TATAAAGTCTACTGAGGCTTTTTTCTCTAGATTAAATGGATAAAGTTTTTTCAGCTCATATGACATAGAACCTTCATCATTCTAGTTTCCCAATTTATCTTTTATTTTATTTTTATGTGGAGAACACAAAGATTGTCTCCTGGTTTTAGAGTCGAAAAAAGTTACTTTTAAAATCCTAGATCTGTCCTATTAATTGCTTAACCATGAACAAGTTAATTTACTTAAGTTTCTAATTTTTCACCTGCAAGGTGGAGGATATTACCTCACCTGCAGAGTCATTTTGAATTAAGAGAGTACCTGGATTATAGTAGGCACTCAATGAAAAATAGCTGCTGTACTTGCTTTCATATTTATATATTTGTTATCTCCTTGATTTGGCATGTAGTTGGGATAAATTCTTGAGGTTTGCTAAAGTTTTTTGTGTATCTGTTCTTTACATGTACCTGGTTTCATTGTCCAATTCCATAAAAACTATAGAATCATCCTCAAAGAAGGTATAAATCTGAAGATATGTCTTGCCTCCTCCCTAACACCTCCCTCTTTTGTCTGAACAAGTGGGAGGAAAGATGTTTCTGAAAGAATTTAATTTAACTGCAGGAATACTGTCTAAACAGTAAAGTGTTCTCCCCCTCTCCAGAATAACCCTTTATCAGTATTTTACTTGGCTTCCTTCTGTTTTACCGCAGAAAATTAATAAATGTCTTGGATGCAATCTTAAGCCAAGGTCGGCAGCAGCTGCTATGCACTTGTTTGAAATGCCTGTTGTCTTCCATTCATTTCTGACCCTTCTGAATCCTGTTATCAGTGCCTGCACATTTTTGGTAACTGATTGTCATTACATTGTAAGGACGCTGCCTGGATGATTGCTCCTCAACCAGAGATGTCAGCCAGCTGAAACATACCAGGAGACAACAAAGGACATTCCTGACTTGGGGAAAAATGGAGCAGGAGAAATTTACATGTGTTTGACATTTATATTCTTTTGAGTAGCTTTCCTCTCTGTGAAAATTCCCTGTTACTACTTCAAGCTGAAGAATGGAATCTAAATGCAAGGAAGAAAAGAAAAGAAAGAAGCTTTGAAGACGGAGAGCAGAATGAAAAATTAGAGTTTCTTCTCTCTCTTTTAAGACCTTTTATGGTTTTGGAAAAGGACAAACTTGTAAAATTAACAAGGTCACAATAACTTTAGTTTCTGATGTGTTGGGGAATAGTTCTACTAAAAACATAATGTATTTAAAGGCTTGTTATACCAGTGTTTTGTAATAGCTTCTTTCTATCTCTCCTTTCCACCAAAGACTGCTAGCCCCAGTGTTTTCTGCATCGTTGATCATATGTAAAGGGAATGCCTTAAAGAAATGTTACTTATGTGTGGGGTTCTCTGTGTTGGAGCAGTAGAGGTTTATTTGCATGCTGAGCTTCTGATCTCAAATGGTAGAATTTCACATCAAGACTGATAAGCCCAAGTGATTAAACCCCAGAGGCAGCACTAGTGCCCTGTCTCAATCTTTATTTCACTTCCTAACAAATGCAGAACTCATCAATTGATGCATGCTCCAGAGGACAGGATGAACAGAATCTTATTTTCTAATAAAGTGTTGGCAGAAGTGGGTGATCCTTTTAGATTAATACATTGCACACAACTTACAGTGCCAGAGGTTACCTCGATCTATGTGAAACCAATGGTACCTTCTTCCATTATCTAAGACTCTCAATATCTGAGAGTCCTAAGAACTCAATAATTAATTAATTATTGTAAATAATATTAATGCTATTTAGTTAAAACAAATAGTTTCTAATTTTTTAAGCAATCAAAACTCTTTTTCACATAAGTTTTCCTTGGGAACTCAATACATAAAAGAATTTTTTACAGGAGATAATTTAGTTGGTGCAAGATGGCAAGAAACTCCTGTCCTCTTGCTTTCCTGTTCACTCTGATGAAGTCTCTGCGACATCTCAACAGGGCTTCAGGAAGCAGAATTTGCAAAACACTAGTCTAAGGAGGCCAAGGAAATTTGTATTATCAGGAGAGAACTGCATTGACTAGACATGACCTCTAGAGGCCAATTCAAGTAACACCATCACTGGGAGGAGCAGGCTTTTCCTGTTGTCTTTCTCTTCACAAAATTAGTTGTTCATAAGGAAGATTTGATAGTTTTTTAATTTTTTCATTTCCATTATCATCTAACCCCAGAACATTTTCAGAGTCTGAAAGAGATGGCTTGGGATCATATAAATATTCTTCTATTTTCTCATCCCCAAAATGGCTTAGTGTGGTTTCTCTCTTCTGTCTACTCATATGCAGTCATCACTAAAGGGTATCTTGGGCCTCTTGTGAATTTCTGTTAATTTCAGTCTGGGCTCCATGCAGTGCAAAAGATACAGCTGACTGGTATGAGATCTGTGATTACAAAGTGAAATGAAAAACTTTGTTTCCAGCTTACGAGATCTATGGCAATGAGTGGGGGGTTGCAGGAGAGATGAGGGTCCCTGAAGACCCTCACAGTTATGCATGTCTCCAGAATTTAAGACTGATCATTAAATGTGGGCCTATATTAATAAGGATTTTTTTTTAGTTTGAAATGACAGAAACCTGTTTAAGCAAAATCAATTTATCAGTTCACATAACTGAAAAGTCTGCCAATAGGGTAATCCTCAATATTGACCAATGTCATCCCGTCTGTGTCACTCTTGCTTTCTGTGCAGTGCTTTTCTCACCCGGCTCACCTTAATTTTTTCTGCTTTGTTTGGGATTCCTCCATGCCTTGAGTGTAGGGTGAGCTACAGGGTGGCAGTGGCATTGTTGCAACAGTTTCAGGCTTAAACCAACCCAATTTAGCAACCCAAGAAATATGAGATATAGTTTCTTTTCCTAGCATCAGATTATAAAATCCTAGGGAAAGATTCTCTTGCACAATTCTTGTCAAATTCCCATCTGTTGGCCAGTTGGTGGCTGGGGGGCCTGCAGATATTATTTTTAGTCCTGTACCCCAATGAGAATATTCTTGGCATTTACCTTGATTCCCTCAAGATTCTGGTCAGCTGAGTCTGTTCTAGCTGTCATTTAAGAATAATGTTACATGACTTTGTTACTTCTTTGAAATAATGCCTGTATTTTCATGGAACCCCCAGAGCAGCCACTGAAAGGTTTTGGCAATAAAGACACCATGGCTACTTGGGATTGATGTGGGTCTACCAGGAAGAATGAATGGGAAACAGAATCAAACCAAAACCAAACAAGGAGTCTGAATGGGGCGAAACAATGAGTATAGTCCTTCTTGACTCTGTAACCCAGCAATAGCAAACACTTAGTGTGTGGACCACCACTGCCCTTCCCGTGCTGGTGTCAGAAGTCAGTAATCATACTGCTCTTTTCTGCTAAGCCAGACATGGCCTTGGAATCTTTACAAAACAACCCCCTAGGAACTCAACATTGTATGCAAAATAAGCTTATTTAGCATCCCTGGCATAACCCAGAGTCTCCATATTTCATCCTCTCTTGTTCATGTCTAATATCTCAGGAACTTATGAGCATCTTTGAAGTTCTGAAATAGATGTATTAATATTTCCTAGTAGGGTCTGTATGTTGAAATCACAGGGTGTGGCTCCAGTTGTTTTGTCCCATTTAAAAATAATGAGATAATTGACTAATGGAAAAGACAGAATATGACGAAATAAAGAAGTTTTAGGGTGTTATATTTGTTTTGGTTTTCTTAAGTCCATTCTTACAATGTTGTTACTGGATGGCTGGCAAATTCTTACTGATGCTGAGAAAGAAGCCATCTACCCACCACACATGACTCTACTGTTCCACTGTCTTCAACGATATAAATTTATTATTCAAAGGTATACTTGCTCAAAAATTTCACCATACAGTGTCTACCAATACTAGACTACTATATTGTGATTCTTACCCAATCCTAATCAAGTTCCCCACATTGAAAGACCCACTGAAAAGTAAACTCTAAATCTCCATAACAGCTCCTTTGTCCTTCCCCACTTGTGAGAATGGGAAGTCTGTCAAGGTAGGGCTCTTCCTTCCCCAAGGAGAAGAAACTCAGCTTTGTCTTATCAGGTGTTTGGGTAATATTTTGGGGGAGTCACCATTGGCGGTGTCAACAGCCACTCAGCTATAAATTTAAGTCTAGGTGAATACAACTAACATGTATTGGGTGACTTCTCTGTGTAAAGCACTTAGAACTTCAGCGGAAGGAGCTTGAAAGATGACTCCTGTTCTCTAAACACTCACAGACTAATGGAGACATATAAGGCAAATAAGTGTCATGACAAAGTAATCTTAAGTAATGTTGAGAGAAGAAATTAATTTCAATTAGGACATCTCAGAAGGCTTCTTGGAGGTGGTATATTTGAACTCTGCAATGAAGTATGGTCCAAAGGGGAATGGCGTGGGGGAGAACATTCTAGACTGAGGATATAGCATGAGCCCAGGGCAATGAAGTAGAGGTCAGTGTGTATACTGAAAACTCAAGTAGACGTGTGGGCTGGTATAAATAGTGAGAAATGAGGCTGGAGAGTTGGATACAGATCAGAGCGTGATATGCTTGGAGTGCCAGAAAAGAGTCCCAGCTATGATTTTGTATGAAATGAGCATGCATGGAAGATTTTTTTAGCTCAATCTCCTCTAACGCTCCCTACTCTTTTCTTTCCTCTCTCCATCTCAGGCTGTTTGCCTCTATGCTTTGCTCCCTCTCCTTTCTTCCCCTTCTCCCACCAGCTACATCCCCTCATCTCTCTCACCCCCTCCTTTTCCCTTAATCTAATCTCATTTTCTCTCATCTCTTAGGCTCACAACCCCTTGTTTCCTTTTGTACCCTTCAGTGTGTTCTCTCTCTTTCATCTTCTCTCCACAGTTTGCTCTTGCTCCAGCTCTTTCACCTCATCTTGCTTTCTCTCTATCCCCACTAATATCCATTGTCTTGCTCCCTTTCATCCTCTTTCTTCTTGCCCAAGACCCCTGGCCCTGCCGCATGGCCTCCTTCCTCTCTTGCCCTCATTCAGCCTCTCTCAGACACTCCTCTTCTATTATGTGCATCGTCCTCATCCTTTTCTCCCGCACCTCGTCTTTCTCCTTGTGGCTGGGAAGATGGTACCTTATTTCTAGCCACATGACCCAGAGGCAAGGCCTCTTTTCATGCAGCTTCAAATTGAACAACCCAATGGAAGGACTTTGGCTGGCCAACCCTGGCTTAAGTGTCTACACTTGTATCAATCGTCATGGCCAGGAGAATGGGCCCCCATGGTAGCATGGCTTTGTTCCCATGCACAAGCCTGTGGCTGGCAGCCCTTCTAGAGCCAGAGACTAGGGAAAGGGACAGTTCCCAGGGCATCAATGCTGGATAGACCAGAAACAATCAATATTCACTTTGTGATTATTATATTTCCATTCACACATGACAAAACTGAGAGCCAGGACGTTAAATGACTCTTCTGGTCAAAACCACCCCATCATGAACTGACTTCAAATCCATTTCTTAACTTCTGTGTGATGTCCTCATTCTCTTACCAATTTTAAATAAAGCATCTGCTACATCTTCTCTATTGCAAATGTAATAGCTGATTTGGGGAAGCTGATCTGATCTGCTGTTTCTTCTTCCTTCATTCTTGTTTTTCCCTTCCTCCTTTCCTCCCTCTTTCCTTCCTCTTTCTCCCCCTCTCTGTTTCTCTTTCCTTTCCTCCTTTCCCTTCCTCCCTATGCTTGTTTGCTTCTCTTTCCTTCCTTCGTTCCTTTCTTTCCTTTTCTCTTCTTTCCTATATATTCCTAAGATGATAGATGAGCAGAAGGAACAGAGCTCTTATCTAAATCTATTCATTAGTTCTCCCCCCCCCTTTTTTTTCTTTTTACAAGTATAACACTCTAACATTTCTAAGTGGATACTGGAGTATCCACCTGCCAGGCTGCCAGAGTCCAGCTGTGTAGTGTGGTGAGAGACCCTGAGATGATCAGACAAGAGCATTATTCTTTCTAACAGAGCAGGGAGTGATGCCACAGACTGTGCATTCTAATGTCTAAGCAAATAAGCAGAATATTTTATTTTTTTTAATCAAGATAAAATCTTTAAGCAAATGCAGCATGTGACAAAACAGAAGAGAAAATACCAGTAAACATCTAAGACAGAGAAACATACCCTTGGTAAACTATAATTTCCTTTTACATTAGAGAAGTAGTATATTGCTATTCTCTATTTTAATGTAAACTTAATGGATTTATTTCTAAATATAAAATGAATAAATGCACAGTTGAAAAGTTTGGGAGAGTATATAACAATACAGAGAAATAGGGAAGAAAACACTAAGAGTTTGAGGGATCTGTCTAAGTCTTTTTTTCCTTACTAATGTTTTTATACGATTCAAAAATGTTGCTGCTTTAATTTTGCATCCTATGTTCTTCAGTTAATTTTATGTATAGAATTGTAAGATTTGCTACTGTTCTATGTCATCCATATTCTTAGAAAATAAGATTTTAAATTATTGTATAGAATACCATAGTATGGTTGTACCATAATTTATTTTCCTGCTGCTCACTTGGACATGGTTTCTAGCTTTTTCTCAATGACTAGCTGCCATGAACGTCTTTCAGAGTAAATCTGGCACATTATCTGTGTATTTTTGTTTTCCCTCCAACTCTCTTGACATGCATGTATAGTAGACATAAAGTCCGTGATGCAATTCTGTAAAAAATATTTTTAAAGTGTTTTTAAAATCAATCTAATTCCAGCTCTGATGCTCCGCTCCTTTAATGCAGACAGAAAATTTGCTCTCAATCCTGATCAGAGCTTCTTCAGTCTCCCATCCCTAGAAATAGGAAACTTATGCTCCAGTAACAGGGGAACTTGGCTATATGGACACTGGTGACACAGAGGAACATTGTTTTAAAAAATGTACTTTTTTGAAACATTTCAAATTTTCTCAAAAGTTCAGAAGTTTATGTAACAAGTGCCTGCTCAGAATTACCAAACCTTTAACATTTTGTCATAGTTGCTTTAGATACTTTGTTTACTTACATACATAGTCCAGTCTTTCTTTTTACCTCTCCCCAGAAGTAACCACAATCCTGAAATGGGGGAGAATCCTTCTACTTATATTTTTATACTTCTTTTTTTCAAACGTATGTAGGTAATCATAAATGATAAATAGCATCCTTTCTGCATTTAAATTTTTTACTTCAGAATTGTCCTATTGTACATATTTTTCTCGTTTTTTATTCAGTGTGGTGTTTTTGAGGATTGTTCCAGTTTGGTTTGTTTAACCAAGGGTCTGTCATTTTAATTTCTGTGTAATTTCATTGTATAAAAACACTATCATTTATTCACCCATTGTCCCTTTGATGGACAGTTACATTCATCAAATGATGTCCATACTTGTTATTGTCAGACTTCCTATTTCTAGCCAATCTGAGGAGTATGTAATGCTATTTATTGTAGATTTAATTTGCATTTCCTTTCTTAGCAGTGTGTTGAAGCATCTTGTCATATATTTCTTCAGAAAATTAGTTTTGTCCATACCCCTCTCCCCCACTTTTTTTCTTTCTGCTAGATTGTACTTGTATTTTTTTTTCTACATATTAATATACAGGAGTTGCTCATATATTCTTGATACTAGTCCTGTTGAATAAATGCTATTAATAACTCTTTTCAGCCTGTGGCTTGTCTTTTTACTTCCTTTTTATGGAGGTATTTTTAAATAGAGGTTTTAATTTTTAAAGTAATCAAATTCATCTATCTGGTAATAAACTAATATATTTGGTAGATAGAGTTCTTCTGTGTTTTTATTCTTCATAATTGTTTTAAATATTGTTGCTCATTAATCTTCAATAAAACTTTTAATATTAGCTTATCAATTTATTGAGAAACCCTAGGATTTTTATTGAAATTGAATCAAGAATTAATAGATTATTTGGGGAAGATTAGCCATCTTTCTTGCATTAAATCTGCCCATGTACAAGGATGGAATATCTCTCTGTTCATTCAAATCTTTTAAGAAGTGCTACAATAACATTTGGTAATTTTCTTTAGATAGGACTCATATATTTTTGGTTATATTTAAGTGCTTCACAAATATTGCTAGTAGGTTAGTTGGGATTGTTTATCTTATTTTCTAATTGTCTTTTGCTAATGTGTATGTGTAGAACACTTTTGATTTTACTTTGTAATCATGTATCCAGTAAACTTGCTAAACTCTCTTTTTAGCTTTATCACAAGAGATGTGGAATTCTAAAATAACTTTCCTGAATCTATAAGATGTAAAAACATTTTTTCTATTACTTTTGGTTAGTGTAAGTCACATTGATTTCTTTTTAAACATTAAATCATTTTTTTATACCTAGAATAAACTCCATTTGATGCTGATATATTTGCCTTTTTATATATTAATAGAATCAACGTACAAACTGTTCTCATTGTGGTATAATTCACATAACATTCATCTATAAAATGGGAATAAAAAAATTCACATAACAAAATTCACCATTTTAAAACATAAAATTCAGTGGCATTTAATGCATTCCACAATAACCATCACCACTATCTCGTTACATTTTCGTTACCACAAAAGGAAACCCTGTACCCATTAAGCAGTCACTCTCTGTCCCCCTCATCCCCTCTCTGGGAACCACTCTGGGAACCACTAGGCTACTTTCCCTATGCATTTTTTTTATCTCAGCATTTTATATAAATGGAATCATACGGTGCTATGGTTTGAATGTTTGTCCCCTCCAAAACATGTTGAAACTTAATCTCTGTTGTAACATTGTAGTATTAAGAAGGTGGGAAATCTGACTATGGTATTTGAAAGGTGGGGCCTTTAGGAGGCTTTGCCTTCATGAATAGACTAATCCATTCATGGATTAAGGGATTAACGGCTTATCATGGGAGTGGCCTGGTGGTTTTATAAGAAGTGAAAGAGAGATCTGAGCAAGCATGCTGAGCTTCCTCATCATGTGATATCATGATGCATTGGGACTCTGCAGAGGGCCCTCCACCTTGTGTGGCCTCTCAACCTTGGAATTCCCAGCCTCCAGAACTGTTAAGAAATACATTTCTTTTTAAATTACCCGGTTTTAAATATTCTGTTTTAAGCAACATAACACGGACTAAAACATACAGTATGTTGCCTTTTGTGTGTGGTTGTTTTCACTTAGCATACTGTTTTCAAGGTTTATCCATGTTATAGCATCTATCAGTACTTCATTCCTTTTTATGGCTGCATAATATTCCATTAAATGTATATACCACATTTTCCTTATCCATTCATCAGTTTATGAACACTTGAGTTGTTTCCATCTTTTGGCTATCGTGAATAGTGTTGCTACTAATATTTATGTACAAGTTTTATTTGGACATCTGTTTTCGATTCTTTTGGATATACACCTAGGAATGGAATTGCTGGATTATATGGTAATTCTATGATTACATTATTGAGGAGCCACCAAACTGTTTTCCACAGTGGCTGTACCATTTTATGTTCTTAGCAGCGGTATTAGAGGTTACCAATTTCTTTGCATCTCCATCAACACATTTTCTGTTTCATTGATCATAGCCATCCTAGCGGGTGTGAAGTGATATCTCATTGTGGTTTTCATTTGCATATCCCTAATGACTATGATGTTCAGCATTTTTGCATGTGCTTGTTGACCATTTGTACATCTTATGTGGAGAAATGTCTATTGAAGTCATTTGCCCATTTTTAAATTGGGGGTTTTTTTTGGTTATTGAAATGTAAGTATTCTTTACATATTCTGAATACCGGGTCCTTATAAGTTACATGATTTAAATATTTTTTCCATTCTTTGGGTTGTTTTCTCATTTTCTTGATAGTGTCCTTTAATGCACAAATAGTTTTCATTTTGATGAAGTCCAACTTACCTATTTTTTTCTTCTGTTGCTTATGCTTTCGGTGCTATAGAATTGCTAATATTTTAAGTATTTTTACATCTGTCATCATGAAAGAGATTGGTCTGTAAGTATTTTTCTTATAAAGTCCTTGTTATATCTGGCATCAAGGTTATGCTGTTCTCATAAAAATAGCTGAGACCACTTTCCTCTTTTTCTTTTCTCTGGAAGGGTGTGTGAAAGATTGGCATTATTTCTTAAGTGTTTGGAAGAATTCACTGGTAAAGATCTCTAGGCCTTGAGTGTTCTTGGTGGAATAATTTCAAAATAATGGATTCAAAATTTTTAAGAGATATTGGAATGTTTGTAATTTGTAACTTTTTTTAGCTTTGGTAAGTTGCTTTTTTGAGGAATTTTGCATAGAGTGTCAAATTTATATAATTACTGACATATTTGGGTTTTAATCTGCACTCTTACCATTTGTTTTTATTCATTTCATCTGTTCCTTGTTCTTTTTTTCTTTTACTTTCTTGCATTCTTTCCTCCAACTAGGATAGATTTTCTTCTTCTATGAATTCATCATTTGGTTATTCTTTCAGAGAGATCTTCTAGAGAGTTTCCCATCCTCTTAGTCTTTGTATATATAAACTGTTTAATTTTCTTCTTCCCTCTCTCTAATGATAGTTTAAATGTGTAAACAATTTTATATTGATAATTATGTTCCACCTGCACTTTTGATGGTACAAGCTAATGATCTTTATTATTATTATTGCCTTCTGGGTTATAAGCCATTTTCCTCCTTGGGTAGCATTTAATATTTTTCACTTTATCTATGATTTCTGCAGTTTTAATGTATCTATGTGTAAATTAATTTTTATTTATTTTGTTTAGTGCATGCTCACATTGAGAATTCTTGTGTATCTTTTATTTTAGAAAACACTTAGTGTGTATCACTTTGAATATTGCTTCTCCAATATTTCCTCTTCTATTCTTCTGAAACTCCAATTAGACATATACTGGTCCCTCTGAATCTAATCTTCATCTCTCTTAATATTTTAATAATTGTTATTTTTTTATTCTGTACTGTAGCTGAATTCTTTAATGCTATTCTCTAATTCACTGATTTTCTTTTTGACTGTGTCCATTCTAAAGGTTACCTTTTTTATTTATTAACTGTTTATTTCAGTGACTATATTTTTATTTCCAAAAGTTTTACCTGACACTTTCATCTATACCTATATTTATATCTATATTCATATGTATATCTGTGGAGGGAGGTAGAAAACAGGGAGGGAGGGGAAGAACTTTATTTTGTTTTATATTTGTTTTCCATTTTTAAGCATGCTTTCCTTTCATTTTTTCCCTTTGAGGATTCTATACATATTTATTCTGAAGTCTTTTTTAGACTCTTACTCTTCTATAATATTAGTCTGGATTCAATTTTATAAGTTGTTGACATATTGCTTACCCATCTTAGTTTCCTTCATCTATTTTAGGTTTTTTTTTTTCCCCCCATCAGCTGGAGATTTTTGTTTTGGTGGTTTTCTCCGACTCAAACGATTTATTTATTTATTTATTTATTATTTTTTTTCCTAGGGTCCCCAACAGTTCTTAGTACAAAACTAGGTTTTATATTACTTGCTAAGGCTCTTTCTCCAGAGCAACGTTGAGGGAATTTTGCACACTTCCAGGTGTTGGTAATGAGGCTATGTCTACAGGCTGGCTGTAGGCAGGGAGCTTCTCATTAAGTATAGTGTAGGCAGCAGTCAGCTGCAGACTCTCTCCTTTCCTTCTATTTTCAGTTGTCAGCAGTGAGAATATCACCCTCAGGCAACTTCTGTCTGCTCCAGTCCTGGGCACCAGCAGTCTCAAAGCTTTATCCTTACATGTTTACATTTTAATCAATTTCTGCTTTACACTATGTTTTTCTTATTTTAGAGACCATCTTGACAGTGCGTGGTATGCCATATCTTGGCTTCTGAAGTTTTGACCCTGTCTTGGTGTGGTGTGAAATGTCTGCTACTAGTGACTTCTCTCTTCTTGTTGTTAACCTCAAAAGATCTCTATATGCTCTTTTCTTGTTGGCCTCAAAGGCATTCCCTGCATCCTTTGGTTCTTTCATTACAGTCCTTGATGGTCAATTACAGATGCCATACTTAGCACCTAAAAAGTGTTGTCCTTTCCTAGAAGACAGAATAATATTCACACTCTCCTAGCAGGTGAAAGGCAATAACTGCCTTCCATAGGTCTAAATCAGTGGAAAATGAAAATGAACAAGGCAGTTGAGTGTTCAGTCTTTCTAGGCAACGAAACTAATGACCTGCTGCACTTTTCTAAGAACTTTGTTTCATCTGCTGGAATAATCTTCTCCTAAATCTCTGTGTGTCTGACTTCTCATCAAATGTCAGCTCAGATGTTGCCTCTTCAAGGAGGGCCTTAATGTTATTACTGTACTTTTCAGTGTTTGAAAATTATCTTGTCCATTTATACATTTTTGCATTGCCCCTTCCCACGAGGTTGTAAACTCCCTGACAATGGAGGCCATGCCTACTTCGCTGTTTATTATAATCTCCAAACACATAGAAGCATGGCCAGCACTCGGCACATGTTCATTAAATATGTGCCCAAGAATAAGTGGACTAGCTCTGTCCAGAATTCAGCAGTGATCACTCTGATGGTAAACTACAGGGCACTAGGTAAAATCATCAGGTGTGAGGTCTACTGGAGATCATTTGTCTGACACCTTTACTTTACATAGGAAAAGGAACTCTGAGGCTCAAGGCTTGTCACAGTCACCTAAATAACTGTTGGCCACACTGGAAACAAGGTTGACTTTCTTTTATCCTTTCCCATTACCAGTTTTTGAAGGATTGCTAGCCCTTGGAGCCCCTGCCATTTAAGTGCTCAGTAAATATAGATTCACTGAACAGATTCCAGACCTGCCTCGGCTTGTACACATGTCAACCTGAATAGTCATTAAGACTCTCTGGGACTCAGTTTCCCCATTTGCAACATGATATAGGTTGCTTATATTATAGGGTTATTGTGGCAATTAAATGAGATAATTTACGAGGTTATTTGGAAATGCATGTGAAAGCTTAGTTTGACAGGCAGTAAAAAAAGAAGCGTAAAAGTGCCAGTGTCACATGTTTTACAGACAAAAATTGATGTCAAGAGCTAGGGAAGATATTATAAGAGATCCAAGACCTGAAGAAAAAGTTAATAGGCAAGGAGAAAGATATGAGGAAAGGCTGGTGTTATAAGCTTGACATTGTGATTAAAGGAGTGAGGAATGGGCTCTTTTCTGTTTCTCTAAGAAAGTGTCTTTGTAACTATCAGAATCATGATAGAGCTGCCAGAAGGAGTGACATTGACTATGCAAATTGTAAAACATATGTCAGAGATCTGTCTGGGATGCCGTGAAGTCGCCAAATTTTCATCAAAATGGAAAATAAAAACAAAAGAGATGAATGCTTTCACTTAATTTTTCTATTATTTACTTACTGTTAATATTTTATGTTTCCCTGAGTTACGTGGATGTCATGGGGACAAGGGGGGTGCCTGAACCATATGGGGTTCTATAAAGAAATAGGATGGATAAATGGATGCTGAGTAGACCACCGAGAGCCTATCACAAACTGGATTCAGGACTAGATTGTGTCAAAATGGAGAAATGGCTGCTGAAAAACCTGATTGGACCACTAGGAAGTCAATAGTGAACTTTTCTGAGAACAGTGTCACATTAGAGGTAGGGACAAAAATTAGATTGCAGGATATTTTTAAGTGTGCAAACAGTGAAGAAGTGAGCTTAGATTGTGAGTTCAAAAATTTGGGTGGTGAATTTTCTTACAGTGAGCAATGTTGAATGAACACTTTTGGGTCTGTGTGTGTTACAGGGAAAGTTTGACTGTACTGGTAGGCAAAATATAGTGAGATCCAGGAAAAAAAGAAAGAGGCTCAAGAAAAGAAATATCCTTTTCTTCAAGGAAAAGAAACTGTACACACAGTATTAAGGAAGACTAAGTAAATAACTGAGTGGGGATGGTTAAAGGTGTCAGGAACCCAGATTTTTGAGATCAGAATTTAGCAGCATTCTTTATGAGGGAACTCGGTCTTAAACACTGGTCAAGCTTAGAAACAGGTCTAACTAACGCCAGAACCAATGTCCTTCCTCGCTGTCTGTACCCATCACTCTGTGTCAAGCCCCTTTTCTGTTAAGAGACATAGTTTTGTTGGGGAATATCCATTTAGCTAGAAGGGAAGGATTAAAGTAAGATGAGCTAGTTGGGGCAGATTACAGTGTATCAGTTATTTAGCTTTTGAAGAATAGTGAAAGATCTCTGTGGTAACTGTCTATAGAACTGGAGAGAGGGGTTAATTATTGAGTTCTGGGGACCTTGGTGGACTATCTATTATGGAGTCTTTTATAGAGAGGAGAAAGATTAGTCAGATGTTGGAAGAGGAACCACGAACTGCAGTATCATGGGAGCCAAGGGAGGGGGTTTATAAAAAGTCTAGAAATCATGGAAGGGATGGATTCAAGATGTATCAAATCTGTAGGAAACCATTTGAAATTAGAGAATATGAGGTCTAACTGGACAAAACAAGCCTGGAATGTTGAAGCAAGTGGGAGTTTAAGGAATGAGATGGAAATAGGGTAGCAATGCTCAGAAAGGATCTCTAAGACCAGACTACACCAGTGATTATTGTCACAATGTGTAGGCGGCAATCCATTTCAAGTTGTGATTAAAGTTTTCTTTGGTTCTTCTTCATGTCTCCTGAAAGGGGGAAGGGTTGGGCCCTTTCTCACCTGGTCCTTACTTGAAATTCAGTAGGAGACCCAAGCTCCTACAACCTTGGTGCCCAAACAGAGCTCAGATGTGTTGCTGTTCTTTGATGTCAAATCTGTAGTAGAGCTTTTTAACCATCACAGGGACCAGAAGAACATTTTCAAAGGTTTTATTCTTCTGTGGAATCTAAAGAGAAGCAACCTTAAATCCCCAGGTATTCTCTGTGTTCAGAGGTCTTTTCAAATTTGATCCATTGGTAGACTTGAATAAATGAACTGAAAATTGAAAATTAAATAATTATTTAAGATAAGCTTAAAAGTGATTTTGTTCATCCATTTTTCAAAATCAGTGGTTATAAAATAAGTATATTTAAGAAAGATTAGGAAAACAGAAATAAACAGCCATATTCATATTACCTTAACACCATAACTTAAAATTATCAGTGATCCTATTTCATCCTTAAAAGTATTTTTTCCCATAGCTTGCAATGTATTGAACGTTTGTGTCCCCTCAGATTTATGTGTTAAAATTCTAACCCCCAATGTGATGGTAGTAGGAGGTGGAGCCTCTCAGAAGTAATTAGGTCATGAGGGTGAAGCCATCATGAATGGGATTTGTTCCCTTATTAAAGGGATCCCAGACAAATTGCTTGCCCTCTCTCTGCCATGTGAGACTACAATGAGAAGTTGGCCATCTGCAACCTAGGAGAAGGCCCTCACCAGAACCCAACCATGCTGGTACCCTAGAACAGCTCCCCAGAACTGCGAGGAATACAGTAGTCTCCCCTTATCCACATGGGATATGTTCCAAGATCCCTAGTGGATGCCTGAAACTGCAGATAGTCCCAAACCCTATAAATACTTTGCTTTTTTGATTTGGTAACCAAGATCTCTAGTAATAGGCAGGTAGCATACATAGTGTGAATACGCAAGACAAAGGGATGACTGAAATTCTGGGTGGGGAGCAGGGTGGTGCAAGATTTCATCACACTACCCAGAATGATGCACAATTTAAAACTTACAAATTGTTTACTACTGAAATTTTTCATGTAATATTTTCTGGCCACAGTTGACCATGGGAAACTGAAATCATGGATAGAAAAACTGGAGGTGGGGGGGGCGGAATCCTGTAAATTCTGTTTTTTATGAGCCATCTGTTTGTTCTATGGTACCTTGTTATAGCAACCCAAACTAAGATATAAGTGCAACTAGATTTCATGTAAAGCTAGGTCTTTCAAAATGTATTTTTAAAATGTAACATTGTTCTATGGTTTCTAAAATTATTTTAATAATTATACTATTCCACTTACTGGATGTGCCATGATTTATTTACCTATCATGCCTATCATTGGGAAAAAAGACAAATTCCAGATTTTTTTCTTTAAACACTGTAGTAAACAATTTGGGGTCTATAAATTTCTTGTAAATTATTTGTAGGGTCAAAATATGTGTTATTAATTGTTTCATAGAAGAAGAGCAGATACTAGTCTTTTTTGAAAAAGTTTTATTATACAAATATTATAAACACAAGAATGATCATAAGAAATACCTACAATACCACCATCCAAGTAAATCAACTTGCTTTATCTTTCAGTTTCCCTTGAAGTCTTGATTCATGTGCATACATTGTTTTTACATATTGAACATTAAAATTTGCCATATTGAAATAAAATCCTCACAAATCTTTTTAAAGGCAGCATGATATTCCATAAAGTTGAAATAGCCATGATCTAATTAGCCTTCCTTTTTAGCTGGTTAGGTAGCATTGCTGATTTTTCCCATCTTTAAATTCTACTGCCATGCACATTGCTGTTGCTAACAACTTTATCCTATTTAAATATTATTGTCTGGATGAATTTTGAAAGTAGATTTACTGGGCCAAAGGGTATGATTATTTTTTATCACTAATAATACTGACCAGTTACTTTTTGAACTTCACACCCATGTCCACCACTTTATTGTGTGAATGTGCATTTGCCTTCTCCTCTGATGGGAAAGCTAGAGTTTCATATAATGGAAGGAATTATACTTGAAGTTGAAACTCAGCTCTGCCATTTGCTAGTGGAATTACCCTAGCCTAGTTCTTTAATTTCTTTGAGCATTATTTCTGTAAAATGAGCATAATACTACCTACCTTATAGGGCTTTTTCCAGAATTAGACAAAGTATAAAATAGTCATTACATGGCTCTCAATACAGTCTGGCTCTCAATACAGTTGCTCATTAACCAATCTAGTAGGTTAAAAAAAAAAAACTTGCCTCAATTCTATTTTCTCTGCAATGTTATAACCATGTTTAACAACACTTATTTGGTAGATTTAACCACATTTTACTTAGCAGATTCTAAGTTGCACTTTTTACCATTTTAATATTTCTAAAGTCAGATTTCATCTTAAAATCCAGGTGAATATTTAATGTGGTATGATCCTTTGTTTTCCTTGAAAAGTGGTTATTAATTTTGTTGTCTTCCAGTGTCTTAAAGTGGAGAAAAAAATGCACATTTTTGCTGTGTGAATTATGTGCTTATTATTTCTTTTGTTTATGTATTTAATTGATGTCTTGACAGTTTTCTTACTAATTTGCATGAGCTCCTCAAAGCTTATACTTTTAACCGTTTCTTCTACTTACTGTTATTATTTTAGCTATTTATTTTTTAAAAGTTCTCTTGCATGGGTTGGGTGGTGGGAGGCAGGGAATGTAAAAACTTAGGAATTACATATGCTTGAACATGCCAGTCTTTCCTCTTTGAGATTTCCTTTGTCATTCTTCCACAGATCATAGGTAGGTTGTTACCCCATTTCCTGTTATTTTGTCTTTTCTTTTTCATAGCTTTTCCATACTGGTTGTAATCGACCACTTTAGATCCTTGTCTACCCTACTAGGCTCTGAGATCTTCACTAACAAGCAAAGTGTGTGATTTATTTATAAGAGAATAAGCACTCAGTACATGCTAGATGAACAATATATCTAACTCTGGTCCACTGGAGTTAATTTAAGGTGTGACTGTAAAGCCCCCTCAACTGCACCAGAAAAAATTGCTGATCAGTTTTCCTACTAACAATCAAATATTCATCACCTTTTCCATTGGTTTTTAATGCCATCCCAGCTATCTGCTTCCCTGGCACCGTGTTCTTCCCTATCTTGCTTATTTCATGTCTGCGGCTGCTTGTTTCATTGTCAAGATTGTCTATTTATGAGCTAAAGTAGCACAGAGATCAGTATCTTCTTGCTGTTTTGGAGTGTTTAAGTGGTAGATTAAACTGATAAATTAATATAAGACAAATTCTTATATTCCCTTGAATCTATTTCTGGGTTTTTGATCTGTTCAGTCAACCATTTCTTTTTAAGTATCTGGCACTCTGCTAGGCTCGGGTGGTCAAATAATAAGAACGCAGTTCTTGAGCCCATATCCTAGTGGGATGAGCTGAAGAATGAATGAGTTGCTTCAGTACGATGGAAGACTCTGACAGCAGTGTGCCAAGGGTTTTCTGAAGGTACAAAGAAACTTCCACTTGATCCATCAAGAGAACAGGCCAGAAAACCTTCCTAGAGGGGGTATGTCTGAGTGAAATCCTAGAGGACAATCAGGGGTAAGCCTAACAAAAAAGAAGAGTGTTTTCCAGGTAGGGAGGTAATATCAAATGCAATCGATCTATATTTCTGTTTCTGCAATGTTATTATCTTCATTATTGTTATTTTGTGATTTAAAACAGCCTGTTAGGTTTTTGTCATTTTAATGCCTTTTTTATAGAAAATATTCCTTACTTTTTTTCTATTTTATTTTGCCTGATAAATTTTGGAATTATTTTGGTCACTTCCTGGAAAATTCTTGTTGGGATATTGATGGGCCTTTTGTTACATGTATAAATTAACTTGAAGGAAAACAAGAAAATCTTTATCAATTTTAGTCTATACAGCTGAGTTGATCTCTTCATTATATATTAATCTCTCTCAAAATTTTATATTTTTCTTAGCATAGGTTACAGATTCTTATTACAACTTTTCTTCACAGATAAACTTATGAATGTATGTATGAACATTATATGTATGTAGTATTTATTTATATCAGACAGGATATATCTTTGGTAGAATTTCCTAAACAAAAATTATTTTATTTTTGCTTAAAAAAGAAACACTGTTTTTTACTTTAACTTTAGTTAAATTTTTAAATTGTATATTTCATTTAGGTTTTCTCTTTTTTTGATAATAAAGAAATAACATGTTGCTATGACATGACACATTTTAAAATTTTATATCTGTGTTTTTTAAGCTTATTTTTGTGTTTTTAAAGACATTAGCAGTTTTATCTGTCTTAGATTATTGGTTTCAGTTTTTTAAAATGTGAAATTTAGAATTATTTCTCCCATCTTAGTCTTATTGTTGATTTTTGTTCTTTTGTTGATTGTTTTGGAATCTTAAGCTGAATGCTTGATTATTCATTTTTCTACTGATAAGTTCAAATGCTTTTTTTATGTCAGAAGACTGCTTTGGCCAAATACCATAATTTATAGCATTTTTATAATTTTTAAAATACACTGATTCTTTCCTCAAATCAATTAGTTAGGGAAATGTTTTTCAATTCTTACATTTCTGGGACTGTATGATAATATAAAATGTATCTATTTCTAATTTCAGAAAATACAGTCAAATTTTTTAACGTTTTCATTTTGAGGTTATATATATTTCTTTTATATGATTATGGACAGTCAAAATTTCTTTCTTTGCTGCCATGCATGGAAGTGTGTGTGTGTGTGTGTGTGTGTGTGTGTGTGTGTGTGTGTGTGTGTGTGTGTGTGTGTGTGTGTGTGAATGTTAACTTTTTATGCTTTGCCAATTTTTAAGTTATAGAATACAGAATGGGTAAAAATTTCCCCCTAAAATTTTATTTGTTGATATTCTTCTCATTATTATTTTTCAAATCCAAAGTTTTGGGGTTTTTTTTGGTTGTTGTTGTTACTTGCCTGCTTAATATAGTGGTTTAGTCATGTCTGATTAATGACAGAACATTTTATCTTTAACTATTATTAATCTGAATCTCTCCTAATACTTTTCACCATAAAGTCTACTTTAAAATATTGATTTCCTTTTATTCAAATTTTATAGGTTAATTTTTGCCCAACATATTTTAAAAGTCATTTCTTGATGCTCTCTTAATAGATTAAAGCCAATTATTTAGTGTTATAATTCCTACCTTTGATTTAATATTTGTTATCCTAAACTTTGCTGTCCCAAAGTAAACTCTGCTTACTTCCTATTAAAATATATTAAATTTGCAAGATCCTATTTTTACATTTTCCATACCCATTTTATATTCTAATGAGTTGTCTTGAAATATCTCACCAGTATTCTATAATTATGTTTAGTTATCTGTGCCAGGGAGCCTCAAAAGCTCATCTGCTGTCTGTCCATAGCGGGGTCATAGGAGTCTTTCTTGGGGGCTGTACATTGATCCTCAACTGTAAGCATGAGACTAATTAAATTTGGCATTAAGAAACTAAAATTAAACTGTCATTGCACTTAATTGGAGAAGCTAATTCATACATGCTGCTCACGTTTTTCTGAAATGTGTTTAATTTATTCCTTTGCACTCTGATCTCCATTCCACACCCCTCTACCCTGTTCTTTTCCTAAGATAAAGTGGGGCTGGGTATTAAGTGGACTTCAGAATTTTACATCTTTTGTAAAAGTTTCAAGATCAAAAGAAACCTAAAAGTTGCTGATTTATACCTATTTGCTACTTTTTAAAATTCTCTTCCTTGGAAGAAAAGGAATAGAGCTCTTTTTAGCTTCCTGGTATTTTATCTGCTCTAATTTTGTATCAACAATGATGTCAAATAGTTTGACTAGTAAGTAAGAGCCTTTCACTCTCATTAGTGTTTCTTTATCTTTTTAGCTAAGATTCAACACTTTTTTTCACCAGGTCTCTTAAATAGTGATTTATTCTCTTTGATTTAGATTTATTTTATTTTTATTTTTTGTAAATCTTCTCAAAAGGGAAGCCAGGTAAGAAAATTACTGAATCTTTGGAGATAAATTGCACCCTGCCTGGAAATAAAATTTCTATTATAGCCTTTTACCTTGAAGATTCTATAACATTGCTTCAGTGTCATTGGAAGTCAGGAGGTAAATTTAATGAGATGTAGCCTTTGATGAGAAGACAGTTGGGAGTGGACATTGGTGCTGTCACGTACTGGATATCTATAGTTTGTCTTAGAGTTTCTTGATTAGGAAATTACCTATCTACCTTATAACACCATTGTGAAGATCAATTTCTATATGTGATTAATTCTGTATAAACTTTAAAAATGAATATAAGCATTCTAGGGTCCCAGATAGGTAAATAGGTAGGTCACAGTGGTATAAAAAGAGTATAAAAGAAATTAGAACAAATTAATGGTGGAATCAAAGAAGAATGATGAGGGCCACAGAGAGAGGATGATGCGTGAATGGGATGTGGAGGATAATATTCTGTGGAGGGGTCACGCTACATGGGAGGGTACTCCAGGCAGGTGGAATAGGACATGTAAAAACTTGTCATTGTGGAAGGCCAAGAGAGATGAGATGCTCCGAATGAAGGATTGATTGTGGTGGGTAGATCAGAGTGGTTCTGCCATGATGCCTTCTGTCATAAATTGTCTCGCCTGTGGCCCCATCTAGAGGAGGAGTACTGGGATAGTCTTTGGAAGAGAATGAAAAAAAGGCTGGACCAGGGATGGGCACCTAACTCCGAGATATCTCCCCCATGGGCTGCCCAGGAATGCTAAGGTAGCCAGGTTGAAAAGATTTTCCCCAATAGAGACCAGAGTGGCTTCTTTAAATATTTAGGGAGAGAAGTAATAAACTGAAGCCAGAGGAACCTACAGTAGGTCATTAGGAGAGCAGTCAAGGATGGCTGTTCCCTTGACTTGCTCCAAATCCGGGGGACTCCTAAATTCCAGGCCATGTATTACCTTATAGTAAGCTTTCTTTTCATAAGGCTGCCTGTGAGAATCTCTTCCTGAGAGCCAGGTGGCTTAACCAACATATTAGGCCACTGGTCAAAGACAAGAGGAAGAGAAGTTAATCTGAAAATTTATTTCTGAGGTAGAGTCAGTAGGAGTGACTGCTTTATTAACTGTGAGAGAGAAATTCCCTAAAGAAGTGGACAAGGGTTCTTTCCTTCTTATCAATCATTATTTTTATTAATATATTTTACAAGACTGCAATTGAAATAATATTAAATACAAATTTTTATACAGAAAGTGTAATAAAGTTAAAATAGTTCCTTGTGATTCATAGCATTATTGCAATGCTTACAAAATTTTTGCATAGAGTGTGCAAGGATTGATGTTATTCAAAACAAAACTAGAAAGCTCTTCTTACATCACACCCAAATTCAGAGAAAAACCAAAGGAAACAAAACCGAAAACAACCCAAAGGCTGAACTCAATTGCTTTGTGGGAATGGGGTTCCTTTTTCAAAATCTCCAAGCAAATGGGACTTCTGTGACCTCATCTTTTCTCTTAAAAGCACCAGAATCTGGCTTCTCCAGGACTGTTTCTAACCAGCATAATAATGGATGTCTTCTGCCTTTTCCTTTTAAAACATGACCTCCAAAAGTAGTGGGTTTTTGCTTCTTCATGGCCTTAAAAAAGGAAACTTGACTGGGGAAAGTGGTAAACATGTAGAAAACTTCATTCCCTCCCTCACAAAAACACTGAATAAAAATTAATTTTGTGTCTATCCAAATTTAGGTGTACCAACACTTCTCTTTACTTTGCTAGAATCTCCCATCTTCTAAGGAGCCAGAATTCTGTCTCCAGTGAGACTAGTTGCATGAGCTCCTTAAAAGGTACCCATACTTGGCTTGCCATGCAGATATCCACACCATTAAAAAGGAAATTCCTGTCTGACTTACCCTAAAATAGGCTCTTTGACATTTTTCAGCTCATCCCTTTGCTAAGGTTTTATGGAGAGGTTGGGCCAGACAAGCACTAGCATGAGACTAAGTCTGCCAGGTGCGTGAGGAGCTCTGTCCACAGTCCCCTCTGTGGAATAGGCATGTGCTGTGGAAAAAGTACATCAGAGCAGGGTGGACCCCAATCTCTTTGCTGCTGTGCCCTCTCAGCTGCGGGTGAGGGCAGGTTGACAGCAGGATCTTAACAAGGGCATACTGGTTTATAACCTGTTTGGATGATCCCTGGCTGAGTTAATTTTTGAAAATGACTTAGTCTTTCAACTCTTAGAGATCAAACCCTGATCCCTTTGCTCAAAAGATGAAAGTGCTCCAAACCTACCAAGTTGTAAGGAACTTCAGATGCACTCGTTTTCTCCTTTTTTAGTTGGAATGCCACCAACCTCATTGCTGAATCGGGGACTCCGTGTGAAACATACAGGCTCAAGGTTAAAGGGTGCCACTGTTTAAATAAGAATTGGCAAATGGGTCTTATTTCCAACTCAGATGAATTTGTAGTGATGGCCTGAGTGCTTCAGTGAGAAGAAATCTGCTCACGGGGAGGGGCATGGCCCATTAGTGATGGCTTACAAGGTGGGGTGTGAGGCTCAAGCCATTACAGAGTCAAAGTGGCCAGCTCAGCTCTGACACTGAATGCTTAATGCTGAGTCCTTGATAGTCCTGTCTTCTTATAGGGAAACAGGACCAATGACAGTGATTGAGCTCTCTTCTATTTGATTCTTTCCTTGAATTTTGCCACAAGTGAAGGAAGGTAGGGACGAACGATGACCAAATATGTCAAAGGTCTCATCTAAGATATGACATTTGTCTTTCAAATGGAGGTATAGTGGAAGGAGATGTATGTATGCAGAAATGCTGATATGTTTAGCCACACCCATAGATCATTGAGTATTAAAATGTTCTCGTAAACAAGAGGCCAACAATCCAGGGATGTCCAGTCTGTAAAGACAAGAAGCCTGACTTAACAAAAATCACATTACAGAACAAACTAATTTTTTTGGTTCTAGATTCTATTATTCATGCACACTTTATTTTTTATTTTTATTTATTTTTTTACCTTTGGTGTCTATACTTTAGTGATGGATGCTGTCACAGTAAGAGACTACAGAAAGCAGGGAGATAAAAATTCTATAGCCTCATCCATCCAAGAAGATCTAGTCTAAAACCTAGAAGACACTTCTGAATAGCTTGAAAAATAGACATGTTGATGACTTCATAGCACAGTAGTAGTTATACCCACATCTCTGCCATTTTCTAGCTAGTGGCTTTGGGTAAGTTTCTTAACCTAAAATTGTTTTCACATCTGTAAATTGTAATTATAATATAACCCAACTCAAAAGATTGTTTTGAGGATGAAAGAAATGAGTGCATGGAAACATTTAGTACAGTGCCTACATATAATAAGTGCCCAATGAATATTAATTAATAATTATTATTATAAATTGAAGAATTGAATCCAATTCGTTCCATATTGTAGACTAGGCTTTGGGTCCAAGAAAGCCTATTTTATGCAAAATTTTGTGGGTGTGATTCTTTTCTGGGGAGAAGTTTCATAGTTTTGATCAGATTCTTAAAAGAATCCATGACCCTCAAGTGTTAGGACCCCATGAATTAGATGAATACAGGCACTGAAGAAAAACCAGTGTCTTCCTTGTTGGCAAATGTCACCTTTCTGGCCTCAGACAATCCTTTGCAATAGTGCTCTTCTGTAACCTAATAGACGAGTTTGGAGTTTTTTACATCATGAAATTTGAGCTATCTCTGATTTCACTAAAAAAACAAAACAAAACAAAACAAACAAACAAAATCCCCAAATGTAGAAGCAGCTTGCGCAGACATTGAAAGGCAAAGGACTACTAGACAACTCTAGGTGTGCAAGGTACATTTTAAATTAAACAGATGTTTACTGTTCTCTTCTCCCAAAGATGACAGCTCCATATTTTATTTATTTAGTTGATCTTAGCTAATGTTTAGTGATGATGTAAAATCCACTTGCTCCCCAGTAAGGGTATCTATATGCCTGGTTAGGCATTTGGAACACTACTCTGGTTTCCTCTTTTGACAGGTGGATTTTGACTCTAAACATGCTTCTTGCCTATAGTGGCTCTTCCTTTGCAAACCTCAAGGTGGGTACTGATATTGCCACTTGCTGGGCTAAAGCTGAGGAGAGTTGTTAGCACTGCTGTTGGTATGTGTGAAACTGCTTATGGAAGGATTTGAAAGCATCCTTAATACTGTGTTATGACATCACACTTCCTTTTGCATCAAGAGCTTGGGACATTCTTCTTGTCTTTTCCTCAAAGGAAGATGCTAATTTCCTACTCTGTCAGTTTCTACAAAAGGAAGGCAGAAGGAGAACCAAAGAAAATAGCATGTGTGAGCATGGGTTGCCCCAAGGAGGGTATTTTCTGTTACACTTGTGCTCTAACAATACCCAAAGGAAGACCTCCCACAAGTAATTATTTTCCCTTTGCCATTCAGACCTGCCTTGAGAAATTTCAAGGATTCCATTATGAAGAAAGCTTTTAAGAACCATAGAAATCACATTGCTTTTGAAAGCACTAATGCACATGGTATGCTGTGCGGGCTGAAGCAGCAGGCTTCAGACAGCTTTATCTCTTATCGGTGGTTTGGCTTTGTGAATGAAATTCAGAGGCAACTGTATAATTTTAAATTCTGATTACCACAAAGAGATGCATCTGACATCCCAATGCAGTAGCTTTGACTATTTTAATGGAAGTATGCTGGAACTGGGAGAAACTTCCACCAAGGAGATAGTGATAAAAGACCACAAGAGAGACATTTTATCTTTGAGATAAAAGGTCTGTTTTCTAAGGTTGTTTCTTTCACTAAAATTTTTTTCCCCACCTGCTACTGGGGCTCCATGCAAAGGTATCATTCCAGGAACTGCTTTAGTTATAGTTTTTGTGCCTAAGATTTCCTGGGGCAGGAGGGAGAGAACTGGTCTTGTTTACAACATACTTAAATGATATTTTTCACTTTATTCATAGAGCCTTAAAAAATAAGGATCAGATGCTTAAATGGATTTATTTACCCCTGTGGTCCAAACATCATGCTACCTTTTGCCTAAAATAAACAAAAGCAAGATATTCTCATCTAGCTGCTCCTATTAAGGGCAGTGTTACCAATTTAGTCCTCTCTCGCTATATCCAAATAAAAGGCTGAAGGATTCCCTTAAGCAACATTGATTAGGGTCTGGTAAATGGTGATCATTTACATTAAAAAAATATTCCTCCCCAGCATGAATACTTATACTTACAAAGTCATTCATAACTGATAATTTAACAATGTTGAGTATAAAGCTCTGGATTAGCAAAAAGGATATTGACTGAAGGGACAAATCTGTGATAGTAACCTACCTTACCACACAGAAACAGAGATGTTGGAATTCAAGATACATCCTTTCTGCACTCCCTCTCATCAAGAACAAAGACCCAGGTCCTTGGAAGAAAAACCAAATTGGTGTTCATCTAGTTCTTTCCCAGCAACAGCTTCATAAAAAGAATTTTACTATATTTTTTCTACCTACATATTTTAAGTGCTTCTTACAATATTTCCAATTATTTATTGGTCCTTCCAACTCTTCAGGCCTGGTGTGGCTGTAGGAGCAGTGAGTACCCTGGAGGTGTGGATAACTGAGATGATGGAGGCCCAAAAAGATGTGATCAGTCTAAAACATTCTCTGGAGGACCACAGAATGGGCCTCTTTCTAGAATATGAGAAGGTGAGGTTGAAATCTCTGTATGAGTGCAGACAGCAAAAATAGTCTCTTTAAGAAAGCTTAAGTCATTGGATCCCTGCTTCACTACTTGTCACACAATAATGCTGACCTGAGAAAGCACCTATTACAGGTCCTTGGAAAAGACTCTTGGAAGATCACAGCTTTCCTATCTCACTAAGCTTACCTTAATTTTATCCCCGTTTCCAAGAATTCTCTGAGCCTATGTTTCTCTGACAAGTGGATCACTTCTAGTGTAAGGAAGGCTGTCCTGTCAATAGCCGAGTATTTCTATTCCCAATCCCACATGGAAATGTAGGCTTACTACTCCCTGCTACTGGGAAATTTATTTTCTTTCCTGCTGTATCTAAAACATACCACAAATGACCCCTATGTCAGGGGTCAGCAATCTTTTTCTGTAAAGGGCCAAATAGTAAGAATTTTATTATAATAAAATAAGAATTTTATTTTGTAGGCCACGTGGTCTCTGACACAAGTACTTACCCCCACTGTTGTAGTGTGACATCAGCCAGACACAACATGTAAATCAATGTGTGTGGCTGCATTACAATAAGACTTTATTTACAAAAACAGGTTGTGAGTCAGATTTGGTCTCCAGGTCACAGTCTGCTGACCCCTGCTCTAAGGTCAAACCTCAAACACTCTTTGGTCTATGGTTGCTGGATATACAATGAAAGTTATTCAAGGGAAAATGATGTAAAGGAAGTTAAAAGCCAGTTCAAGTTTATAAGATCTATCCCTTGAGTAACGTAACAATTATAAAGCCTCATGTCAAGTTTCCACTTAGATGGATGCCACCACAATGGCTTTTAAAAACCTCTGTCATACTCTAGTAGTTTTCCTAGACTGAACTTTTATGACTTACTGAGCAGATATCAAATAGAATTAAGTGCTAAACATATTTGGAGATCAGTTTTTAATTTATAAAAATCTTTTGAAGAATATTAACAGATTAGAACTTCTAGTATATTGAAGATTCATTTGAACTTATTGTTTGTTACAGTCCAGGCTGCTTAATATATGCAAATGTGTGATTGTCCAGAAGATATTATATATAAAGATTAGAAAGAATCTCAGTTTTTAAAATCAGGGGGTAGCAGATTTTAATAAAAGAGCTATTTTTTTTTTTTTTTCCAGAATTCAGGTAACACTTTCTCTCATGACCATGGACATTCTACGCAGAGGGTGGTGGGAGAAAAAAATGTACATTGAAGAACTTAGGATGTCTTTTACCAATTTCTAAAATATGAACTGAAATACAGAATTTAATCCACATGAGATTTCCTGCTTATTACCTTGTATATTGTGGTCACATAGGATCAATGAAAACCAGAAATTTATAGCATGTTTGTCCCCGATAGGTGCTTGATTTATATTCTTGGTTGCTATTATTATTTTTATTCTATTTGAGATCTGATTACCCTTAGTATTAAATTGTGCATTTGGGATCACACCAGTCTTTTTTATTGGCATAAAACTTCTAAGGTGCTGATCGCAGACTTTCACATAATGATTAGAACAAAATCAGAGGAAAGAGATTCAGGGAACTGTTTGCTTTCTGGTAATCCATACATTATGTACTTGAGATGGCAAAATGCAAAGATGGTCTGTCTGCTTAATAACAAACCTTGTCTTAAGGTATTTAGCCACAGAGGACCTCAGAGCTATTATCTGAATGATATGGGGTAGGTCCTCCTGGTAGCCAAGGTGGTCTTTCTTGGCTTGGAAAAACCCTGGGTGTGATACATGCAGATCTGACAGCATGACCCGACAGGATATTAATAATACTAATCCAGAGTAAACTGATGTATTTTATAATGGTTTTCCTTTTAGACCCTAGTGCTGTAAACTAAGCAGTCTTATGACCTCACCCTAAGACCGGCCAACCCAATTCTTCTGCATGGGGTATTGAGCGAGAGTGATTGGAGCAAGCCTGGGGTCTGGAAGCCAGCAGCATCACTAGGCAGGCTAAGATCACCCTTCCCTCCCCCCACCCGCACCCCCACTTCTAAGTGACTAAGCAATACATAGCTTGCTTTTACATCCCACGTGTGCAAACCTGTCTTGAACGTCATCTCAAAATTCATCTCCTATGACAAACCTTCCCTTGCTTGTGAAATAAGAAAAATTAGAACCATGTTGAGAAAAAAAAACTAAACAGATTTGGTTTTTTTTTTTTTTCTCAACAATTCAAAATTCAGGCCTATAAATACTACTTCATTTAGGATTGTGGGGCCACTGCTTGCCAAATGGCATCCAGAACTGACTAAGCCAGTTACATCACCATTCTGGGTTCCCCAGAGTGAGTCCACATCTATCATCAACCAGCTTTTAAGATGCCCAGTCATTACAAAACCATTCCCCTCCAATCACCCAAAATAAACTACAAGTAACAAGATAAATAGGATGTGCTTCTCCTTGCTGAGTGCATTGACTTAAGGCATAGGCACATTTCCCCCTCTTTGAACAGAGATGGTGTAATCCCCTGTCCCAGCACAAGAGCTGGCCAGGGTGACCCTGGAACATGATGATGAAGGTGGAGTGTGGCTGATGAGTGGTAGCTGACGGCGGGAATCATAGAGCTGGCTCCACACTTGGGGGAGCAGGTGCTGCTGGGCCCCAGGGGACACAGCGATTCTGATAAAGACCCTTGACTCAGTTTACAGTAATGTTCAGTGAGCAGTTGTAGCAGCACGAAGTACTTTTCATCTGTGATTCTTGCAGAAAATGTAGTAGTGGGTTTAGGAAGATGAATATCCCAGAACTGAAAAATATATAAGATGACCCACTCAGAGAGTTTGTGCAGGCCTTTAAAAATAAAAGGCACATCTTTAAATTACCTACCAATCCCAATAAACTTATAAAAAATAATTAGGTTTCCAATGCTACTCTTAATTAGACTTCTATCTCAAAATGTCTTCTCTTGGGGTATGGGTTCTGCTCTTAGGGATTTTGATTGAACTGATTGTTTCGGGTTGGAGTATGTTGGATAAAGTCAGATGTGAAGCCATAACAGTTTCTGAGCCATAATTTTTTTCTTAGAGACATATTGCCCATTTATTCTTTGCCTGTCAGACCACTGAGTAGCTTCCAGCCAACTGAGGAGCAGCTGTTACCCTATTTTGTGCTGATTTATAATACCTATTTTAAGTGTGGGAGAATATGTGAGTTTGAAGGGAGTAAAATAGCAGAAGTTGGGTGAGCAGTTCAAAATTTGCAAAAATGTCTCCTCCTCATGTATCCAACTATGGTACATTTGGCTGCAAAGGTAGGGCTGACATTTTGAGTTCCCATGGCTGACTTCTACGGCAGTGTCTCACCCCTAACTTGAATGGGGGGACGTTGGCCAGCCTTACTAAAGCTACAAGAGGAAAGCAAATACCTGTTTTTGATACAGGAGTCTCATTGTTTGAGCATGGCTTGGAGATTCCCGCCATCACTGCCTTGTAATGACTCTAGAGGAGAAGATCTGTTACTCGAACGTGTAGATGAACATTGTGTAAGTGTCCAACATACTGTGTGATTCTGAATGGTCTGGGGACTGTTGGGCCTGAATTAGTGTTTATATTTTGTCATGGAGGTGGTGGGATGACATGAAAAATGACAGTGGATATCACAGGGTCACCCATGGTTTCTTTTGTACTGAAACCTCATTTTATACAGAGGATATATATATTTATTTATATTTATATCCACCCACGCACACACTCACACGTACACTCACACACTCAAAAGGTCTTTGATAGGCTTTCTGTGTTCTAGTAAAAATAGCTGGCAGCCAGTGTCTGAAGCCAAAAAAGGCCTTTATGCTGCCGATATTGTCCACTGTGGATAGTCTTTCAAAGGCAGACACTTGTGTTTATCTGACAAGTGGAACCAGTTCCTGCCTGGGACAGGAATAATCTCCCATTGGCGCAGACGCAGATCTCGAAGACCTTCTGCCTCGTTCCTGTAGGCGTGTAGGATCCATGAGGCAGTCTAGGTAGTTTGATTTTCGCAGCATCTAACTTAATCTAAAAAGGGTGAGTAAGAAGGAAAGAGTCAGTCAGAGGCTGTCATCTGTTCTCCTGACATTCAGGAACAGTACAGGAATGTTCAATTCAACTTAAATCTAATGAGGACCTACTATGTGCTGAGCATTCTTGGTACTGAGGATTTGGAGATGAACAAGACAGATAATGTCTCTACCCTCACAAAAGCTTACATTCTAGCAAGATAATGCTGCATTGGCCTATATGAGCATTTTGCAAAAGTATGTCATGAATAGAGTCCTAGAATCAAGTAAGTGTGAAAATGCTACATTGAAGAATTTTCTATACTATGGGACTTCTCAGATCCTACATCTGTGTACAAGGTGAGTCTGGAGGAAGAAAGTGGAGTATGGAGCATTTTCTGAATTTTGAATGAACAGTGAGCCTTTTATTTTCCATAACAACTTGCAAGGTTGGTGTTCTATAGAATATACTTCGAGAAATACATACCTATTAAAAAAAATAAGCAGTAAAGGAAAGTGCTATTAGATTTATGATTACAACTGATTCCTCCAGAGTTCCGATTCTGATAGTTATAAACTGCACGTGTGAGGCAGTCACTATTTTTATATGTGTGTGTTTTGCAGTTTGTAGCTGTTTGAAGAGGCAGTTGTGATAACTGAAAGCTCTATCTGACTAAGTCTTTTAAAACAAAATAGCAAATGCCAAACCAATCAAAAGGGGAGCTTTTATATCCACAGAGTGGATGTACAGAGGCAGGTGGAGACTGATAACCTCTAAATGTGTAGGAAAGGTAGAGCAGAGTTTTGCCTTAAGAAAAAAAAAAAAAGCTTTCTCCATCTTTCATTCTTGGATAGAAAAGTTTGCTTATGAACACCTTGAAAGCATTTTTAAAAGTTTTCAGCCAACTCATATTTTTTGTGAAGGATGTGGCTTACCTTCCTTGCAAAAACACAAGCAGCGTTTCTGTTCACCCACCTGGGATTGTGTTGGGGGAAGAGAATGAATATGTGCAATTCTTCACCCTTTTGTTGCCTAGTCTTATCCTATTACGTTTTGGTTTATTCTGGTTTAAGATAGCTATCGGATCTGCTTCTCCATTCTCAACGACAACAGAAACATACAACATAAAATAACTATAAGTAAATTAAGTTCACCTTTGGCCAGATGTGTGTGATATACAGCTTAATTATGCTGGCTAACTAAATCTGATTTTAAGGTGACAAGAGAGAGAATTTGGAAATAGTATTCATTTTTATGGTCATATAGTTCTGTACTTGCAGGGCATGACATTATCTTAGCACTTTACAAATACTGAATCATAACTTCCATGTATTGTGAGTTTGGCTTATAATCATGCTGTTCAATTATTAGTTCCAGAAAATAAAACCTTCTGGTTGGCTTGTTTTGTTGATACAGGGTAGGATCAACCTTGGTGGCAAACCAGCTATGGGAAAGATTGGCCGACTGGAGCCGTATGTCTCTGGACTTCTGGTCTTCCCACCGCTCACCTCTCCATCTTTGGACTCCAGTCGCAGCTCTGTTCTGCAGGTGGCTTCCATATTGCCGGCTTCTGCATTTATTTCTACTCCTTTTGGGGCTTCCATCACCAGAGACCGGGTGGGGGACTCCAACCTGAAATACACACAAGACTGAGATTGAAGACCCCAGTTCCTTTTTGGTAAATTTTAGAGGAAGTTGACGCTCAGGGTGTTGAAACTGCATTTCAGCATGTGAGCAGGAAATTCTTCTAGTTTTTTGCTTTACAAACCTGGTCAAGTTTATGAGAGGGAACATAACAGGTCTAGGCTTTATCTTCACTGCATTTCACAAAGGTTGTAAAGAAGGTATTCTGGGGTCCTGGTTTCATTTAATCTTATACCCAGTTACTGCTTTATTGGATAATTAACCAAACTCTTAATAAGCTTTATCTATATATGCTTAAGGCAATCCCAGGTCTAAATTGATATTCCTGAAATTGGCAGGTGTCCCTGAACTTTGTCCTACTTTCTGTGTCTTCCATGGAGGTAGAATCAGAAGTTAAGAAAATAGATCTGGGAATCAGACGTGCTTGGAATCAAGCCATGGGTGGCCACAATATGACCATGGGCAAGTCTTTCTTCCTTTGCCTCCTTCCTTTCCAAAATTTCTCAAAGCCTCAGTTTCCTCATCTAGGAAATGCTTCAAATAGGGCCTGACACATGGGAAATGCAAATATGTATTAGGATTATTGTTATACCAGTGAAACATAAAGAAATCTTGAGCCACTCTTCAATACAGTTATCAAAAGAAGATTCAAAATGGGTCAGTATTGCCAGAGGCTGGGGAGGGAAGGTGGTTTGACTGCAAAGGAACAGCATGAGGGGATGTTCTGTATCTTGATTGCGATGGTGTTTACATGTCTCTATGTATTTGTGAAAGGTCACGAACGAGTGGATTTTATTGTATGAGAGATTAAAAAAAAAAAGAATCAGCCACACTCTATGCTAATTATGGTAAAACAGAGACTAATACTCCTTAGAAAGTTTTTTTTTGCCTAACTAACTCATTTAATGAGAGAAATAATAACTAAAACTCGACCATCCCCTGAGTATTGTAGATTTTAATATTATTACCAGATAGGAAAGTATGAAGATTCTCTGCTACAAAGAAAGTATCCCAACTTAGGAAGCAGGGACCTCAGCAACGGGGCTCAAACTGCTCTAATTCAGACCCACTTCTTGGGTTTTATTTCTGTTTTTAACTTTCAAATACCTTGAACATGTAAAAAAGGACCATCATCTGCTCTGCCTACCGCCGACTCCCCGTTCTGTTTCCACCACTCCCTCTGGGCAGGGCAAACCCTCTTGGGCTCAGGAAGTGGCAAGCTGACCAGCAGGGTGTCACCTCTAGCAGTCCCAGCCACACCACTCAGATGCCATGAGAGAGCTCTCCCCGCTTCTCACGGCTGGGTTCCTGATGACTGCTTCCAGGCAGTAGCCTTCTCTCTTGATATATTTTTACCCTACAGTGACTCAACCAGAGTCACAGAGAAGCCACAAGCCTGTAGTACTTAAGTAGAAGCTCAAGCCAGTCCTTTCTTAACTCATTCTTTCCTTTCTGATCTCAGCCTTTGGTGTGTGCCAAAAAATCCCCAATCCCCTTTTTTCCTCCTCACAAGACTTTCACCAAGGTTGGGCTGAGCCAGGTGTGGTTCCACTTCTTGTTATGGTCTACTTTGATTGCATGTGGTTTTTCTCAGGAAACTGTCAGGTGTGATAAGGTGGGGGTCTTGTTACCACAGCCACAGAGAGTGACATCTCTGCAGTGCAGCCTCGGTTAGGACCTTAATCCAACTCAGTTGAGGTACACTGTGCTCTAGACCTCCCTCTTGCTTTTGAAGTTTGAAGACGGTTTTGTGCCATTTTCTGTTTGTTTCTGTCCGATACAGTCTGGCTGACTTACACAGTTGATTCAGAGTTTTCTAACTTCTTTTGTTTCCTCTAATGTTGCTCCTTTCTCCTTACAGTGCAAGTACTTGTTCTTGTAACGCTGCCTGCTCATCCCTTCTCAACAGCACTGCCAATCTCCTTCCCTCCCTCCCGTATTTCACCAGTTACTCAGTTTTTAACTCCCAGTTTCTCCCTTCTCAGCATACTAGGTCATCTCTAACCTGGACTATTGTAACTGCCTCATGAGTTTTGTCTGCAAATTGTCCCTTTTCCCAATATGCTTCACACAAAAATATATTTTGCCAAAGTAAATTTTGAATATGTCACTTCTCTTATTAAAACTTCACAAGTTCCTTAGTAAGGATCTGAATTCCTGAGCCTATTCAGCCACTTAGAATTTGGCCTGACCTATTTTGTTGGTCTTATTTCTCTTTCTTACCATAATCATCAGTTATGTTTTACTGAGGGCTTACTAGTAAAGTAGTCAACACCTGGGTAAAGTAGTTGACACTTAGGTAAATTATTGTTCATAACTTATAAACAGGGTATTTTAGGCTTTTACTGTAGCCACTAATTATTTTATTTGACAGTTTTATATCTTTTCATTTCTTATACCTTTTTTTTCCTTTTCATCCTGTACTGTCTAGGACTATCAAATATAGTGTTGATTGGAAATAATGGAAATTTTACTTCTTCCTGACCTTGTAGGGAAACTCGATAATTTAGCATTAAGTATGTTTTTTGTTCTAGGGTTATTTTCCCCCAAATACTTTTTAACCAGATAAGGGAGTTCCCATCTATTCTTATTTTGTTAAAAATTAGCACATTAATCAATATGAATTGCATCAAAAACTATTTTATTCTATCATTAGTGTGAATTTTATCAAATGCTATTTTATTTTGTAATATATAAATATATTTTTCTTTAATATATTAATCTGGTGAGTTATATTAATTTTCCAACAACAATCCACTCGTGGTTTTGTCATTAACCCAACTTTATCATTATGTATCATCTTTTCTATATTTTGGGAAAATAGAATAATTTAATCAGGTCCCCTTGCCTTAGGGACAGTTGGGGGTGGTGTGGCGCATTCTTTGTAAGCAAACTGTGTGTGTGTGTGTGTGGGTGAAGTTAGTGCACATGCGCAGCACTGCAACCTGGCTGGCATCTGCCTCAGGCGTCTGCCCATGCATGGCCATGCTCTCTGACCTATGGCTTCCAAGGACCTGTTTGCCAGTTACTAGCTCACAGACCTGCGTGTGAGGGGTCTGGGGACCCAGCCTGGTGTGTGAGAGGTCTGTAAGCTCCAGACCCAGCCCTAGCCCAGCAATTGGCCCAGTTGGCAGGATTACAGGCAGGTAAGAGAGCGCAACACTATATTATATATATTCACAAAACCATTTGTTAATATTTTTTAAGGACTTTTCACTTGTGTTCATATATGAATGTATCCTGTAATTTTTCTCCTATTTAAAAAAAATTTTTAAGTTTATTAATAATTTTTTTTTTACATTCTATGATGTTGTGGAGCAGTTGAGAAGGGGCAAGGTTGAGGCCTGTTGCAGCCCCCTCATTCCTGCAGGGGAGACCAGGGGGCTTCCAGTGGTGTCTTGGTCGTTGCTGGGCTGGGTGCAGATGTCAGGGGGTATGGCCAAAGCCCTTGCCCCCCCCCCCTTGCCCCAGCTCGGGGTGCTGGTTGCTGCTCGCTGTTGTGGGTAGGGCAGGAGGAGGCAGTGTGGCCAAGGCCCTCAGCCCACTGCTCCAGCTCAGGAGAGCCTGGAGCGCTTCCTGATGTAATTTTTCTTATAATATCTTTGTCAGGTTCTATCACTTTTCTATAATCCAGAGTTGTTTATTAAGATAAGAATTATTTGTCCCTTGTATGTTTAAACTTACTGATAAACCCTCTGGGCATGGAAAGTCATCTTATTTTCATTAAAAAATAAATATAGCATCAAAGGTTTTGTGTTTTTTCTCAGGTTGGTTTTTGTAAGTTATCTTTGTCTTGGTATTTTTCCATTTCATATAAAAGGTTTAAGTTTGTTGGCAAAGTTCTTCATAATATCCTCATTGTTTTTTTAATGTCCTCCTGCATTTGTAGTCATGTTTTCTTTTTCCCTTGGACAGTACCACCAGAAGTGTATTTTGTTAGTCCTTTCGAAGAGCTAACTTTCGGTTTTGGCAGTCCTATCTATTTTATGTTTATTTCTAGTTCTTGAATCTCTCCTTGTCTTTTTGTTCCAGATGAGTTAGGATAATTGTCCAGTTGTTCTAAGTTCTAAACTGTGCTGCTGTATTAATTTTTGTCTTTCCTAATTTTAATATATGCATTTAAGGGTATTCATTTTTCTTTGACAGCATCACAAAGGAGAATTTGTAATACAGGTGCAAATATTTTCTGATTTTAGTATGATTTCTCCTGTGGCCCATGAATTTTATAGAAGGATGTGCCTCAATTTCTAAATATACAAGATTTCCTAGTATTTATTTCTAGATATTTCTGGTATATATTTTCTTCATTGATTTTGAACTTTTGAACATTGTTTTTTGAACTGACAATCTTATAATAGAGAATGTTTTCTGTATGAAACCAATTCTTTAAAAGTCAAGACTAAGTTTTGGTCTTGTATCAATTTTTATAAATATTCCATTTCTGTCTGAAAAAAATGTGTGTTCATCAGTTGTTGGTGTCATATTCTATACAGATCTTACTCAAGATATTTAATTGTTAAAATTTTTATACCCATATCTATCTCCATCTGTTTAATCTATCAGTTACTAAAAGGAGTATGTCTTTAGATGCATACCAGCTTAGAATTTTTCTATCTTCATTATATTATTACTTTCTTATCAATACATAGCAATTCTCTTAATTTCTTGTAATGCTTTTTGCCTTAAAATCTATTGCCTATTAGTATAATTGTTTACACTCTGTTTCTGTTAATATTTTTCTGGGACACACTTGTCCATGCTTTTAAATACCATCCATTTTATATAGCTATGTTTTAGATGCATCTCTCATATATTATTATTTTTATCTCAGATGATCTTACCGAGGCAAAATTTACATACAGTGAAATGCACAGGTCTTCATTATACACTGTGTTGAATTTTGATAAATATATTGTTTCATGTCATTACCACCCCATCAAACATCACCAGCCCGGAACATTACCTTATGCTTCTCTGCAGTCGTCTCTCCATCCCCCTCCAAAGGCAATCACATTTCTGATTTCTATTACCACAGATTAGTCTTGCTAGGTTTTGAACTTTATAAAACAAGAGTAATGGTTTTTACTCTTTTATGACTTTTGAGAATTCTTCCATGTGGCCTTGTTCATCAGTTGTTCATTCTTTTTATTGCTTAGTAGTGTCTGATTACATGAATAGACCATGATTTGTTTATCCATTTTACTGTTAATAGACATCTGGTTGTTTCTAGTTTGTGACCAGTTTGTTTAAAGTAGTATTAACATTCTCATACAAGTCTTTTTAAGGAAAAGTTTCCATTTCTCTTGAATATGTTGCTATGAGTGGAATTCCTAGGTTTTAGGACAGGTGTGATTTAACTGTGGTGACACAGCATCTAAGAGGTCCCCAATGATCCTTGCCTCCTGGTGTTCATGTCCTATGTCATTCTCTCCCCTTGATATAGGCTGCATGTAGTGACTTGCTTCTACACAAAAGAATAAGGCAAAAGGGATAGCATATCACTTATGAAATTAGGGTCTAAAAAGACTGTGTCTTCTATCTTGGGCTTGGGTTCTCATCCCCTCACCCTGAGGGGAAGCCAGCTGCCGTGTCCATAGCTGCCCTATGAAGAAGCCCAAGAAACGGAGGGAGCCCATTAGCCCATGAGGAACTAAGGTCCTCAATCCAATAGTCTTCAGGGAACTGAAGTCTGCCAACAATCACACCAGTGTGTTTGAAAATGGGTCTTCCCCAAGTCAAGCATTCAACGAGATCATAGCTTGGCTAATAGCTTAACTGCAACCTCATAAAAGATCTTGAGTCCAATGCATCAGTTAAGCTGCACCTAGATTTTTGACCCACAGAAATTATGAGATAATAAAGGTCTCTTGTATTATAATGCTAAGTTTTGAGGCAATGTGTTACACAGCAATGGGTTAATAATATAATAATAAATTGCCAAACTGTTTTCCAAGATAGTTGCATAATTTTACATACTTACCACCAATGTTGATGTTGACTGCCCTCTTAATTAGAGCTATTCTAGTGGCTATAAAATTGTATTTTATTGCAGTTTTCATGTCCCTGATGACTAATGATGTTGAATAACTTTTTATATGATTATTGGCTATTCAAATATGTTCTTTTGGAAGAGGTCTGTTTATATCTTTTGCCCAACATTTTTACAGTTGGGTTGTTCATATTTTTGTTATTGATTTGCTATATATCCTGGATAAAAATTCTTTGTGTGTGTGTGTATATATATATATTTAAAATTCTTATTTCAAATATATATAGATCTATGTAGATCTATCTATATATATCTCTCAAGTATTTTTCCCAATCCATAACTTTTCCTTTCATTTTTAAAAAATGTCTTTTGATCACAAATTTAAAAATGTTGATTTTAATTTTGATAAGGTTTTCAATTTATTTTATGTTTAGTACTTTTGTGCCTTCTCTAGTCAACCATGGATACCCCAAGGTCACCAAGATACTCTTATGTTTTCTTCTAGGAATTTTATCGTTCTAGTTTTTAAGTTTAAATTTATGGAATTAAGTTTTAAGAGTAGAATCCAGGTTCATTTTTTCCTAATAAGTTTATACAGCTGTTCCAGCACCATTTATTGAAAACATAACTCTTTCCCCACTGAAGTGCACTAGAGCTTTTGCTGAAAATCAATTAACCCTATATGTGTAGATCTATTTCCAAACTCTCCATTCTGTTCTATTTATATATTTGTCTAGCCTCATGCTAATACCTGGCTGTCTAGATTACCATAACTTTACAGAAAATCTTAAAACCAAGCAGTGTGAGTCCCTTAAGTTTTGCAAAAGGAAAACAGATTGTTTTGACTATTCTAGATCCTTTCCTTTTTCATATAAATCTTAGAATTAACTTAGTTTCTTAAAAAAGAAAGGATTTAGATTGCTATTGTGTTGAATTTATACATAAATTTTGAGGAGAGTAAATCTTAACAATCTTGAGTCCTTAATGGATTTTCTTTTTAATCTGTCCAAAATTACTGTTTCTGATGTATGTGCTCCTGTGCATCCTGATCATGTGTTCTTTAATCCTGTGAGATTATTGCTTATACGACCAATGCTTATTTTTACATACGTACATATTTACCACTTTCTTCACTTACTCCTCTGTCGTCATAGAGGATCACTGATATTCTCTCTGAGTTAGAGTCTTCTGCGGTAAGACCTCAGTTTTGTTTTTCTGGAATAAATCTCTAATTTTTCTCTCCTTTGTGAAAGGGATTTCGGCTGGATGCACAGCCCTGTATTGACAGTTATTTGCTCTCAGGAGTAGAAGATCATATTCTTCTGTATTCTGCTTCTCATTGTTGTGATGAAGAAGTCAGTTGTCACTCTAACTTCAATTCTAGAACTTCTATCTGGTTCTTTTCTCTCCCACTGCTTTTTATCTTTGATGGTCTGTGGTGTCATTCTGATATGCTGAGATGTGGATTTCACTTTATTTGCTCTACTTGAATCTTTTTTTTTTTTTTACTCTCTAAATTTGTAGGGTTTCTGTCTTCCATCACTTTTGGACAATACTCAGCTGATATGGCTTTGAAAATTATTTTTGCTCCATTCTCTCTCTCTGTCTTCATTTTGTAACTTGGATTAGATGTTTTTACTCTAGCATTCCTTTTATTTTGCCTCTGCTTTCTGGAGAATTCTTAAGATATATTTTCATATTGATTTATTTTTCTCTTCATCTATTTCTTATATCCATTGGGGTTTTTCTTTTTAAGATTGTATTTTCATTTCTAGAAATTCTGTTAGGTTTGTTTTCTTATCTATTAGCCATTTTTATATCCCTTTAATCTTTTAATTCGTTTTTTGTTTCTTTATACATAGTAAACAAACTTATTTTATATATTTTTTCTGCTAATTTCCATATCTGAAGCCTCTGTGAGTCCAAATTGGTTGCCTGGTCTCTTGTTTACTGTGCCCTGTTACTGAGTGTGTTTTGTACTTCTTGACTATGTTTCATATTTCTTAGATCCTTATCTTCAGAAATTATTTGAGACCTGCATTTAAGGTGATTCTCTAGAGAGGAATTACATTTATTTCTATTTTTGGTGCCACCCTCAGCTTTGGCCCATTGTAAATTCATTTCTTTGCTTGAGGTTTTAGGCCCACCCAGGTAATATGAATTCAGGTTACAAACCAGAGTAAAAATCAGTTTGAAGTTACCAAGCCTTGAAGAAATTTTTTTTTCTTTCCCTTCCATTCGGTGCTGAGATTCAAGATAGGCAATCCCTTGCAGTCCTCTGGGTAAAAGGGTCAGGGGTGGGAAGACTAGGCAGGTTGCAGGTTGAGTTCTATTTCACCCTTACACTGAGGGTTTGCTACTTTGGGGTCACAGCTTCATCTGTGAGATCTCTTATTAGACTCCTCACTTCACTGAGCCCTGAGAAATGAAGTTGAATTTTATCTAGTTTAGCAAAATCTATAAAGTTAACCTGCTCTCAATGTTCAAATGACTTCTCTGGGTTCCAATGCTGCTTTACTTTTTGAACTCTGAATAATCTTAACTAATTTCCAGCTCATCAACACATTTAAAAAAATAATTCTCAAATGTATTTTATCCAGCAATTTTTGTTGATTTCAGTGAGTGAGCTGGTCAAGGTACTTAAACCACCACACTGCTGTACTAGAGGTCCAGGGTTTTGATTTTTTTCAAAAGAAGATGGAATCTGACATCATACAGGGAAATTACCTTATTTTGAATGGTTGGCAACTTATTATTAAAGAGTCGCCAATTTGCCAGAAACTTCTTTAGAAGCTATTAATCAGGGTTCAATTAGAGAACCTCCATGAGTGCAAAATATATAGGTTTATTGTAGGAATTTGACTTTACAATTGGGGGAGCAGGGTAAACAGTCTATGTGAGGCTGCTGCCCTTCTCCCTAGGAACCTGGCCCAGGAGTGTGGTAGCTGCTTCACTCCCACCTTCCAAACTTCATGCAACATGCTAACTCAGGGAAGGCTTTGTGGGAAATGCAGTTCCAGCGTAGCTAAAGAGATACACTATAAGTCCACCCCACCATGCCATCTCTGTTTTAAATGCCTGCTCTGGCTTGAACACATTGTACTTGGTGGAACCAACTGCAACTTGCATTACAGAAATTGGATGAAATACAATAAGCACCTGCAAATAATAAGAAGCCTGGGCTTCTGTAATTAGATAGGTTCTACTTTTAAGTAAACTGAGGGTTACTTTGAAACTCAAGGCCCTTCTGTCTGCAACAGGTATTTAAATTTTATGAATGAAGCTGCTGAGTTTGTAGAGATCTGTCTTCAAATCCGTTGAAAAATCTATGCAGAATATCCTAGGGTTCTGCTCTAAAGCTTTAAGAAATGAATTGGATAGACTCATCTGAAGGCCATTTCTCTCAGAAAAGCAGTGATATTTTGTCCTCTGGAGCAAAACCATTTTGAAGTTTGCTTTTATGAAAAGCAAGCTCAACCACCACAAAACATTCATTTGAATCAACCCTTCTTTCCCAGTGTAGAGCTTGTTGATTTATTTAATATTTATTATATGAGGCCTACAGGGACACAGAAAAATGGCTTGTATCCCAGACTGGCAGAGTCTGGATTGGTTCTGAAGGTCCATTTATTTGGTCAACAGACAGTTATTGAGTGCCTAGTATATGCAAAATGTTGAGGTTACAGCTATAAACATGATAGACCCAATTCTTGCCCTAGTCAGTTTACTTGCTACTGAGGATGAGGTACACTAAGTAACTATTTATTTGTAGTGTTAAGGAGTCCTTGATAGAGGGATTGTATGAACCTCTAACTGGGGAATGGGTAGTGGGAGGGCTTATCCTGACATCTGATGGATGAGAGTTCTAAGTAGAGGGAATAACATGCAGAATGAAGACGTTTAACCCACAAAATTATTTTCCTCCTAAAAGTAATGCAAAGAAGGTAGACAGAGAATGTGGTGCTAATAATAGGTAGAAAGGAAGTGAGGCATGCTTTGCAGAATATCCTGAGACAATAAAGGATTTTAAATGGAGTGATGGTATTAGGCAACATGATCTAATTTCTGTGTTGCAAAGATTATTGTGATGATTAATCTTATGTGCCAACTTGACTGAACCATGGGGTGCCCAGACATTTGATTATACATTATTCTGGATGTATCTGTGAGGATGTTTCTAGATGAGATTAACATTTGAATCTGGTGACTGAGTAAAATGGACTGTCCTCCGTAATGTGGATGGGCTTTATCCAATCAACTGATGACCTGAATAAAACAAAAAAAGCTGAGTAAAAGGGAACTTTCCCTGCCTGACTTCTTGAGACATCAGTCTCCTGACCCCGAACTGGAACTTACACCATCTACTCTCCTGGTTCTCAGGCATCCAGACTTGGACTAGAATTATATTACCAGCTCTCTTGGGTCTCCACTTGCAGATGGTAGGTCAGGGGACTTGGCGGCTTCCATAATTGCATGAGCCAGTTCCTTATAATAAATCTATATATCTATCTCTTCTTGTTTTTGTTTCTCTTACTAATACAGTTACTCTGGATATAGAGTGGAGAGTAGATCAGAGGAGGCAAGAGGAGTGCAAGGAAAGTAGCTAGAGTCTGTTATTTTCTGAGTGGGAGAAGATGGTGATTTGGATTTGGTGATGAAATGAGTCGGAGTTTCAAGATGGCGGCGGCTGCGGCGGCTGGCGCGGAGTAGCTGAGGTGGAAAAGGTGGCCACTGGGCCTCAGGCAGCCGGGAAACTTGTGGACCTTCCTCTGGCCATCTCTTAAGGGAGGACTGCTGCTGCTGGCCGGTCGTGGGGGCTCAACGCCACTTTGCCCCCGGCAGGAGAGGCTGCCTCATTTACAGGCAACAGCTTTGAAGTGTGGAGCAGGAAAAGAACTGATTCTTAGCTGCAAAAGTGAGTCTTGAAACAGGGAACACGGCGCCAGGGCTGCTGTGGATGCAGCCAGGATCCCGGAGGCTGGGGCCGCACTGAAGGCGGCCAGCTGCCCTATTCAGGATTCGAGGTTTCAGGCCGGCATTAAAGAAGATTCCTGGGAGCGCCCGAGTGGCGCCGCGACTGAACAGCCTGAGGCGGCAGCCCCGAGAACACGGAAGGCAACAAACCAGAGACAGAGCGAGCGCCCGACCTGGCACAGCACTGTGAGTGATCCCTGGCACAGCTCTGTTCGGGGGGTGGATGCCCACGCGGCTCCCCGCCTGCACCACCAGGCCACTCACTGCCCCGGTGCTGCCTCCATTTTCCCAGGTGCGGGCAGCTCCGCCCTGCTCGGCCATCACTGAGCCCATTTGCTTGGCCTGGCGCGGGGCTTTCCGGACCCTGCGGGCCGACCTCCTCTCCCACTCCCTCCACGGTTCTCTGGCAGGGCTGGGGG
This sequence comes from Cynocephalus volans, assembly GCF_027409185.1. NCBI lineage: Eukaryota > Metazoa > Chordata > Mammalia > Dermoptera > Cynocephalidae > Cynocephalus > Cynocephalus volans. The sequence goes on along the minus strand of NC_084461.1, from coordinate 138,952,093 downwards.
TGTGGGGCGTCCCGACCAGTGTTGGGAGGGCTAGGAAGTACGGGCGGGCTGACTGTCACTCCACCACACCCTGGACTCCGGCCCCGGTAAACTTCCTGTTACTGGGAGGCAGATACCATCTCTGCGACCACCAGTTTGGAAAAAAGCCTAACGAATTTCTGGTTGGGAATAGTGTGGTAGGAGAGTTCCCAGGTCCGCTTGAACCTGCCGGAGAGCAGGCTGCAGGCGGGCACTAGACTCGGTTTATACCGGGGGGATACAAAGGTGAACAAGACCCGAGAAAGATCTACACAGTGCTACAGAGGCACCCAGAGAGACCGGTCGTCTGTGCCTAGCAGAAACCTGGTAGACTTCCTGGGCGAGGCGGTGCTGAGCAGGGTCTTGAAGGCCCAGCTGATAGACGAGGGGTGCAGAAGACACGCCCCAGCCCAGCACAGTGTGCACAGAGGGGGGAGACGTGCGGCCAGGGAGGCGGAGACTCGACAGAAACTACACACCCGGTGGGGTCGCCACTGCACGATCTAACAGCCTGGGCCAGAGCACACGGAATGGGGAGAAGTCCTGTACAGAAAGTGAAAGCTCAACAGAGATCACACACCCTGTGGTACGTGATCCACCAGCCCAGCAGAGTACAAGCTGACCAGAAAGGTGGATCCCCGGAGAAGCCCAAGACCCAAGGCAACCACACACACAAGACACTAGAGGCCAACTGAGCAGTCACGGCGGGAGCCATACCAAATTGGCAACCACAGCAACATCCTAGTTAGTCATTAGTCTTAAACCAGTGGACTGTGAAACCCCCTGCCACAATGAATAAACACCAAAAAAAAGACACCAGAAATACAAAAAATCAAGAAAGTACACCACCAAAAGTTAATAAATCTCATACTCTAGATCCTATAGAACAAGAAGCCCTTGAAATAACTGACAAGGAATTTCGAGTGATAATTCTAAGGAAACTGAATGAGATAACAAGAAAACTCAGCTAGACATCATGATGAAATGAGGAAAAGTATACAGGATCTGAAAGAGGAAATATACAAGGAAATCAATGTCCTGAAAAAAAATGTAGCAGAACTTGCTGAACTGAAGAAGTTATTCAGCGAAATAAAAAACACAATGGAGAGTTTAACCAGCAGGCTTGTCGAAGTTGAAGAGAGAACCTCTGAACTTGAAGATGGGCTGTTTGAAATAACACAAGCAGACAAAAAGAAAGAAAAAAGAATCAAGGACATGGAAGAAAATCTGAGAGAGATATCAGACAACCTCAAGCGCTCAAATATCCGAGTCATGGGTATTCCAGAAGGGGAGGAAAATGGAGATTCCATTGAAAACATATTCAACAAAATAGTGGCAGAAAACTTCCCAGGTATAGGAAAAATCACAGATCTTCAGATCCAGGAAGCTCAACGATATCCAAACGTATTCAACCCAAAAAGGCCTTCTCCAAGACATGTCATAGTCAAATTGGCAAAACTCAGAGACAAAGAGAGAATCTTAAAAGCTGGTGATGAAATGAGTCAAGGTTGATTTCCAGCATTGTGGATTTTGTAACTGGTAGAGGGTGGGAGTCAGCCACTGAGAAAGGGAGGAGTGTAAGCAGAATGCTTAGGGAGTATCAGGATAGAAAATTGTGAGTTCAGTTTTAGATATGTTGAACTGGAAATGTTTGACACGTCAAGTGGGAACGTAGGGCTAGAGATAGTAAAGTGGGAGGGATATTTGATTGTGGTTGGTGATGTATTTCTGTATTGCTGAGTAAGTGGTACTATGTCTTATATAAAACCTCAAAAACGTCAGATGCTATAGCATGTCAGCTGACTCTTTTTTGGCTGGTGAGACTAGGAAGGTGCACTCCAAGAACTGTTGTCTAGACAAGTCACAATGTAGAGTGCGTCCTTCCAGGGTGAATATTTCCTCTGAAATGTTCTCATTCTACAGCCAGAAATGAGGCAAAGTCCTGATCAGAGTTCCACAGTGCCTGGCCTCTATTGCCCTCTGCGGTGGTTTCACTGCTCCTGCTCAAACAACTGTAGTCTTAGGCGCAGAGAATATGACAAGGAGAGAATCGGTCATGTCTCCTAGGTTTATGAAGCTGTGAGTTTTTTTCTCTATCTAGCTATCATCTCCTGGCACATTTCTGCATTCATTTGAAACCTCCTTCTCTGCTCAATTCCATTTTAAGTACCTGTGAAACCCGGGGCAGCGACTGTGTCCCTTTCCTTCTTGATGATACTCAGAAGTCTCATGAATCAAAAAACACCACAAAACTTTAATGCTATCGCAAGGTCTGTTTTTAAAACTCAGAGAATAATTTATTTGCTGTTGGCATTATCAGCTTGTTCTCTCTGTCTCAGGCTCATTTTTTGTTGAAATTGTTTTTGTTGAAACAGTGATTACTTATCCAGATTTCTCGTTTTCATTTCCTTCATCATAAGAATCTACATGAATCACTTCTAAACCTAGACAAGCTTTTACATCATATTTTGCTCTCATCCTCAGAAAATGGAGACCAGGGTTTTGTTACTTTGGGGAGCGACCTTCAGAACATCATACAAACCGAATAATATACGTGGTTGCTGAAATAGAAGAGGGTTAACTCCAGTATTTCCTGGGAAACAGCAGAATCACATCAATACCTGGGATTACTCTGTGTGGTATAAGTTCGAGGGAAAAAATAATTAGAGAACATTGTCATTAAAAGGGAGAGAACTTAGGGGGAACAAAAACTGTTGGGAAGTGTTGTAAAGACTATGTATCTTTCGTCAAAGTAGCTGCACTTGGGAGTTCTCAGACTGGTTGGGAAATTTCAGTGTGGCCAGAATCCCATGGGGAGCTTTTGAAGCTTGGATCATGCCCCATATAAATTACATCAGAATGTTGGGCATCTGTGCATTTTTAAATTTCTCTATACAGTGATGATTGAGAACCACTGACACGGACTTAGCAGATCTATGTGTGTGTTGCAGATCTTTGAACTTATTTTGGAACTCTATCATTTCACTGATGGAAACAGCAGGGTTCTAATATCACTTCTGGGGGACAAGTAACCCACGTTGCATCCCTAATAGCTAAGTTAGCATGTGTGGTAAAATGAAGATTTGCCAGCCTACTCTGTAGGCCCATTGCATTTCTGTGTTGCCAATCTAATGATACTAAGTATATAAAACTTCAGCAAATCACTGGGATTCTTCAAAAGGTATGTATGTATTTCTAAGAGGTGACATTATTTTTGGCAACTCTTAAAGAGTGTGTATTTCTCAAATAATTTTGTCATCGATTTGAAGTTCATTAGCTTTCATTGAATCTTCAAGAGCTCAAAGTTTAATTTTTATTTCAAGAAAGCACTTTAAAACTTGCTCCCATATTTTAGTTGTGCTGTTTGATAAATAGTAATGAACAAACAGGCATTTCGAAGGACGTGATCCGTATCAGTGTCACAGGCCATTTAAAGTAATGGTGAGTGAGACTGTGGTGCTAGACAACTTGAAGAGCATGGTATTGGCTACCATCATGTTAAACTCTATGGTCCAATTAGTTTTCAGCTTCAAAATTCATAACATTCCCTCTGACCTCATTTTCCTGCAAACCTTGTAACTCATCCTATATTTTTTAGTTAGGCTTTTTCAGAATCTGATTCAAAGGAACCTTAGAGGCCTAGGGTTTTCAAATGAAAATCTAGTATCAAGTTCCAGGGACAGATTTAGATTCACATAGCATTAGTGACGCCGCATTATATATCATGCACGTTAGGTGACTTTCACATGTAGTGTTCCATCAGGTAGTCACTGCCAGCCCACTTGTCAGAGGAGGCAATGGAGGTTCAGACAGGTTAAACATTGTGGCCAAGACCACATGATTAGAGAGTTGTAGATCAAACCCGGGTCCCCTGATTCCAAGCAGTATGTTTCATAATATTCCATGGTTCTGGTTATTGAAAAGTAGTTTTACCTACTGGGTAGAAATCTCTTCCCGTAACCTGCTGTGTCATCTGGAGCTTCCATAGGTTTACAAAAGCAAGCATTCTGGCTATCTTGAAGTTTCCTTTAAAGAGGATCTTCAACAGACCCTCTAGCGAGTGGACTTGAGTGCTCTTCCTGCCCTGTAGCAGATGGTAGGCACATTCTTGATGATTCTATTTCCTTCTCATCTTTCAGGTAGCCCTAAAAAGTCACCTCTTTAGAGCAGCCTTACCTGACTACCCCTTCTATTGCTCAATGACATTTCCTTCATGCCACTAGACACATGTTATAATTCTTTGTCTATTTACTTGTTTTAATTTCCCTCTTCCTCTAGAGTAAGCTCTGTAAAGGTGAGGATTCCACTAGATTTATACCCAGCATCAAGGATGTTGCCTGGTGTTCTATAAACATTTGTTGAGTCAATGTCCTTCTTACAATCTGCTACGTGGCATTGAAAACGATGCTCCTGTTATGTTCTGAGCAAGGTTCAGGGCCAAAAAACACTCCTTTCTTCCCCTTACCTTCTTGGTATGATTCTGAATAATTTAAGATGATTATTGCAATCTAGTTACATTAAGTATTGGCAGTCACATTAGTGTTATCTCATACTGAACTTAGACATAATAATAACAACAATAGCAATAATAATAATCGTGCGGCTGAGGCCATATTTTGCCATGTTACCTTTTAGAATTTCCACAAGGATCATGGTTTCCCACTTTTAAATTTTTCATTCTTCTAATTTATTAACAATTTTATGCCACCTTACAATCTTTTACTCCAAGAGGCTGAGCTGTTTCTCATGTTCAATAGGAGTTCACTGTATCTCTCTTAGAGGACTGAGGATAGAATGTGGAAATGTAGGTAAAGCCTGAGTCAAGTACATGGTACACAGGATGTGGTAATGTGATAAATGTTGCTATTTATCCAGATAAAAACTGAGTCACACCTACTCATTCCCTGCTCCTCAATTGGTTAGAATTGATTATTTCTTTTGTTCCTAACTCTAATCCCCTCTCGGGGTTTCTTAACATTTCATCATCTACAAGAGGTATTCTGTTCCACACAGTGGCCACATGACAGATGTTGCAAAGAGCTTGAATGCAGAGACTAATTGTAATCCAAAATTTTCAAAGGCAAGTGGCCAAAGAAGTCAATTCTTCCTTCTCGCTCTGTGTTTGACTGTTAAATCTTCAAGGACTTTGAGAAGGGAAAAGCTTGACAGATTCTCTGTAGAATTTGTCACTTATCTTTGCCTGACAGATCAAAACTGATGACAAATACTGTGCCTTAGTAGTCTAATGTGGGCTTCCAAACTGTGATTAGAAGCTCAGATTTTCTCAAAACCTGAGGTTTCCAAGGTGACTGCATATGAAACTACAGATATCATAATTGCAGTTTCTAGAGGAAATCTATCTCCAGTCTTCCCGGTACCCTGCCATCCCCAAACCATTATATTCTTCACATTGTGATTTTTTTCTAAAGTGCTACAGAAACTAAATAATTGATTTGGAGATCAAGAAATGAGGTACACTTCCACTTTCCCAGCTTTCATTAGAGTACTAATTTTCAAGTCTTCCCAATAAGAACTAATGCTCTCAGAACATTTAATGGCCCATGAGACTAACCTGACTGTGTAACAGAAAGCCAGGTTGTCGATTATTTGCATTAGGAGTTAAAATTAAATTTACAGGTGTTATTTGGATTTCTTGGCTCTAACCTTGCTCAGGACTGGAAGTCAATCCTGCCTCATGGGGCAGTGTGTTATATAGCAGAAGGAGCACTGGACTAGGAGTCAGGAGTGGATTCTTGTCACCAGGTGTACCCCTAATTTGCCATGGGGACGCAGTCTCCTCTGTCCAATGAGAGACTTGGACCAGCAATTGCTAAGGGTGCCTCCTCTGCCCTAAAATACACTTTATGTTTCTCATCAGCATACAGATTTTGGAAGATTAATAGCAACAAAGTGTAATGCCTGCCATATGATTATAATGCAAGAGATGTTTTGCACTAACTCAAGTGGTCATGATGAACTCTCTTCATCAACCCTGCTAACACTCAGTAGACATCCTCACGAGTACTCTGTATCCGCTTGTTTATGTACAGGAATCCCTGTCTGTTGGAACCAAAATAGGTGAGCTACATAGTTTGAAGAAGGAAGAAAAGTAGAATTAATGTCTCATGTGAATAATTACACTTCATTCAAGCTTAATTTTGTAAAAGCCATTTAATAAAAAATTGTAGCTTAAAATTATTGCATTCTTACTAAGCTCTAGGCACTGTGCTAACTAAAATAATTCTAGGAAGAAGTCACTTCTATTATTAATATTATTATTATTCCTATTTTATAGATAAGGAAAGTAAAGCTTGGGAATGTTAAGCCTAAGGTCACACAACTAGCAGCAGAGCAGATGCTTCAACCACAGCTCTATAATCAGAACCCATAATTTTAAATGCTACCCTAAAACTGCTTTGAGAATGAGCAAATGTTTGAGTGAGACTAAGTTTTAGAGCCCTGGAGGAAAGTAAATTATAATCAAAATAAAATTTAGAGAATATCTAATTAGTGTTGGAAGACATTTTAGTTAATGTGAATATATCCATTTAAAATGAAAGTAAATGGTTCTCCATTGGATATTAATTAAAACTTTGATTTTTGGTCCAACCATGAAGTAAATAATTTGGTTAGTCACTAGCCTACATACCTTGCTATTTTGCATTACCTATTTTAGGATCCTCTGCTAGTGAAAATGATAACAGGGGAAGGCTGAAATGATATTTGAAAGTGATGTGGGGAGGCTGATGGTTCAGGTTTGGAACTCAGCACTGTTACTTGGGGGATTACAAGAAAGCCAGTGGCTGAATAAATCAGAGGGCGTGCTTTGAAAGGGATTTATGAATGCTTAATAGCAATGAGCACCTACTATGCTCTCAGACTTTCACATGGTCCAGGGAGTTTCTCAGGGGGTCCTACACAGTAAGTGGTAGGATCTCTATTAAACAGATAAGTCTCAGAAAGGTGGAGTGACTTGCCCAAGCCACTAGTCACTGACTAAGAGAGGGGACTCAGGTGACCAGAACTGTTTGGCTTCAAAGTAACCTTCTCCAAACTTTCCATTAAATTACCAACTATCATAGAGGAATAGCTTGGTCCTGAGGTGGTCTGGGGCACTAAAAGGCTAGTGTTTCTTTGAAGTCACTTGTATTTAGCTTAAGAAGATGACACAGATTTGGTGCTCTACAGCATAAAATATCCCATTTAATAAAGTAATGATGATTTAACTTATCGTTTGTTAAATTATCTTATTCTACTCTAAAATCTTTGGGCAAAATAATCTTTGGACAATGTGTCAAGTTTATCCCTATTTCCTGTACCCTAATTCAAGAAGAATACAACTGCGATAAAGCAAAGTAACTAAACACAGAATCTGCGAGCTGACATTCTACTTAGTAGACATGTGATTTTCAGATAAATGTCCACCTTTCTGAAACACTACTTATTCATCTACAACACCGCTTAGCACAGGTCTGGACTACTGTGGTACAATAGTGAAAGTAGGTAGAGAAAAGCTCTCAAACATGGCTTGATTGTTGGAAATGCACAATGAAAATTATTTAACTCACTTCTCTCCAGCCACTGTTTTGATATTTCAGTTGGTTCCTTGTTAGAAGCATAATTTCATTTTAATCTGTGGGTGACCTCTGGGGATTTTTGCTCTTTGTCTCAGTTTGTTGAAGAACTAAATGGAATGGCTTTTAATCTACATAGTAGCTCATAAGGTTGCAAAACTCTGAAAATAATTATTGATCTGTTTTTACTTCAGGGCCTTTAGGTAAGGGGAAAGGGAGGTTAGAAGTCCATTTTAGTTCTGCCTATGGCTGGTGTTGAGAATATTGCATATTTTGTACTTGTTAATTTATGACTTAATGCATGGACAAGGAGAAAAGAAAATGCTTGTACTTGTATATGCTATCCTTGCTTTTATAATGCTATTTAAATAAAAGCTCAGGGCAGCAAGACAATGATGGAGATGATAATAATAGTACTATTTATGAATATTCATTGAGTGCTTCCTGTATTCCAAGAATTTGCTTAAATCTTTTATGTGTATTATTCCATTTCATGCTTGCTACAACACTAGAGATATGTCCTATCATTATCGTCATTTAGCCAAAGCGAGAGGTCTCACAGCCCAGTCTCACTGCCTCTAAGGCCTTTGCTCCAACCCATTGTTAAAAACATTTCTGTTAACACACTTAAGAGATTTTCATTTGGAGGATATAGAGTAAACCAGGGTCTTATCAATAAGGCGTGTGGCCATAGGAGGAGGATTTTCCCAAAGGAAAACTAATAGTATAATGTGCTGTTCTTTACTCAAATCAGCTTCTTAGAAAAATCTGAGAATGATATATAGTATATACCATATTTTGATGTAAAGCAAATTCTCTACATGGTGCAGATATCTCTGCTAACAATAATGTTTATCAAGACGATTTATTACAAGGCATTAAAATAAATCTTTCTCAATTACTTTCTAATGAAATGTACCAATTACCTTTTGCATGGTGACATATAGCTCTAATCTATTCCAGTGGGGATAAATCTTGCTCATATAAAATTTCAACGGCTCCCTCCTGAACTACATTAATTATGGATGTAAACAAAGATAGAGGATTATTATCCCATTTATGGATACATCCTCAAGTTCACTGCAATATAGTTTTCTGGGTTAGATGACATTAATCATCAGGTAATATCCAACAGTTATGGTGCGACTTTGTTATCTGATTTTGGAGCATGTTTATTAATGGTGTTGAATCCTGGGATAATGAGGAAGAGTTCACACAGACCATTATGCACAGTGAAGTTGAAAAATATCATGCTCTTAAGCAACTGCTGGGCTACCTATTGGCTAAGAGATAAATAACTATCACAGGAAAATGTCAACTACTACTTACAAAAGCCTTATTTGGGGGCTGCTGCTGAAGAAGAGCCAAGCTTGTGAAGTGGCCTCACCACCTACATTAGTAAGAAATTGCAAGGGGAGACAGGAAAAATGTACCACTACTATAAGAATCCCAGTTTCTGTAAAGGACAGTCTATAGAGCACAGTGCTGAGATGGCTTCCTTCCCCATTCTATGCTACCCTGGTTCTCAAAACAGACTCTGGGATTTGTCGTGAAGGCATTCTTCTCTGTTATCTTTTGGTCTTCTTTAAAAACCAAGTTTGGCTTACCCATTTGCTATGTGAGGATAACACTAGTACTAACCCCACAGGATTGTTGCGAGCATAAAGGGGGTATTGAATATAACTTAGATAGTTCAAAAATATTAACTACTTTATTGTTTATGGAGTTGAACAATTTAATGTTCATTGGATAAAGAGGAAATTTTGACCTGTTCTTATCTCATCAAACTTCCATTCTGTACTTTACATTGAAAGAAAACTTCTATAACAGGTAGAAGGTGGTTTATCAAGGAAAATGGAATACATTGATTACCTTCCCTGTTTAACCACTGCAGTAGGCAATTTATCCATATATTCTTATGGAACACACAGGTAAGCAGCAAAGATAGGGCTCAAACCCAGATCTAACTTCACAGTTTGCATCCTTTCCAGTGTGCTTAAGAATTTAATTTCTAGCATATGCCTGGAAAATTCACTATTCTGACATTCTTTTGTCAACTTCTGAATTCTTACCAACATTTGCAGTTGAGACCAATCTCTCTCCCTGACTGCAAAATCCCATTGCAGTGGTCCCTGCGCCTATCAAAATGGTCCTGAATAAGGTCTGCCTTCGTCTTTAACACTATTCTATAAATATTTATTGAGGCTTGGCTGTGTACTAGCATTGTACTGTGTGTGCAGAATATAATGACATACTATTTAATAGATTTTATTGCTATTCTTGTTTTTTGCATTTGAGGAAACTGAGGCACAGGGATGTTAAGCAACTTGCCCATGTTCACACAAGCATGTAGCAGCAAAATCTGGCCTTGAACCTGAGCACTCTGGCTGTAAAATCAGTGCTCATTACATTGCCTCTCCTGTGGAGGACAAACCTATAAACTGACAGTTGAAATATGGCAGAAAGCATTTATTGTAAGAGGAGCAGAATGAGGTGAACAATTTGAGCTGGGGATGAGGGGCTAACCCACACTTTGAGATTAGCAAAGTTTGCCAAGGAAAAAGTAACAGGAAATGGGAAAGAGACCTCTCCAGGTAAAGTAAGCAGGAGTTGTTATACGTGGAAAGTAGGGTGGAGGCAAGAATAGGCCATCAGGACCTTGTTGGCAAAGGGAAGGAGTGTGGGGTGGCAGTGGATTGAATTATGTCCCCCCAATCTCATTCCCCACTGTAACTGTTGAGGGTGGGATGAGCTATCATGGTAATTGAAAGGTGGAGCCTTGAAGAGGTGATTAAATTGTAGGACCATGCAGTAGTGAATGGATTAATAATGGCGGAGAGGGGCGTGGTTCTGAGCACTTTGAGAGCACAGGATATTCTCTCTCTCTCTGCTCTGCCATGTGAGACCCCTGCATTGCTGTAAAGCCCTCACCAAGAAGACCCTCACCAGATGTGTTCCCTGGAGTTTGGACTTCCTAGCCTCTGAAACTGTAATACATTTTGTTTTCTTACAAATCACCCAGTTCCAGGTACTTTGCTATAAGCAACAGAAATGGACTAATACAGGGGTCTTTCCTTTGAAGGGCCTTAAACAGGAAGTGACAGGGAGGACTCTTTAGAGAGACCACCTATCTTCAGGGCAGAGAAAATATTGGAGAGGGTGGTAGACAAGGAGGCAGCTACACAGGTTACAATGTGGAGGGAGGGACAAGTAGGGTGGCACTAAGGACTCAGTTTCAGACATTTCAAGGTGTCTGTGAAACTCAGGAGAGTTGAACATCTTAGTGGACCCCTATATTAGGGTCTGGAGCTTAGCATCCTCATTCTTATTGTGATGGGCAAGGCCTCTGAAAAAGAAAGCAGGATAAATATGGCTAAAATATTTCAGGGATTTTTCAGAATTTTTAAGTAGAGCCATCTTCAAGATGGATTACATGAAGGTAACTACTTAAACACAAAATGAGATCAAACAGTGACATAAATACAGCTGAGAAGTGTGAAATTCTGGGGAGATGACTAGAATTTGAAAGAAAGAAATCTTAACATCCAGTACTGGAAAGTGACAGTTTGATAGAAAATATGGTAGACAGAAGCATAAGCTTAATAATTAACCAAGGAGAAATATGGATGTACAAATTAATAACTATCAAGGTAATTAAGAGTTGTTGATTGTAAAGCAGAAAGCTTTTTTTTTTTCCTTCTTCAAAGATTGGAAGATCATTAATTAAATTGTGTTGCAGACACATTAGTCAATTTGTCAGGCCTGCCTATGCCCTTTCTCAGAAATTCTGTTCCCACCACCCCTGCTGAATAGGCAATGGGCCCTAGGAAGACTCCCTGAATTAAGGTGCTTGAAGATGCGCTGAAAGAATACTTTCCCTGGGGCAACAATGTTCTGCTGACCGCTAGGGCTCGGGTTGCCATTTTGCTTTACCTGTGACAGAAACAGAGAACACTCCCTACTGAGAAAAGGGTAATCTTACTTGCAGATGGTGCCCAATTCCTATTTATGAAACCCATCAGGCCCGGCTGCCTTTGAACTCTATCTCACACTCCTGTTTCTTTCTAATACATTTCCATTAGCTGGTTAAATTGACTTGTTTCTTTATAACCAATTGATCCAGCACTAAGACAGACTTAATCAGATGTCCAAGTGCTTTTAAGACCATCTATTAATGAATCATAAAACCCCAGAGAAGGGAGGCTCAGGCCCAGTCTTCCTTGGATAAAGGGTTCTCTACGACAACACTTCTAATACGCAATGCTCCTTGACCAAGCGTGGCCCTCCCCTGAGCCAGTCTAAGTCATTTTTAGAGTCACCACAGAACTCCAGACTCAGATTGTTTATCGACATCTCCATTACTGTGTTTCATCTTGCACATCCAAACTCAACATGTCCCCAATTCACTGTGGCATTTCTTCTCCAAGTCTGGCTGTCTTAGAGCACTTCCTACGCCAGTGAGTGGCAACACTACCTTTAGTCACCACGTAGGGTTCATTCCTGACACTGCAGAAGTCCTGCAGAGCACTATAGGAGCAGCTTAGTAAAAATGAGCACCCTGACATACAAATCTTGGAGGAGTTATCTTTAACTGTGGCAAGCCCAAAGGATACTTTCTCAGCAAAGCTCACCATGAGATCTCAAGCTGGAGGAAGTTTGAGAGAGATTTCTGAAGTCTCTTCAGATCATCCCAGAAGATGTGCTTGGACTGATGGCTAAGGGAATCTATCTGTTTAGGGTGAGGGCCTGCCAGTTTGCAGAGAGACTTAAATAGGGGCTTAACAAACACCTATACCCCCTAAGCATACCACTTTGAAATCCAGCACAATTAACTTACATATATGCAAAAAATAACAAAATGCCACATCAACTGGAATAGCACCCAGTTATATTTTCCTGTGCCCCAGTTCTATCTTGCTCTGCTATCCAGAAGTTGGATAATAGTGATTAGGCATCCTACGTGAACACCACATTAAACTGGGTAATAATGCCCAGTGCCCAGCCATGTGCAGCAGGGTGAGATGACCAACAGGTGACTGTGGCAGGGATTCCTATGGTCACCAGGCTCTTCCTTGCTTCCAAGATACAAATCACCACACCGCACACCCGCTGAACTCTGGCAGATCTGTCACCTTGTTTCCATACCCACTGCTATCACCCTGGTCCAAGTCACCGACATCTCGCCTCTGGACCATTGTAACTCTCCCTTCACCATGGTCCCCTCCAATCCATCCTCTACACTGCGGCAAGAGGGGTCTCTTCTACTCTTCTGTGAGGGCAGCCCTGGGGATAAACCCCAGCGCAGAGAGATCAGGAGGGAGGGGAAGGTGGGCAGTGGCACCGTGTGTTGCTGCGTCCGCCCCCTCCACCCCCTCCGCCTCTCCTCTGCGCACTTGGAAGAGCAGAGTCCTGCCCTTCGGTTGTAATGGCCTCTACTCCCTCCACCCTCCCCTTTCTGGCCACTTCTGCCTCTTGTTGCACAGCCCGGGAGGGAAGGCAGCTCCTGCCTTTCCACCAGCAGGGCAGGATATTAGGAGGGACATTTTCTTCCTCTCCCAGGGGCGATTCAGGGAGCAGAGGCCACTGAGCTGAGGCTCGGCTCTGCAGAATGGAAGTGCTGGGTTTCCAAGCTGTCTGTGGTTGAAAACGCTGGCAGAAACCCCCATGCTTGCAACAAGCCACATGGGTGGGTGGCCCTGTCACCTATACTCACCCAGCGAATCACAAGTGAACGCCAGGGCACATCACTCTTTTGGGCCCTCGAGCCTTTCAACCACAGTTGGTTGCCAATGAAATCGGGTGAGGTCTTGTCCTAGTTCCTGGGGTTTTCGGGGTTCCCACCAGTCCCTCTGCTGTGGTCTGTATGTTGCCCAAGGCCTAGCCTTTAGGGCCATGCCACCTCTATGCTGGAAGTGGCAGAGGGCCCTCGCTAAGGTCTCCCCTCAAGCTCTCCGAAGATGAGGCTGTGCACCGCCCCCCTCCATCCTTCCTGAAGACTAGAAACAATCTGATATTTATCTTTGGGCAAATTGCAGGGAAAGCGTTGCTGGCCTTCTGCTTCTGGAGAAAGCTAAGCAGAAGGCAGGGGCCCTGTGGGAACTGTTGGATCGTCCTTTTCTTAGGGAGACCCTTCTAGTATGGTGTGGTTTTTTTTTCCTGCAAACACCAAAGAGGAGATGAGTTGGTGCCTCCTTCAAACAGACTTCTGGGTTTCAGCCCCTTGATATTTTCCCCCAAATTCTCACATTACTTAAAAAAAGACTAAAAGCTTTGAAGGTATCGCCTTGTGTGCTCAGGGGAGAATCTCTACAGCTGGTGGGGGCCTTTCTCATCCAACGGTCGGGCTGGGAGCCATCTCTGTAGCATTTGGGGAGGTCAAGCACTGCCCCCCAGCCTTTAACTTGTGGGCAAGGGTCCCAGCTATACGTTCTACTACTGTTCTGTAGCTTTCACCAGGATCCTGAGGTGCCTCAGAGAAAAGGTCAGGAGAGAAACTGGGGCCTTTTCTTTTTTCCCACTTGGCACCAGAACTAGGCTTCTAAAAACAAGGACTTCAAGGAGACTTCTTTCTAGACTGTGGCAATAGAGTCTGTACCGCTGACAGTCACAGTTTCTGGGTGTTTCTCTCCCCACCCCGTCCCCCATTCCCTAGAAACATCCCCAGATGTGGCCACCCTCTAATCTGAGACCTCTGCTCAAGGTCTAGGAAGGGAGCTCAGGCACTCCCAATTGTTTGGCCAAAGCTGGCCACCTTCCTGGAGACATCCTCTCCTCATCCAAGGTCTCTCTAGTGCAGTAGGCCAGGCCCTTTTCCATAAATTACAGGATGTTGGTTGGTTGCGAGTCTTTAGGTGCCACACAAACAGGCAAGCAGGCACTTTGAGGCTTTGGCTTGCTCCCTGTGGTTCAAAGGTGCTCTGCACATATGTTGAGGTTTTTTTTTTTTTTTTTTTTTTGGTTATTCCTTAAAAATAGACATGACCAACTATGAGATGTCTCAAAAACACAGCTACCAAATTTGAGGGCCACCTGTGGAAATGGGACACACAGCTGTGACCCCCAGGCACCTCTCTGTTTTGCCCCCCACCCTCCAAAAAATCAGGAATTGAATCTTAAATCAGAGAGCTGTAGCATCTCACTCTTTGGGTGTTTTCATTTGTTTGTGTTTTCTTCACCTTTTTCTTTTTGCACTTGGTTGGGATGAACACAGTATGGAGTGTTTTGTCAGCACAGGTTTTTTCTAGCTCAATATTTTCATCCTAAATAAACAGCACTTTCTGTGGGGAAAAAAAAAGGTCGGGGGAGGCTGGCCTGTTAGTTCAGTTGGTTAGAACATGGTGTTACAACCTCAGGGTCACAAGTTTGCATCCCCAAACTGGCCAGCCACCAGAAGAAAAAAAACGAGTGATCTCTTCTAAATATAAGTTTGATCACATTGCATACACACATACACCCCTGGCTTAAAACACTTTGGGAGATTCTCACTGCTCATAGGCTAAACATGGAAAAGCTTGACATGGCCCAGACAGAACCACATTATCTGGATTTTCCTTACCTCTCAAGTTTCTTCTGACCTCGATCCTCCCCACTGTCTGCCTTCCAGCCCTCTCATGTGCCAAGCTCCTCCACCACAGACTGTGCTCATACATGCTGCTCCCCCACCAGGGACCTCCTCCTGCACATCCTTTAGAGCCCAGCTCAAGCATCACTTCCTCAGGGGAAGCTTTCCTGATCATTTGGACTGGCTCAGGTTCGTCCTATTTAGGGCTCTTGTGGCATCCTGAATCTTCCCTTCATAGCATCTGTAACTGTTACAGTTTTACACATATTTGTGGGATTATTTGATTCATTTAATTTGCCTCACTAGCTGCACAAAGTGAGTTTCTTTTTCTGACTGTTTTATTGGGCCACTGCTAGACCCTATTGGTAGAATGGTGCAGGCAACTTTTAGGTCCACAGTAAATATGTGTTGAATGAGTAAAGTGAAGGAATGCTCAGCACTGAAGCCCTAGCACCCAGCTGGGGTGCTCAAGGATTGGATCAGGCAGGCACTGATTAAATACGTGATGGGAGAAAGATGTCAAGGAGCAGGACTGAGATGACAGTTCAAAGGGATGAAGGTGAGAGACTCTCCCTCATCATCTCAGATAATCATGCGCTCCTTCCCTCTCATTCATTGTAGCAGTCCTGGAAGATACATCAATTAGAAATATAATTGCATCCAGGTCTAATTTTTCAATAGTGTGGGCATTAGAGGAACATCCTCTTTTGGTAACAGACTATTTTTTAACACCACTTCAAGTAGGTATATTCTCTTTCTTTAATGATTAATTATTTCTTTCTTTTAATAATCATTTCTTTAATGATTAATTTGCAGGCAAAGACTATGAAAAGGCTTCTATTCTGGACATTCAGCTGGCAAGATAGAGGAAAAAGATGTCTGGGTCCCCACAAAAAAGGAGATATGATGTATTTGTTCTGTGTGGCCACAGAGAGTAGCCAGAGATTCAATGGTTAGAAGCAGAAGGGAAAGATTTCTGTTTGTTCTCACGTAAAACATTCCGTAAGTGGAATGGTCGGCCTTGTGATGTGGGGAGACCTACAGCTGAGGCTGTTTATGAAGTCTGAATAGCTAGTGGTCAGGGAAGTTATAAAAGTCATTCCAGAACTGGATGAAGCCTTGGATAAGATAAGCTCCAAGCTTCCTTCTCTGAGATTCTATATTTGGTGTAAATAACATGTTTCTTTTTAAACTTGGAAAGAGGTATTAAAACACAGTACGATAAGGGAAGCCTGAACAGCCATGGAGAATTTATTGTGGTAAATTCCGAGCCTGTAGCCCAGGATACAGAGTAAACCCAAGCCCAGAATAGTGGCTGTATAGATTTTATGACAACACTGTCATCAGGGCTTTGATTATAGTTGTGACAAGACAAACATTATTAATGTGTGAGTGTTTGCAGCTTTCCCTCCTCCCCATGTCTGCCAGAAAATAAACGTGGCCTTTCCTGCTCAGATTCTTTTCTGTCCTGTTCCTTCCTCCCCAGAATTTGTCTTTGCTGCTCTGTTTTTGTTTTGTTTTGTTTTGTTTTTTCCTCCAGAACTTTCAGAATTGGGAGAGACAACTTGAGTGCCTACTTTGATCTTCCTCATAAAAAGCAGACACAGAAGGTACAGCAGGAGAACTGACTACTCTGTGGGCTTCGGGCACAATGGGTTTGGGACTAGAGGTGTAGACTAGCTGCTTCGTGGGGTGCCAACACGTGACGCTGTAGACCGTGAGACTGGTTCCCCATTGTGTCCTTTGAGAGATGTGAGGAAAGAATGGAATTCTTTCTTAATTACCCTTGCCTGTGTGATTCCACTCTAAGAGAAAACTATCGGGTACTCAAGGCTTCTAAGGATCACACAGTCATTCAAGAAATAATGAGTATTTCTGTGATCGATCACTTCTGTCTATCAGATGTCAAGTATGTTTGTGGTCAACTGCTCCTGTTTTTTTTAGGAGCCTAGTATGGGAGATCCTGGAAGTGAAAGAGAAAGTGGTGGTGGTCTTCCTTTTTTTTGGCTATGATCTTGCTTCCCATTTTACTAAGGAAAAGACAACAATCAATAGAGAATTTCCACATGTTCCCACCACTCACCAACTGAAGTACATCCATGCTTGTCCTGCCTTCTTTCACTATGCACGGGCTCCACATGCTTCCAGGGTTACAGCCTTCCCTTCACTCGAGGTCTTCTCTCTCCCACTAGAGTATAGCCTCTTGCTCTCCTCTCCTATCATCAAATTTCCTTTCTCTCTTGCACCATCCTCAACAGCATACAGATTTCCTGCCTTAGATCTGTTGATCCTGAACACCCCTCCAGCTACCACCTAATTTTTCTCCCTTTGATATCAAAACTCCTTTAAATTATTCCCATTATAAGGAAAAAAAAAAAAAAACCCCATTGTCCAGTCTCAGTCTCATTAGTCAGTCTCTCAGTTGTATTTGACATCATTCATCACTCCCTCTTCTCAAAACTCACAACACATGGCTGCCTGGCCATCTCTCTCTCAATTCTTCTTATCTCACTGGCAGTTCTTTCTCAAGGTTATATTCTGGCTCCTCGTCATCTCCCTGCCCTTGATCAATACTCACTTCCCAGGTGATCCTAACCAGTGTCCTGGCCTGGTTACCATCACTACACATGACTTCCCTCCCCATTGACATCTCCTGCCCTGAACAATAGACTTAAATATCTAACTGCCCACTTAATTTCTCCATCTGGATGCCCAACTTCACACATTCAAACTAAACTCCTGATTTCTCCTGCCCCAACCCCCATACCTGTGCCCCTCCTACAGCCTTCCTCATTTCTCTTGACCACAACCTCATTTTCCAGTTGCTCAGGCCAAAATCATTGAGGGTATCATTGATTCCTTTCTTTCTCTTACACCCAACACCAATATGTCAGGAGTTCCTGTGGCCTTGCTTTCAATATATATTCATAATCCAAGCACTTCTCAAAACGTCTAGTGCTACCATCCTGGCCCAAGCCACCATCATAACATCCTGGATTTTGGAAGAACATCTTTAAGTGGTCTCCTTGCCTTCCTCCCTGGCCCTCACAGTCTTTTCTCCTCCTAGAAGCCAGAATCTTATAAAGGTGGCATGTCTAGACCAACATGATGCAGGAATGCAGGCTTTATGAGCCAAAGATAACTTTGAGTGGATTAGAAAATAAACACACCACCTTTCTTTGGGAGAATGCCAGCATGCAGGTCTTCAGGAAAATTCAGCCCTCTGCTGGGCACTCTTTGATTCTAGCCCTGATTTCACTGAATTGTTCAAAACCCACAGGTGGTAACCATCTCAGACCGGGTAAAAGCTCCAGTCTTCACTTCATCCAGAATGCTGCACAGTACCTGGCCTCTTTCCAGCCTCCTCTCTAAACAGTCTCCCCTTTGTGCGCTCATCAGTTACCTTGCTGTTTCTGGGACACACAAAGCATGTTCCTGCCTCAGGGCCTTTGCACTGTTTCCACTGATTGAAGCACACTCTCCCACGTATACACTTTGTTCACTCCCTTACTTCCACTTGTCTGCTCAGATGTCAGCTGCTCAGAAACGACCACCCCTTTATAGTAGGATTCTCCCTAGGTGCTCACCACCCTACTTTTTACCGCTACCTGACATTTGTGTTTTAGTTATATGCATCTACTTGCCACATGACTGATGCTCAAATATTTGTTGAATTAATGCTCAGTGACCATTCATTGAAAAGCTTAGGTTAAAAAAGCAGTGGATCCAGATGTGTTCTTGGTTAGCTCCTCATGGTATATCAAAGTTCTGTCCCTTTTCATTCTCTCATGTAGAGAAATTAGGGGCTGGAGCTTTGGGGGCGACCAGGATAGGAGCTGAACACTTGGAATCAGTGGGGCTGGAGCAGAAAGACAGCTGAAGTGGGCTGCTCTGTTGGAAAGTGTTTCTCTCTGGGCAGCAATGCAGAGGTGAATAAGGGATCCTTAGGACCCAACTGTGCTTATTAAGGTCTACATTGGAGTATGGGGACAAAAACCTACAGCCAGCAATGTGTGAGTGTGTGTGTGTATGTTTTTTTTTTTTTTTTGACTGCCCTCATTTTCTGTGCCTAGGGCCGGCCTCTGCTAAAAGGGCCTCCTTGTTGTTTAACTCCATTCATTCACCCATCACCCCTTTTAGAGGCCTTCTGGTGATAGCTGTAACAAGTAGATGTTCCAGGAACTTTCCTTTCATTCTGTGATGGCTACTTAAAATCCTGGGTCCTGGCTATTTCCCATCTCTTTGTATCTTAACACTATGAAAAGTTTCTATTGTATAGAATAACACCATACACCACAGATTGTACATTTAGAAACTGCAGTGCTTTACATTCACTTGAAAAATAATTAAGAACATATAATGTGCTAGATTCAACAGTTAGTAATATTAAATTGAATCCTGCCCTCATACAGGTTGTAATCTGTGATGGTTAATTTTATGTGTCAACTTCGCTAACCCATAGGGTTCAGATAGTTGGTCAAACAATATTCTAGATATTTCTGTGAAGGCATTTTTAGATGAGATTAATATTTATAGCAGTAGATTTTAAGTAAAACAGATTATCTTTCACAGTGCAGGCAGAACTTTTCCCATCAGTTGAAGGCAATCTGCCAACAGACTGCCTTCAAATGCAAACCACAACTCTTCCCTGGGTCTCCAGACTGCTGGCCTGACCCACAGCCTCTACAATCATATGAGCCAGTTTCTTAAAGTAAATTCCCTCTTCATCCTGTTGGTTCTGTTTCTTTGGAGAATGACAAGTCCTGCTAAGGAGAAGTGAATGGGGTTAGAGATGTCCTAATTAGGAAGATTTGCCCTAGTTAGAGAAGTCCGAGAAAGTTTCCCTAATGAAGTGGCCCCGAGCTGTGATATCAAGAGTAGGGAGGGGTCAGGAGGTGAAGGGGAGAGGGCAGAAAAGAACGTTAGAGGCAGAGGAAAGAGTTTGTGAAAAGACCAGTAGCCTTTCTCCCCCCATCTTTAAATCTTTATAGCACTTGGAGATACATCCTATTGTTATTCCCATTTTATAGATGAGAAAACTAAAGCACATTGAAGCGAAACTCCTTGTCCAAAGCCACATAGTTGGGACACAGAAGAACAGAAATTGAGGGAGCAAATCAGACTCCAGAGCCTGTGCTTTTCAACCACCCAGCTACAGTGCCCATTCATATTTAGGAGAATTAGGGAAGCATTCATACTATACTGTTTTCTGACTCATCTGCCGCTAATGGATTCAGCTAGAAAGGTTGTGTTATTTTCATTTCATTCATTTATTCCCCATGTGCACTATACACACTAGGTCTCAGGCTGTCAGGAGTCCATAGATGAACATGCATGGAATCCAGAAAAGCTCAGCCTAAGGAGGACAGCAGACATGTTCATATTATAGTGCGGCTTGCACAGACAGCATCTTAGCAAGAGGAAGGTGTTACAGAGAAAGTGACTTCTGATGCTGTTTCACTTGAACCTGGAATTTGTTTTATCAGGTATGGTAAGACCCACAGAAATGGAAATGATTGTCATGAAGGAAGAAGCCTAGAAGCAGGAGGCATGGTGTGCTGCTCAGGGGGACCACATGGGAATCCCCAGGGCTGGTCAGGAGGCAGAAGGAGAGAGGGGAAGGCGTGGTAAGTGGGTTTAAGATTGGCTAGTTTGATATTTCAGTGAGGTTGGGTAGGGGCTATCCCTAGTTATCTGGGATTTGGCCTTGGGGTGATTAGGGCAGGGAGATAGTGGTCCACCATGTGAGAGCTTGATCTTGGAGGTGGCTGTGGTTTGCATGTGGAAGGGGCACTTGCAGGCAAGCAGCTGTTTACTATCTCTAGGAATTCACTAACCCTGCCAGGGACAGCAATGCTCCATGATGTCAAATCATGGGAATCCAGAAAATAAAGATATCCTTAGTACAGATGCAGAGGAGTTTATCCAAAGAGAAGGGACAAGCACTGCAAGGAGGGCTACACCAAGTGCAGAGCCACCACGGGGCAGGAAGGAGCCAGGTGGTGTTAGACAATGACAGAGTATAATGCAGTTGGAGAATAGGACGCACGAGGTTGGGTTGGAGGTGGAATTGGAGTAAAGCACCTTGATGAGAAACCTAGATTTTTTCTCTAAGCCATAGAGATGACACTAAAGGTTGCGTGATTACACATATATTGGTTAAGAGACAGAGTGTGTGTGTGTCTTTGAGGCATCTCATACAAAGCGACCCATTAAAAACCCGCCTGCCTTTTCCTAGCATTACCTTAAGAGGAACTCCTTTGAACAGTTTATTTGCTCACAACCTGATGCCCAGCTAAATGCTTTAGATGTTTTCCTTTTTTAAATATTCACTGTATTAATTTCATACATAAGGAAAAATCATATTAAATCTTACTACATAATTAGCCAAACCACAAATACATTTTCAGAAACAAAGATGATTCATGTCATTTCCTAATTAAACCTTGAATGGTGTAATTAAAAAGCATAATTTGGAGAAAACTAGCTTAGGAGGAGTTGGGGCTTAGCTTCTTGAATCTGTGCACACACTGCTTCCCTTTTCCTCCTCTGTTGAGGATGGAGAAAACAGATGTGCGAGTATAAATGACAGGAGCAGTCCTTTACAGGGGACCAGGCTGTGTTTCCCTCATGCACGACAAACAGTCTCAGAGACAGCACGGGAGCTGGCTCATGGTAAGAAGCAGCTTCTCATTCTACTACCTCTGTGCACTAGACGCGGAGAACACGACAGCAAAAGCAACCCAGCAAAATAATGCAACAGTGGGACGTTTACAGAGTGTTGGCTCTGTCTGGCGTTCTGGTGACCACTGTGCATTACTACCACAGTCATTCCTTACAACTGTGCTGTGAAGTAGGAAGTGGTATTCACCCTTTTCAAATATTTCCTTCTTGAGAGTACAAGAGGCAGAGCTAAGACAGCTTGTCTGACATCAGGGCCCTCTTCCCACCACAGACATAAAAGTTTCCTCTGGAAGTCAGAAGCCAGTGCACCCTGGAGCAGAAAATGTGCATTTGAACTCCAGGTACTTCCTAGTTGTCAGACTTCTAGACTCAGTTCCTCATCCATAAAATGGGGGAATGAGACCTTGGATAGTAGCTGTGAGGCTTGAATAACATAATGCCTATAAGCCAGCAAGGGTATGCACGTCACAGGTCTCAGTAGTTAGTACTTCTTCCACCTGTCCTTTCATAAGCAACATCAGACAAAGTTAGTGGGTCCCCGCAGGATTTTATGTCAGGATATTTAGAAGCACTGTGGGGTAACTCAGGGACCAAGCAGAAATAAAGAGAATTAAAGTATCAAGGCTGTCTTACAAAGTTTTCTAGTTAAAAAAATGAAAACGTACTGCAGAAATTATATTTAGTACAAACATTATTTTCTCGCAAACAATGATGTCCTACTTAAAAAAATGCAAAGGCAGTTAAGAATTAGTTTAAAAATCCTTACCTTGGCTACCTTTGGGGCACTGTAGAATTTAGGCCACCTACCCCATCTGGCACTGCTCTTGCTTTGCTAAGGACACCTTGGCACAGTGACCACCCATCCGCTTCTCAGACAAGTACTCCTTCCCTCTCTGCCAGGCACTGTGCTGACCATCCATAGGTGGATTATCTCATTTAATCCTCACAACAGCCTTATGAGGTGAGTGCTGGTGTTATCTATGCTTTATACTTGTGGAAATCGAGGCCCTGGCAGGTTAAGTCACCAGCTTAAGAAAACATAGTTAATAAGTGGCATGCTGGAATGCAAGCCCACTCTGGCATCACAGTCCAAACACTTAAAGCTTACAGAACCTAGCATCCCCAAGTTTTTCCTTGCCTAGCATCTTGTAGCAGCCTCAAGTAAATGTTTGTTGGGTGGGGACAGATTGATGAGGAAGTGGCTACAGGGATTAGTGACCCAGGACTGGGGGAGAGCCAGCCAAATCTGGCCAGAAAACGACACAATACAAACCCTAACTGTGCAAGTGTAACCATTCGGTTGTGTCCTGCATAATAATCCTCCCTGAGTTTGAAGCTTGTCTTCAGCAACCAAATTGCCTGTTGCTGAAGAGCTTCTATCAGCCTTAAAGGTTATAATCTCCTGTCTTTTCCATTTAATCTAGATCAGCCCGTTTATAATTGCCAGTCAATCTTCATTATTCATCTTATCTACTCCCTACCTCCCCCTCCCCATTATTATTTCTTAATTAATTTTAGGACCAAGACAAGTGGCAAGCCACATGATGACTGAGCAGACACATTCACGTTCTTTCCTACAGCTTCACTACGTTAGACGTTGAGTGGCTGTGTGCCAAACATCACTTTCACAGCTCTGTGAGCCCTGTCCTGAGCCTGTCATCAGTGAGCGATAGCAACACAATCTCTTTTTCTCCAGCAACAGCAGAAAGTTCACTCAGCTTCAAGTATTTATGGATGTATATTTAGTTCTCACAAACTTGACACCAATGGCCTGAGATCAACTTAGACAAGTGGTAAATATATATATATATATATAATTTATTGAAAGGATATGCATTTTTCAAAGATTTGTGTTCTGAATGGCTTGTTTGGACAAAACAAACAAAAACAAAGATAGGCTTCAAATAATATCTACCTGCTATCATGAATAAAAACAGGTCTGAAAATCCCTTGAACTAAGTCTTGCTGGATTAAGTCATACAGTCTATTGTCATTATTCTCAATAGTCATATTCTTTCAAGTCACCTTGAATCCTGGAATTGTGAATACTGAGCCATCACACCTGGGAGAAACACAGGGTTAGGTTCCTGTGAGCTTCTGGACACAACATTTTCATCAACTAATCAATACATAACTTTGTTTTATGTGTGTTTCTGTTTAAAGATCCCTTATTTAACATGCATTGTATATATATTAAATATACAACACCTTATTTTATATATATTGATTCATTAACACAGATCTCACAGCCAGCAGCACTGATGAAGCTCACCTAATGCACGCATTTTCTCTGTAAGCACATGTCAGTCTCCTGTGCTTAGGATCAGTAGCCAGCACTTCAGGACTATGATTGAGGCCCATTTTAAACAACGAAACCACCAACAAAAAGCTCAAAAATGCAAAAAATGTGGCAGTAAATAGACCACGAGAAGGTTGTGTATTTATACTAGGAGAGCTGAAATAAGATGGCAGAATGTCACCTTGGTTAACCTCAGCTGGGAATGTGTGTGTCGGGCGACTCAAATTTCTCACCACTCTGCACGTGTCTGAATAGCTGTGTGAACAGACTAAGTATTGATTTCAGGGTGACAAATAAATTTTAGCAGAAAGCAAATTCACAAATATGGAATCTGTGAACAATGAGATGAGCTGTAAATATTAATCACAAGCTTTCAGTCTGAGATTCTTTTTATATATGTTGGAGTGAATAGGACACTGGAGCACTTATTTAACATGATTGGGACCCACAGCACGATCCTCCATGAAGAGCACATAGAGCTCCCTGAAGTCATAGCAAGAAGTACAATTATTCAGCTCTTTGAGCTGGTGACAGAGCTGATCGGATTGGTGAAAGGATTAGGATTACTCAATTCAAAGGAACAGCCAGTGTGTGATACGCATTCTCTTGCTTAGTTGAGAAAATACTAGAAGTTGGTTAAGACAGCCTAGTGGTAGTGAACATTTTGGGGAGTCTCCCCTCACTCAAAATAGTCTCCTTTACTTGCCCAGTCACTGCTAATCACAGGAGATTTCTACCTACTAGGAAGGTTGGGCGGTAGGCCCCTCACAGCTGAGCCTGTATTTATGTGTTAATTCAGTCAATATTTATTGAGTACCTACCACGTGGGGACCATTGTCTGGATGATGAGAAGACAGAGGTGAACTAGCTCTTCGTAAAGTTTACATTTCAGCGTGAGGGACACATTACAAAGAAGTAAACAAGTAAAGTAGTTTCCCATTATTTTAAGTACCTGAAGGAAACAGTGAAGTGATATATAGCAACTGGGTAGAAAAACAGGCTATTCTGGAAAAGGGGCTGGGGAATGCCTTGCTGGAGCAGGAGAAGTTGGATGCTGGTCTCTGGATGCTATGAGAAACCCAGCAAACTTATAATACATTTCTTTCTCTCTTTTTTCTTAACCCAAGTAAGTCTAGTTGCTAATATTTGCAACCAATGATTTCTACCTAATAGAAAAGTTGATTGGGGTAGTTAAATGAGAACATTACCTTGGCTGGGGAAATAAACTTTAATTGACTAAATATAAGTTGATAACATAGTCATTATTTTATTTGACTCCCATAAAATTCTCCCATACCAAGTCATCTTAAATGTTTTTTAAAGATCTGGAGAGCCTGGAGCATACCTTACTTCCTACTGTAAAAACTAGCCAGAGTATTAGACTGTCACACCTCTACAGAGATATTTATGACGTATTTTGCTATGGGGAGTTTCAGAAAGTCATTAAAATATAAAATCTGATAAAGAAAAATCCATGTACTAGATTAAATCTCCCAGGGATCTCTCACTAAGCAAAGCGAGGTTAGGGCCTGGGGACCACCTTTCCCTGAAGTCACAGCAAGAAGTCAAGTGTAGCAATTGCCACCCCTAACATAGTAGGCCATCCTCTGGCAAAATATAATGGCTTATTCAAAAAGTACTTATGGTGAAGTCTAGCAGAGCTGCTTGCATCCAAAAGTTATTTTTTCTCAACTTTTTTTACTCTCTTATCTCTGCCATCTCTGTAAGGAAGATATTGAGAGATACTTTTGCAGAAACTTAATATTAACTTGGTAAAAACCATCACTGTTGCCTAAACAGTGCCTGTGTGGACACACAGTATTTACTAAGACAGGGAATTGTAGAACTCAGCCTCTATGGGGCAAACACTATAAAGCATTTGAGAATATTGCTCCGGGTTTGAAAAGTGGAAGTAGTTTTCAAAGCACCTGGTATAACCAGATGACATTACCCAGGTCAACAAAAATATGTTTTTTAGAGAGGCATATTTTGGTTGGTTTTTCTGGGGGTATTGGAAATGGCACCAGCACCCAATCATCCATAGAGTATTTATTGAACATCTATTCTCCATCAAGCCTTGGTTTCTGTAGAAATATGTGTATTTTATTTTATTTTTTTGACTTAAAAAAATAAAAAAGCTTTGTCTTTTTGTCTACCACAACTCTTAAAGCAGGTAAGAAAGTGCTGGAGAAAGGAATCTTCATATTCCAGGCACTTCCTATTCATCAGGCATGAAATATCTCCCATAATCCTTGGTGGACCAGACTAATAAGGAAATGCGGGCCCAGGAAGCAAGAAAACTCTCCCAAGATCCCATAGCTGCAACGCCAAGTGAGGGATGTAAGACTGCCTAGCCTGGACCTTTTTTCTGTGCTTCTCAAACTCTTCTATCAGAAGTCCCTGAGGGCTAGGGGACGTTGGGGTGTACAGATGTAGCATGCTTTTCATGTTGATTTCCTTCCCAACTCCCCCAGAGTAGGGGGAAATAGTACAAGCAGTAGGAAGTTGCAACTGCCCCATTCTAAGCCCATAACACAGACCACCAGGAGAATGAATTTCTGCTCTTTAAAAACCCACGGTTCTTTGCTGGCAGTGTTACTAATGCGTAAAAGAGGAGAGAAAACGTAAGTGTGCAAGAACATAACCTATTGCACATACAAGTGTGGTCTGGGGGTGGGGGTGGGGGGAGAAAAACCCAGCTCCCCAGAAAGTCTGAAGTGCACGGGATCCTTTTAATCCTTTTCATATTACTCTGAAATTTCCCCTCCAGACCTTGTTCTCCTCAGTCTTTGTTTTGAGCACAAACTCCTTTCCCCTGCTCCTTCCCAGATTTTCTCCTAAGGCAGAGCTGGCCTAGGCCTCAAGGTACTCCAACTCTAATGGCTAAGCATGTTATTGGCATGTAGTTTCTTTCACTATAATGTTAGCACAGAAAGGAGGTGAACAAAGAAGGGGACGCGAACAACCTAATCTCATTCAGACCCTCTGCTCCTTTTGGGCAAACTCCAAGGTGTATTTGTCGTGGGTTCACTTCTGGGCTCACAGTGGAAATACTCTGCAATTTTTTGTCCTTCCTATTGTTTTTGTCACCAGATGGTCTTCGTGGCCTCTGGATATTGTCCTTGAATGGGATTGGAATATGCCATCCCAAAATATGTCACTTTGACATAAGGTTTATGAGCTGATGGCAACTGAGAAACAGTGCACATAGAAGGAAGCTCCCTACTATCCTCCTATTTGTCTAAAAGCAGGGCCTAAATTTCCCGTTGTGAAGGTGACCCCCCGCAAGACTCCAGACTCACCAGCCCAGAGATGGCAAAAGAGAAATATGTGTAACAAACCTTAGTAAAATAACCCTTATCTTCCATATGCTTATCTTTCTCCAATTTACTGCCCCTTAGAAGCTCAAAATCCTTTCTCTTTGTCTTGTCCACTTTTCCACAAATTTATTTCTCATTTAAAAAATGATATATAATGCTCTGCTTCTCACTGCCTCTTTGGGATTTTCAATTCATTTCTGTGAGACCCCCCTCCCATATGCATATAAAATAAACCTTTCTCCCCTGTTCATCTGTCTTCTGTCACTTTAATTTGCAGGGCCCCAGCAGTACTTACGACGGTAGAGGAAACGTTTTTTTCTCCCTGATACCCTGAATTTAAGGGCATCCCACATTCTGTGTCTACTAACATAATCTGACAACTATCCCATTTGCTCAGTTTTCCCTTTTAAAAACAAGTGATGAATGTGTTTGAAGACTAATGCTTTCTCCTGCAAATTCATACAAATTTAGCATCCATTCCTGAATACATCCATTTGTATGCTATGTGTTTTGTACATCCTGCTGCTGAAGTTGAGTAAGGCTGTTGCTCTGGAAAATATGTCCTATTTATATTTTGAAGCTCATTTTACCACTTCGAATTCTGCTTCATAAGCAAAGGGGGAGGGAGAACCAAACTTACACCTTGCTGTCTTTCACCCTGACTGATACAAAGATAAAACAAAATTGGACCCTATAAGAAGTCCTTACATATCATCTACCCAGCAGTGTAAAAAATTTAGTCATTCACATTCTACCTGCACTATCACTTACTTATTATTTTTAAAAATACTTTTTTTGAAGTTTAAAAGGCAACTTTGTTTTATTGCTATAAATGGAAAATCAACATTGCTTGTCCCCAAAAGATAACCAGAAAAATACAATAAAAACACAACGTTTTACTCAGAAGCTGTCACATACAAAAAGCTCCAAATTCAAAGTTTGTTTTCTTTATTAAAAAGTGGAAAAAGTCACACTAAGTAACCCCCAAAGTGGCTTCAACAAGACTTTACCCTTGGCTTAGTCAGGATGGTACAGTTCGAAAGGGAATGGCTGTCTCACTCAGTTATTTAATACACCACCTAAAGTTATCTCGAGTGACACCAGTAGTGTGCTTTCCACGCTGTGCAAAACACTGACATAGTCCAATCTCTTCTGTTATTGAATAAAATACAGTTCTGAAAAATGAAGAAATAAGTAATATAACTTACTTAATAAGTAATTTAACTTATTAATCATGGCAGAGCTGAACTTGGAGTCTCTTTCAGACCTTTAATTAAGTGGTTTTTCAAGTACACAAATTCTTACTTGGAAAAAAGGGAAAATGACATTTAAGGGCTATTTTTAGTCTCCCTATTATGACTGTTTATCGCTATTTATTCAGTCTACATCATTAATGGCTTGCCTAATAGTCTAGCTCAAGTTTCTTCTAACATTAAGGTTATCTCTAAAAGGAAAAGGATAATTTGTTGTGTGTTCTAAGAGATAACTATAGACTAGTTTTCACAAACAAGGGACAAATATTTCGTATTCATTTGGTTGTGTTTTGTATCCTTCCTTTGTGTTCATTTTTGTTGTTTTCATTCATATCTGCTCAAGAGCCTGCTATCTAGAATCACCATGAAACTTGTTAAAAAAGAGAAGATGGGGTCTTGTAGTAAGCTCTGATAAACTCTAAAATGTGTAAAATTTAAGCACATTCAAGCACTCTTTAATAAGAGTAATAATTACAAGTAATAAAGGGGATGTCAGTCTACAGAAGTAATTTTATAGAATAAGATAGGCATGAGGCCAGCTCATGTGTTCCATGACATGCTGGTGGCACAGATTTATAACATACTGTTAAGTACCACCCACGTCTGCAGACAGGAGTAGATGGAAAGACCAATGAAAACATATTAATTTTTATATAAAAAATGTCTGACTTTTGATCAAAAGATGCTGCATCAAGAGCCCCAAGTTTGTGTATTTTGTTTAATCTATAAATATACATTTTGACGTATGTATCTGTGATAGAATAATATTTTGATATAATAATGATTGTGCTTTTTGGAACACATGCTACTTCCTGTCATTCTGTATAACCCTTTTCCTTATTCAGGATACGGATGCTATATTACAGGCAAACTACCTCAGGTAAGAAATGATGGTAGGATGGAGTCGATAAGAGAGCCAAGTTCTTGGCTTTTGGAACTCAAAAAGGCTGGGTCACGGTATAAACAACGGGTTATAAAAGACCAGTTGAAGAGTCAAAGTGACATATTACCATACCAAATCAACAGTCTCTGGATGAAGGAAGAAAGGGGTAAGTCAGAAGGGAAGAAGAAAGCTTAAATAATGAGGAATTCCTGAGAATGGGCAGTAGTTTCTACTTCTACACTCTCCCCGCTTACCCCACAAAGTCCCAGTGCATGGAGGGTCAGAACTTTGATACTTCCAGGTAAGTATGGGGAATCTGAGAACAGAGGTGACATGTCTCCTTCACTTTCTTCCCAGGAAAGGCCAGAAAAGTGTCAAGATCCCAAGAAGAAATGGCTTCCTGAAGGACTCCACAGACAGATCAAGGGCTTTCAGTATGCCTCTGAGCATGGCACAGGAAGAAGCAAAAGGTTTCCCACCATCTAAGGGCAGCAGGAATGTTACAGAGAATGGATGGAGTGCAGGGTGGTCTTATGGGCAGCATTAGGGGGATGCAGCCTAATACCCTGCCATGACTAATGACCAAAAGTCAAGGGAAATACAGGCATCTCAGCAGATGCCAGCATAGGTGAAAAATGACAAAAATCCAACTTTTAGCACCCAGAAGCCTTAGCATGATGTTAGTACTCCCACCATAATTGAGATGCACAATCGGAGCTCTTGCTCAGAGTAGAAGATAATGATATCCTCAATTAATTGAAAAATTTATGCTATCTAGAAAAACAGGTGTTCTACATTTATTTTTTAACAGTTCATTTTTAAAATTCCATTCTTATAGGTTGGAAGTTCTACCTACTATGAATACATAGAATTTGAGATTATGTACCCAGAAGATAGCTAATACACTCAAACTACTATATCCTTCATAGAGATGAGAAAGAAAATAAGGGTTTAAATATATCCTTCAAGTGACTTTTGCTTTAGAATTTCTTACAAAATTGAAGGTGATTGCACCAGGTTGATTGAAGTATTTTAGTAAACATATTTGAAATTCACCATGAATGAAAAAAAGGGACTAAAACATAGTAGTGAAGGGCAAGATCTAAGTCACATCACTGTTAAGGAACTGGCCAAGACACAAAATCAAATACTAGAGTTCTTTGAAGTAAATTAGTAAGGGACTGTTCAATACCTGTGATCACAGAGTCATGACAAAGAAACTCATCTTCTTTGAAAGGTATGCAGCGTCTAGGCAGAATCGATGCAAGCAAGTCACACACAGCTCATTGGCCAATACTCAAAATATTGAGTTGTTCTTAATTAGTACAGAGTATATCTCTTTGACCTGCAGGTGTGAGGGGCTAAAAAGTCTATCTGCAGATCAAAAGGGTAATCACATTTAAGATGATACAGAGTCGTTCTAAACCTTTTGGTTTGTATTAGTCAGTTTAGGCTCTTATGCTGCAACAAAGAGGACCCAGTATTTCGATGGCTTACAAAAACAATTGCTGATATCACAGCAGAAGGGAAGAGAAAAAAATGGCATAAGCAAGCAACAGCTCTTACAGCTTCTTCTTGGAAGTGGTATATGTCACTCACACTTCACCGATCAAAGCAAATCATATGATTCCTGACATGGGCAGGACAGTGTAAATCTCCTCCAGGGAAGGGTAGCAAATATATCTTACAGTAATACAATTTACCATAGATATCCTTATCTCTATGATCACAAATGGATTTCTTTAGCAACCTACTTATAAAATTATTATAATAATTAGATAGCTTGATTTATAAATGAGAACTTTAATTTGTGAGAAAAGAAGTACCTACTTTGATTATCGTATTAAGGATACCTATAACAGTGTCTGATATATAGAAGTTTTTAACAAAAGTTTGCTGAATCATTATTATGAACAAATCATTATAAATTAAACACCTTCCAGAAGGAGCTAAAATTTCATTTCTGTTCTTCCAATCTGTCTCAAACTTTTACATCAGATTTGGTTCTTTAGGTTGACATTAACAGGGATAAAATAGTTGGGTAGGATTTTAAGATGAGTACTTCATTTTTTTTTTTTAATCCAGGTAAGCTACCACCAGATGGACGGTAGTACCTTGAGGATGACCACATAAGTCACATAGGTATTGTTAGCTGATTAAAAAAATAAAATAAAATGGGGGAAAACGTGTATCTCAGCTTTGACTATATTTTAATGATGTTATTTAACTGAGACCAACATTTAAAGCAATATAAACATAAAGATAAGGTTTTATATCTTGTCAATCATTGCTTAGTTGATATCTGCTTTACTAACATTTGAATAAGTCAGTTTCCTATTTTACTATATTCAGTGATTTCAAGAAATTTTTATATATAGTTTCTATATTTGAACATTTAGAATAAAAAAGATCTTTAGGTAGACAATAGGCATCTTTTGTTTTTGCCTGCCTATTATTCATTTCCCTTTCATCTAGCTACAGCACCCTGCATTTCTATGGAGACTCACCTCTTCCATATAACCAGGTAATATGGTTTGGGTGCATCTATTTCAACCTCCAACTTCAGGAAAGTCACATAACCTATCTCCAGCCAATTTGAGCACTGTACTCCCATGGCTAACCATTATTTATTCCGGAATAAGCATGTGATCCAAGTCAGGTGACTGAAATGTAAAACCAGGATTTTTATTGAAACTGTTGAGAAGAGATTCTTTTTTCTGGGGTGAATTAAAGGATAGGATGGAAGCCTGGCAGGCATCTTGACAGAATTATGGGAGAGCCTTCCTGAGAATGAAACCTACACAAAGAAAAACAGAGCTCAGAAAACAGAGCTCAGAGAATAGAGTTCTGATTACATCATTTGAGTGCCTGGATCCAGAAACATATGAAGCATGTTACCCCCAGTGATGTGAGCCAAACACTACCCTCCCCCCGCCCTTTTAAAAGTTTGCTTGAGTTAGGTGCTTTTTAACTTGAAACCAAAGTACTTACTAATAATTTGTTTGTATGGTGGACATATTTCATTCCTCCCTCAGTGGTATATAATGAACCAAGAAGAGATGGCAGGTGAAGAGTCTCAGAGTACCATATCGTTCCACACTGAGCCACAAAAACAGTACAAAGCTATGGTTTGTTGAGACCATGCTCTCTGCGAGGCATTGTGGCAGGAGAAGATTATAGGATTTATATGGGCATAGATTTTGTCACATCTTTACCTCATTATTTTATATTCATTTACTCCTGGAATTCATTAATTGAGATTCCCTATCTCTGTATCCAACATTGTGCCTGGCACAAATTAGGTACATGTTAAACGTTTGAGCAAAAGAGTGAACATTCCTTAGTAAAAGTGTTGCCTAGCATCGTACTAAACGTCACTGAGGATGAATCACTTTATTTCAATCAGTTTTCACAGTATGAGCCATTGATTTTTTACATGCATATTAAAATGTAATGCTATTCAAAAAACCTTCCAAGTGCCAGCTGTTAAATGACTTAAATATGTGGAAGGAAGGAAATTCTAGGCAGAGGGAATAGCTGAGTAAAGTAAAAAAAGAGAAAAGTGTGGGAAAACTCAGAGGCATGTGTTTCATTCCTAGAATCACCCACCACAGATTTCAAATCAGTGTTTTATTTTTCCTTGTTTTCACATTATTTAAAGGTATATTTTTCATAGTTAGCAATAACTGTGGAGAATCTGAGATTTCACCCTACCTGCAAGCTAACAAAGTAGCCCACCACAGTTTCATGGAAGCTGGCAGAAGATATGAGACTCCTGGGTCAGAGACAAGGGGCTTTGTTACTTACAGCACAGCAAGCATCATAAGCAACATCAATCAGAGTCAATTTCCTGTGCCCCCAGACCCATGGGTGGGGAGGAACATAGATGTTCCCCGATAGATGCCTGCAAATGCAGTGGCTTGTGTTACAGGAAAGAAACCCTGAGCTTAGGGAATCCACGTCTTTTTTAATGGGCAGTAACTTGCTTTGCTTTGGAGGGAGACACTATATCTTCTAAAGCTGTTCACCAGTTAAACATCTTTAAGAAGAAAGTTTAGAAAAGGGCAGCTAGTGCTTCACTCACAAGACATGCAGAAACACTAGAGACTCATGAGAGCTGCTGCCCACCCATAGTAACAGAAGTATCAGAAAATCTAAAATATTAAAGTCCAATTTTGTTAAACCTCAGATATTTAATTTTCCCTCAAATAGAACTCCTACCATATCAGAAAGAGAACATGTATAAAGCCCGTTTAACTCTGAAGCTTTCTGAAGAATAAAAAGCAAAAATGATATTGCTTTTTATTGAGAATCATTTTCTAAAGAAAGTTAGATTCTTTTGGTTTTGGTTTTATTAGGATGAGTCTCGATGCATTTCTCTCTGAGTATGTTTGGGAATGAATCAGGAGTATCTAGATTTTAGCTGGACCATTAACTTGATGCCCAGGTAGAATGTATGATGAAAGGGTAAGAGTTCACAGAGAAAAGGATGTTGAGCTGAGATATAAGTTGCTAAGAGGGCAGGAGACGCAGGGCTATACCTTTAGGAGTGAAAAATTAACCCCAAGCAGAGGGCACACTGGCACGAATGCGGAAAATTTTAGTCACCCAGCCCTTCAACACAACAATTCAAGTGCTGCTAAGTCCACATTTTACTACCAGTAGCAATGCTGTAATACCCAACACAGATGGGTCTAGTGTGAGGGGAGAACAAAGCAATTTCAAATGATCAACAGTAACTTTACTTACATAAAGAAGGAAAACGGGGGAGCAAGATCATTTAAGACTGTGAGACTCGAGTCACAGAAGCAACCCTAACATACTCGCAAAAAAGTAAGGCTGAATTAGTTTGATGGATTTTCTGTTAACCAATTTTAATTTTGGGGGTTTTATCTTTTTGTAAAAGTATTAAGAATTGAGAGAGATTGATTCATTTAATGCCTTATTAAACGAAAAAACATAGTGAATGCATGCAGATACTATCATTTTTAGATAACAAGGTTGATTGTTGCATATCTCCATGATCTGAAATTCTAGAGGACGTTCAAAATCCTATGACTGTTCTTCCAGGTCTGAACATATTATCCAAACAACATTTTAAAATGAAAGTCTGGGCGAGTTGCCTGTTAAATCTCTTCAGAGGCTTTCCATTTCACTGAAGATGACTGTCTCATTCCTTAAAAGCACTTATGGGCCCCTTTCCCATCTGGTCTTCTCTCAGCGTCCCTGCCTCCCATCCCTTCTCTACTCAGTTCCCCCACCCCCAATTAGATGATTTTGAGTAAGGAAGCGATATAAGCTGACTTTGACTGAAACACAGAAAATATAAACAGTCAACTGTGGGAGCAGAAAGATGGTTTACAACACAATAATCCAGGCAAGAGCTAAAAGTAGCTTGAAGTGGTAGGGTAGAGATGACTACGATGACAGGTGATTAGATGCTGGATATTTTCAAGACAGAAGCAACAGGATTTCTGACAAACTGCATGTAAAACATGAAAGAAAGAGATTCTTTTTTTTTTTTTTTTTTTGCCTGAGAACGGAAGAATGGAATTTTCATTTACTGAGACAGGAAAGACCATAGGAGTTCAGGCATGGTGGAAAAAATCAGGAGTTCAGAGTTAGTAATTGAGGTACCTATTAGACACCCAAAAGGGAAATCAGGTAACTATTTAGACATACAAATATGGAGTTCACAGGAGAGGTAAATAATAAAGAGTCATCAGCAGAGAGATGGCATTTAAAATTATGAAACTGGATGGGATCATTAGGGTATGAGTGTTGATAAAGGCCGGTAGTTGAGTCTGGGGTATGACATTGGGTAGAGGGCAGGGGAATGAGGATCAAAACCAAAGATGCTGAAAAGGAGAGGCCAGTGAAATTGGAGGGGAAGTCTAGAGAAGGAGAACCCAAAGCAAAGCAGAGAAAGTGGAGGAGTGACCTACCATGTCAAATTCTGCTAAGAGATGTAAGAAAAGGACCAAAAAACTGACTATTGGATATAGCAATTCAGAAGTCAGGAGCAGGTCCAGGTTTTATTAGGTCCAAAGCTAATGTAATTTGGGAACTCTTTTTAAGAGAGAGAATATAGATTAGGTACAGGACCTTGAAAGGACTTTTGAAAACAAGGGTCACTGAAGTTTACCTTACATTAGCTTCAAGATACATCTACCTCTGGCGTAGGTCACTGGTGAATTTGGAAAGTGTTCTCTGGAGTGGTGGAAAAGCCTAGTGGAGTGGATCAAGAAAAAATGGGAGGAAAGGAAACGAAGACAAAGAGAAGAGACCTTTTCAAGTTTTCCAATAGGGGAGAGCAGATAAATGGGGTGGTTGCAAGGGGCAATATGTAGGTTAAGGGAAGGTTTCTTCTTTTATTTTCTTTGATAGGAGATGACAGTATAGTTGACGACTTACGAGAATGGTCCAGAGGGAAAAGTTGAAAATACAGGTGAGGGGATGGTGGTCAATTGTTGGAAAAACAGAATTGAAATATAATACATATCTTTCCATGAATTTTTGAAGTACCCTCGTAACTCAATAAATGTGTTGAATAAAAAAAAAAAAACTTCAATTAGAATAGTATTTATGTCACGACTGCTCAACAAAACCATTATTAGGAGGTTATTATGTGCCATGAACCTGAGGGTACAAAGGTAGCTAGAGCTCACAGTCTCTTGGGGACAGGTGGGCAACAGGTAAATTACAAGACAATAGTGCAGGCTGCATATGAAGGTACAGACACTAGGATCCTGGGGGATGTCCAGGAATGGATGACATTTCAAGGTAAGCAGTTGTTATCTTGATAAAGAGAAGCAGGGGGTAGTACTCTAGTATTGCAGATGAGAGAAAAGAAGAGGTTCAAAAGCATGGGGTTTGGGAAAAAAAAAATCAGTCCCTTCAATCACTCAAGGAGTTGGTCATGGCTCACTTCACTGAAGGAAAGAAACCTGAATTTTCCTAAATTTCTTTTATTCAGAAAAAATTCTTCACATTCCTTTTGAGCTTGAAGATGTCTCCAGGGGAATCAGACTCAGATGGGTTTTTATAGTTGGAGGCAGTGGTGGAACAAGATGAAAGTTGGTGACCAGAAAATACTGATGCCCCCTGGTCCTAAAAGAAACTTGGTGACTCACTCTTGATTACTGAGGAGTCCATTTCACTTAAACTTGTGCCCATGCGCACAAGACGTGTTTTAAATGAGGGAGGTGACCTGTCTAAGATGTTGGTCAATACCACGGCAGGGAACACCAACAAGTTCTTGGCCCCTGAGAAGTGATACTGACTATTTCTCAAGAGTGCAGCCCCCTAGAACTCACGGCTACTCTGAAGAAACAGGTTCTGGTGCTGACTGTCTTTTAGGAAGTAAGAGGACGTGATTTCAGATCTTGAGGAGTCATTATAAATCCGATTCCTTTCTTGGGTTGCTGACCTGAGAGCTAGGGCCTGAGGCTTGGTCTTTTTTCTTGTAATGATACCTCTTGATTGCAAAACAAGTCAATTCAGAAAAATCAAGAAAAACAGTCTTTTATTTGAGAAGAACAAGCCAACTGCTTTTAGAGATTGGGCAGAGATTCCAATTATCGCCTTGATGAGCTAGGTAATTTCAAGCTTTAGAAATAGAAAAAAACAAAAAACAAAATTTAACTGAAATCACAATTGGAGTCATCAAATCACAACTGGAGTCACAAATTGGAGTCATCAAAAAAGGAAAGGCCACTTCTCTGCATACAGGTACTGGTAGTAGAGAAATGGCCTTTCTTTCTATACTAATTTATTTGTTTCATTTTGTGTTGTCCAGTGGTATTCACCAGCCGTTCTGGCAGTAACAGCAGGCTTCCAAAGCAAGATGACCTAGAGGCACAGGCAGGACCCCAAGGAGTTCTCACCTTCTACTCCACTTTTCCCTCTTAAGAAAATGGAATAGTCGAGTCTATGCCATGATTTCCACAAATAATCACCCTCTGCTTGGTAATTTCTGATCCTTAAGTCTCTGATGGAGAACAAGTTCAGAGTCCTTCATTTCCAGTCCTGGTAGAGTCACAGAATGCCATACACAGTAAAGTAAGATATTGACATGACTTCAACAATCAGGGTTACTGTAGTTTATTCTCTTCTTGACCTTTATCTATAAATGTCATGTCAGTCTTAGAACCTTTTAAGAACTCTTTTTGGTTTGATTTTTAAGATACTACTTACTGGACACTTCCTATGGGTCAGGCAACACACTAAATGTTTTTTGTGTGTGTGTGTGTGTGTGTGTGTGTGTGTGTGTGTATTTATTTATTTAATCCTCATAATATAGTGAGTCAGATATTATTGACTTGCTTTTTATATAGACATAGAAATGAGGCTTAAAGAGGTTAAGTAACTTGTCCAAGGACACCTGCTGGTCAGAAGCAGAGCCAGGACTCCAAACTTGGTGTGTCTCCAGACCTGTGTACTTTAAGATTCTGCTCCTCTGAAACAAACTTTCCATGTCATCATCCAACAGAGAAATCAGTTGTCTCCTGCAGCAGTGAGTAACTGTCACCAGAGATACCCAAAGATCAAGCTGAATACCTTCTGTTCAGAATACTGTGGAAGGGACACCTGCATTAACACAAGTTGTACCATGTGGCCTCTGAGGCTCCTTCCAACTGATCACTACTACCTTTGGGTAAGGGGTTGTCATATTTTTGAGCTGGTCTTGAGGTGCTGAGTTGGTGGCCATATGAGACCATTGCGAGAACCATCAGGGAGAAAACATGTAGAAAGGGAAGAGGCAGTCCCCACAGAAATCTTCAATTTTTATGTTATCCTTGCTTCTAACCTGGTTAGAAATTGCAGCTCCTGCAAATAAGTTCTCATTCTATTTGGTCCTGTCCTAGCAAGCAATTTCATGGCTAGAAAGTGAGGGACATCACATTTGAGCTGCAGCAATGTTTCTAAATTGTCCTGTACCTATTGCTGTCTTACTGTTTCTGTGTTAGATTACAGCTCCCCCACCAAGTTGAAAGATGTCCTCTAATTTATAAACAAGCAGGGAAAACAGCAGGACAGCAGAGCTAGGCCAATTATAATAGCAAATGTGGATGAGCCACTATTCCCAGAGAAAGTCTTCATTACGTACCACTTAAAAAATTAAGATACTGAAATAACAAAATGACCAATCTGTCATCTCTCTCTTTCTCCTGATTTAAGAGAGAAAAACACCTTGTAGCTTCCACCAGTTTATATCCCACAGAAATAAAGTTCTAAACTGTCTATTAGTGGGCAGGTCATCTGTCCACTCGTCCATCCATCCATCCTGTACTAATTTCCAGGCACTAGGGATATACCAGTGGACAGGGTGAGTGCAATTCCTCCTCTGGCAAACTTCGCAGTCCAGTGAGGTGGCAACTATGCATAGGGTGTGGAATAAGCTGGGACAGGAAAACTTTAAGGTATCCAATGAGCACATGGCAGGGGCTCTTAACTAAGGTTTGGCTAGCCAAGGAAAATTTCATGGAAATAGCCAATGTCTAAAATGTTTTCCGAAGGATGAGTTGGGATTCTCTAGACCAAGTACAGATGTGTGGGGTTTGGGGGAGAGGTGCAAAGAGTGAACCAGGGAGAGTTTTGTAGTATAAGAAACACGTGAAGAGGACCATAAAGTGCAGTGTTTGGGGAATAGAACATCTCCAAGTAGATTCTATCTACCTCTTCAGACACAGTCAAGGCTCACAGAGATCTACACCATTTTTTTAAATCTAAGTGTTTTTTTCTTAAATAACTTTATTGAGATATAACTCACATACCATATAATTCATCCACTTAAAGTACAGAATTCAATGACTTTTATTATATTTAAGAAGTTTGTGCAACCATCACCATAATCACTTTAAGGTATTAATCTTTATAAATTTGCTCCTTTACATCCTGGATAGTTTTGCTCATTCATTGTGTCCTCTACCTGCGTATTCTTATATCTCATTGACTTTCCTTAAGATTTTTATTCAGAATTCCTTTTCAGTCATTTCTAGGGTTTCCTGCTCAATAGGGTCTAGTTTTTGAGAATTATTGTATTCCTTTGGTGGACTTATATTTTCATGCTTTTTTGTTTTTTGTTTTTTTGTATTTCTCATATCTCCGCATTGATGTCTGGTCATCTGGTAGAGCAGTCACTTCTCCTTTTACCCTCCTCTTCCCTGGACTCCTTGTGTCAATGCAGTCGAGTGGTTGGCAGTCTGCCTGCACAATGGCAGTGGCTGCTGCAGCTGCAGCTGTGGTAGCAGGCTGCCCTTGTGGTAGCAGTGGTTGTGGCGGTGGCTTTGATGGGCTGCCCACATAGCAGTGGTGGCTCCAGCAGTGGCAGGCTGCTCACATGACAATGGTGGCTACCTGGTGGCACTGGTGGTGGCAACAACTGCAGCAGTAGTGGTTGTAGGAGACACCTGCCCAGCTACAGTGTCTGTAGTGGCAGCAGGGTTAACTTGTGGTAGTGGCAACAGCAGCTACAACTGCCACCCTGGTGTCTGCGGTGTCCTTGGTGACAGTGGGATTACCTTGTGGGGGTGGCGGCAGCACTGGTAGCTGCAACTGCCTCCCCTCACATCTGTAGTGTCCCTAGAGGCAGTGGGGATAACTTGTAGCAGTAGCAATGGTGGCAGTGGTT
The DNA here is from genome assembly GCF_027409185.1 of Cynocephalus volans. Classification (NCBI taxonomy): domain Eukaryota; kingdom Metazoa; phylum Chordata; class Mammalia; order Dermoptera; family Cynocephalidae; genus Cynocephalus; species Cynocephalus volans. The sequence continues at coordinate 138,911,868 of NC_084461.1, read as the reverse complement.
GCAGCGCCTCTCTTGCATCTGTGAAGTCTGCCATTGCAGCAACCGGCTACCGGAAGGACTATTCCTCTGTGGCGACCCGTTCTGTGATAGGAGAAGGTTCTGGGACTGGAAAATGGCTCTGACAACTGTGGTGTGGTGATGTTGCGCCCTTTCAATCTTCTTCTGAAGGAGGAATGTGCCCTGGGTACCTCTAGGCCACCATCTTTCCAGAAGTCCCTCTGGAGGAATCACTTTTAGAATATTTTTATCACCCTAAACAGAAACCTCATGACCTTTAGCTGTCAAGTCCTAAGGCAGTCAGTTTTTATACAGGTAAGTGACCTTCAGGCAAAAAAAGGTGTAAGGATCCATTTGCCATCCTATAGGTCCAGAGATAAATAGAAACTGAAGCTTTTGGAATCAAGGATGGCTTTCTATGTCTACTGCAGTGGTGAAGCATGTGTTTAAGTGTAGGGAGGATGGGGTAAGAAGAGGGTTCTAAGAGACCACAGAATAATGGGTCAGATTCTTCACTTTTAGCTCAAAAATAGGCTCCTGAAAGCAGAGGTATTTTGGGGAGAAGATTTTGTCTCTGATTAAGCCCCCAAACATGGAATAGTAAGAGCAAAAGGGCTTAGAAATTTTAAGCATTAATATTTACATCAGTTCTCCTACCCCAAACAATTCAACAAATAGCAGTCAGGAGAAGAACTCAAAGGGAAACATTAAAAATTTAGATTTTTTTTTTGGCAGTTGGCTGGAAGCATGGTACTGGCATAAAAACAAACACATGAACCAATGCAACAGAACAGAGAACCCAGAAATCAACCCACATACTTACAGCCAACTGATCTTCAACCAAGGTACCAAGAACATACAGTGAGGAAAAGACTATCTCTTCAATAAATGGTGCTGGGAAAACTGGACATCCATAAGTAAAAGAGTGATACTAGACCTGTATCTCTTTCCACACATCAAAATCAATTGAAAGTGTATTAAAGAATAAATAGAAGACCTGAAACTATAAAACTCCTAGAAGAAAACATAGAAGAAACACTTCAGTACATAGGGCTGGCAAAGATTTTGAGTAAGACCTCAAAAGCACAAGCAACAAAAGATAAAATAAACAATGGTGATTATGTCAAACTAAATATCTTCTGCACAGGAAAGGAGACAATGGAACAGAAAGACAACCTACAGAATGGGAGAAAATATTTGCAAACTATACATACAATAAGGGATTAATATCCAGAATATACAGGGAACTCGAACAACTGAACAGTAAAAAAAAAACAATCTGAATAAAAAATGAGCAAAGAGCAGAACAGACAGTTCTCAAAAGAAGACATACAAGTGGCCGACAAGTACATGAAACAAATGCTCAACATTACTCAACATCAGGGAAATGCAAATGAAAATCACATTGAGATGTCTCACCCCAGTTAGACTGGCTATTATCAAAAAGACAGAAAATAACAAATGCTGGTGAGGATGTAGAGAAAGGAGAACTCTTCTACACTGTTGGTGGGACTGTAAATTAGTGCAGCCATTACGAAAAACAGTATAGAAATTTCTCAAACAACTACAGTTAGAGCTACCATATGATCCACCAATTCCACTACTGGGTATATATCCAAAGGAATGGAAATCATCATGTCGAAGGTATACCTGCACTCCAGTGTTTATCATAGCTCTATTTACAATAGCCAAGATATGGAACCAAACTAAATATCCATCAGTAAACAACTGGATAAGGAAAATATGGTATATATGCACAATGAAATACTACTCAGCCATAAAAAAGAAAATTCTGTCATTTGCAGCAGCATGGATGAGTTTGGAGAAAATTATGTTACGTGAAATAAGCCAGGCACAGAAAGAGAAATACCACATGTACTTACTCATGTATGGGAGAGAAGGAAGGAAGGAAGGAAGGAAGAGAAAAGGAAGGAAGACAATAATACGTTGAGCTTTCAGAAGAAGAGAACAGAACTGTGGTTTCTAGAGGTGGGAAAGGGTCCAGGAGAGAGAAGTTAGCAAGAGATTGGTTAATGGACACAAAGAATGATTATATTTTGTAATGATGAACATGCTAATTATCCTGATTTTATCATCTCACATTGTACACAGGTATGGATATTCAACTCTGTACCCCACAAATATGTATAATCAATTATATTTCAATAAAGAACTATTGAAAGATTTTGATCAGGGAAGCACTCTTGTAGCTATGTGAGCTTTAGTTCTTTGATAAAGACGATTCATTTGATACCCAAAAAAACAAACAAATAAACAAACAAACAAAAAAACAATGAAGTGTAGACATTGCCTGTGGCCCAGAACTCCAGAACACTAGACTGAGAAATACAGGGTCAACAAACTGAAACTGCATGTAAGACTTGGGAAGGGATCCCAGAAAAAATTGACCGTTGCTTCATTTCACAGTTATCACCAGAAGAAACTCAAAGTCTCCATGAAAAATCCCAGGTCTTTCTTGGAGTCTGATTAGCAATGACTGTGTGGTATAACTAGGGAGATAATTTCCCACTCTCCTGGCCCCACCTAAACAGTTTCATAAAGTCTCCAGATGAGAGGCATCTTAAAATTTCTCAAGCACTTGGAAGAAGTGGTAAATGGCTAAGAACTGGCCCATAACTTATGTCCTTATCAACTGAGTCCTATTAGTCCTGGAAGACTGAACTCAACTACCACCTCTTAGAGCCTTACCCTAACTCCTAGTAATAATCTCTGCTTTCTCTGAAGTTGTAGCCCTTGTCTGTATCACTCATTTCGCTCCAGGAGACTGCCTTGCATGGCTTATTTTTCTTTTATCTGGACTCACAAATTAGATTTCAGACTTAACAGACTGTAATCTACTCCAACAGCAGAACATTAAATACTGGATTAATAGAACTCGCTGGAGATTCAAACTCCTGGCTTTGGAGGCAGAATGACCTTCATTTGAGTCCTAGGTTTACTACTTGGGCAAATGGTTCAATTACTCCAAACTCTAGTTTCCGGTTCTATAAGACTGGCACAGAAATTCACTTTACTCTGGGTGTTATGAGAATTGAATGTAGCACGACAATTCATATTTTTTTCTCAGAAAATGAGATAAAGGTAAATATTTCACATTTCACATCCTGGTCGTTTTGGTGTAGCACCAGCATGAAAAGGCTAAACCCAAGTGGATTTTTATTTAAATCAGCTGGCATAAAAGATGACACATTCCTTTTTTCTCTGTGGGAAAACCATACGGGTCTAATTAATAAAATGTATCATATCAATCTTCAATTATGTCTCAGTGGGGAGGGAGAATAATGCAGTCTGAAAGTCTTTAGGCCTTGGAGAATGATGTTTTAATTAAATAAACACGTTTTTATTTTTGTATTTAGGAAATAGCTTTAAAAACAAAGTAAGGAGGGTCTGGTTTTAAGGAAAAAGGCTGAAGTGTAAAAACCTTTGTTAATAATACTCTAATTTACTTTTGTAAGGTGGGTAGAGTTTTTGCCCTCTCTTTCTGACCAGGTCAATGTGAAAAGCAAATGATATTGAGAGAATTTTGAAAATTATAAAGGACTATACAAATAGAAGATGAGAAAGCAAATGGCCAGAATAGTCTAGTTGGCTATAGTTCAGATTTGAATGTAAATACCTGAGAAGTTTAGAAAAACTCTCAGTGAATGGCTGAATACTAAGTCAAAGCAAAGGCCAGGAGGATGTAATTAAACAGAACTCAGGACTCCAATGTGCTCACCTTCCCTCCCAGATCCAGCAGTCAGCATTTCCTCTGCAAATTACAGTGACCTGGGTGAAAAGGTCTGTCCTGCTATTTAGACTCCAAAGCTCCCACTGCTGGAAAACTTTAATTAGATGACATAATATAACCTTAGCCACTGGGATGTTGTATTTTACCACCCAACCATAGGAATCTCTGAGACCTTAGAGTTCATAAAGTCATGGTTGCAATTGCAAATGTCTACAGGGACCTGGCAGGAAATGGAAGAGTAAAATATGTCAGAAGTCACTGCAAGTACAATGATAAAATAGCAACTGACCCTCAGCTGCAGAGTCACAGAGACAATAAGGAGTGGTGGAGACTGAGGAGAATAACAGACCACTCATCCTTTCTGCAGGCAACAGCTCTATTCAAGGACCCAATTCTTGCCACAGAAGAATTGTGGTCAAGAAAAGATATAAAATCTACCAATTTTTAAATATTGGTAGCTAATTCAAAATAAAAAAAAGAAAAACCACAATCTACAGGCTGTCAATTGCAATTTCTGATACAGTTTATCCTTCTGATTTTACTAATGAGGAAACAAGACCAGAGAGAAGTGATTAGTCCAGGAGCAATTAGCCAGTGAGTGGTCAGGTCCTCCTGCCTCTAAAGCATTGCCTTTTCTTTACTATACTACGTTGAGCAAGTGTATGGTTGCTCCCACCATTTTCATTACTCAATATAAAATGTATAACTGCCCCCAGGTATTCCTGAAGTTAAGAATATTTTCTTACTTTCATTGCCATCTTTCCAACCATTTTCTTTTTTTCTTTTGGCGGCTATCTGGTGTGGGGATCCAAACCCTTGACCTTGGTGTTATCAACACCATGCTCTAACTAACTGAGCTAACCAGCCAGCCCCAGCCATTTTCAAGGTAGAAATTGAACTACTGCAGAATATTGTAAAGTAGATTTAGTGGTTAGATCACACAGTTCTTTTCTAAAGTCTGTGCATGTAGGATGCACTGGTGTCTTTTACTCTAGGCAGTTGCAGCATATAATAACATTTCTTGACTTTCTTATTTCTATGGTCACAAGTATTAGTTCTAAAGTCACTTGTTCCCCTCCAGGTCTCTCTTGATGGTTTTTTTCAAACACATCTGAAATTTGTAGCTACTGGACTCAGGTTTCATAAGACAACTTGAGTAGAAAAGTAAAATCTACCAAATGGAACATCAGAGAGTTATGATGTCTGGTTGAACAAGGAGAGGAAGCTTAGGTGTATCAGAAGACATGTTTCATTTGTTTCATTAGGACAATAAATTACTGTTATTTGCCTTCCCTTGTGGCTGACTGACCTCAAATCCATTGCTTAGCACACTTGTGCCTCAGTTTGCCTTGTGATAACTATGTCTTACAGGGTTCTGGAGAGGATGAGAGGAGGTGACTATGCTGAGCATAGTGTCTGACCCATAGGTTGCACTTGGAAATTGCAGGCTGAGCTTGAGGATGTAGCATACTTTTAAGTACATACATTGTAAATCATGTCTACAAACTTGTACCTGTATATACTGTAGGCTTATCAGGTTACAATGCAATTAACTGAAGGTTTTTAAAAAATCTATTATTTTTAGACCCTTTCTAAAATATAAAATATCTCAGTCGGATTTTGTCTTAATATTACACACTGAAAAACATTTAACAACTTAAAAGCATTTATTGTATAACAGCAGAGGCATGTTAGAAAGAATCAGCAACTGGTCAAAAAACAGCTTGTGAATGCTATGAGGTTTATAATTTGCTTCTAAATAATATGGGGGTGGGAAAATGAAATAAGAATTGCCTCTGAGTTGATAATTATTGAAGCTGGGTGACGGGTACATTAGAGGTTCATTTATACCATTCTCTTTTCTGAATATGTTTAAACTTTTCCATAATAAAAGCCTAAAAAAAGTCATGTATAGGAGAGCCAGATCTTCAACGGGTTCAAAATCTAATTATTCCCCCCATTGTACCATACTGCTCATACAAGAATGGCAAATATCTAGCACTTGTGCATCTCCCCATACTCTCACCCATGGAAGATATTACTTCAGGTAGCTACTATTGATTGATGAGAGTTGTTAGATAAGAAGAAAATGCTTTACTGCCAATGTCTTATACATGAAGAAGGACATTATTGAACTTAACTGCATTTTCTTTCAGGACATTGTACAGTCTTGGAATGATTAATGTTTAGGATTATAAATATTAATATTTCAGGAGATTGGGCTGAATATGGGAATTATTTTTTTTTATAGTGAACTTCTAATTTGATTTTTATATGGCAACAAATCTAGCTACCTGGTCACAAACTGAGATTCTGGCATATTAATATCAACTCCACACATTAAAATTTCCTTTTGATTGTTACATATTAGTAGCCTCTCTTTTTGTATTCTAATAGCTCATGCAATTTTGATGTGTATTTTTATATGATTTGCATTATCTTTCTGGATGATGAAGAACAGATGAAAATCAGTGCTAATATATATTCATTTTATACTTTTATTCTTGTCCAGCCAATCCAGCACACACAAATGCACGTGCTAATTTTGTTGCTAAGATCCAAAATATTCCAGTCCATGGGTCAGTAAACTACAGCCTATCAGCCAAACCTGACCTGAAACCTGTTTTTGCATGGCACACAAGCTAAGCATGTTTTACCTTTCTAAATGGTTGAAATTAAACTAGGAGAAGAATTTCTGATGTGAAAATTATGAAATTCAGACACCACTGTCTATAAATAAAGTATTGTTGGAACATAGCTGTACCTATTTGATTAGGTATTTTCTATGGCTTCTTTTGACCTACAATGGCAAAGCTGAGTAATTATGTCACAGACTGTGTGGCCCACTGAGCCTAAAAAATGACTATCTGATTCTTTACAGAAAAAGTTTCCTGACCCCTATTTTACTTCAACTCTGCACAATGGAACTTTCTGCAATGATGGACATGCTTTGCATCTGTGTGGTCCAATATTGTAGCCACAGATTCTTATTGAACCATTGAAATGTGGCTAGTGAGACTGAGAAACTTTTTATTAATTGTAATTAATTTAATTAACCACCTAGGTGATAGCACAGTTCTAGTCTGTCTATAATGGCAGTTCGGGTCCTGTTTTGACCTTCAAAGACTATAGTATTCTGCCATCTCCTTAAACTTGTCACCTTATCAGTCATCCTGTTTTCCTCCATACAACTGACCTTTGAGTTACCAAATCCAATGTCCCATTCTCAGTACTCATCATTTCTTGTTCAATTATTTTCTCCTTCCTTGGCTTCTGAAATTTCTTCATACCTCTATTTATTGGAGGCTTTTCTTAAATATCCTTAAGAGTAGATATTTACTAATGATTTGGCCACGTCCTATAATCATAATTATTTTCCTAACAGTAACCTTTACTCTTGTGGCACCAACTGTAACATCTAAGCAGGTGGCGTTCATATCTGTAACTCCTAAGCAGTGTTCTCACAAATCTACCTGCTTGCTGTACCTCTCTACTAAAGCAACTCACCAGCTTACAAGCCCAATCTTATCCTTTACCACCCCTTTTCTGTCCCCCCAAGCAATATCTTTTTCCTAAATTTCCCAGAAAATCTTCCACTTGAAAGACTCATATGCTTGGAGTGGCACTGCCGTTTTAACATTATCTATTTTGTTTTAATCATAACTTTTAAATGGTAGTGATAATAAAAAGCCATGATTAAGAGCACAAACTCAGCCAGGCTGCCAGGGTTTAAATCTCAGCTCTGTTTTACTAGCTCTGTGATCTTAAGCAAGTTACCTGACCTCCCTGACTCCTCTGTTCTCTCAACTGTAGAACAGAGCTAATATAGTACCTACTTCCTAAGTGTGCACAATATGAAGATTAAGTGAATTTTTGTATAGCATTTAGCATAGTGTCTAGAAGATGTAACTTTTAAATATATGTTTAATATGTCATATGTCTTAAATGTAAACATTATGTTTTGAAAATGGTAACAGCTATTTCATACAACGAAAGGGATATTTTCATAATCTCTCACCAAGCTATCATAGACTACTAGAAGCCACGAGACAAATTCCACATTCAGTTTGCTTCTCTAGGTCACCATAAACAACAGCAAGTGTTTTGGTGCTTCTGTAAAATAGTTCTGGATATCTGGACACACATGGACTTTCACTGATAACTATTTCCAGTGCTTACACAGAACTGATTTAAATTATCTCTTATTCTTTAATTATGAATCATCTTCGCACCATCCTTCCTTCCTCCTAATTCTCTACTCAGAATGTGTCCTACATATTAAGTCCGAGTATCCTTTCTAAGAACAGCCCTGATGACATCAACCAATTGCCACCAGAGAGGAGGAAACCCCAGATTCTCTGTCTGGATTGTGGGGGCTCTCATGTGCCCACCTCATTTACAATTTCAGTCTCATTCCTCGCTCTATAACCCAGGGATTATGATTCCTACTTCCCTCTCCTTGGTGACACAAATTTCTTCATCTTTTATGATGAACTCAAATACCACTTTCCCCATAAGTCTGCCCCCAAATTTCCTTGTCTCCTCCAGGATTTCTGAGTATGATGCCTGTCTCTCATATCCCTTTTTGGTAAGGTACTGTCCTTTCTAAGCTATTGCTTCCTTTGGTAGAAAGGCTGGGATTTCAAGGTTGGGAATTCCATAGTTCTTTGTATCAAAGGCTATCAATAAATGTGTGTCACTTTGTCCCAAAGAAGCCTGAGGAGAGCTATCCACCTGACATTTAAAAAAACATTTTAATTTGTAATAATTTTAGATTTACAGAAAAGTTATAAAAATAGTACAGGGAGTTCCTACATACCCTTCACCCAGCTTCCTCTAACATGAACATCCTACATAACCACAGTCCATTTGTCAGGACTGAGAAATTAACATTGGTACAATCCTATTAACTCAACTACAGATTCTCTTTGGATTTCACCAGTTTTCCCCCATGTTCTTTTTCTGTGCAGGATCCAATCTATGATACCACATTGCACAAGTCTACTTTGAGGTCTAAATGAACACACTATATAACTATGGTAGAGGAAAGAATGTGGAATTTGGAAGTAAGATCCCAGGTTTGAGTCTCTCTTTGAAACACCTTGTGTGCAACTTTGAAGAAATCAATTAAGTTCTGAGCCTCGGTGTTTCTATTTGTCAGGGAGATATGGTAGAACCTCATGTTTTTGGCTGCCCAGCATTCATTTACTCTCCTTTATGGATGTCTTTTGGAGATTTTCTCCTCATTGAATACACTCCAATGGAGCTGTAATCTGGGCCCACAATTCTCGAGTCAAGAGGCAGACATGGAACCAATCCTGTATGATTTGCTACACCCTGCCTAGAATGTGACTCTTGAGTGGGACAGAGAGATGGAAACCAGGTGGCATTTCTTCATCTTGATCAGACTTTTCTGGTTCTCAGGATTTCTACTTGCCAGTCTTCTGAAGACATTTTACATTTTTCCTGTCTCCAGGCTTCACTTTTCAACCTTGTATTGATTTTCAAAGCTCCTGACATCCTTTTAAAAATCCTTTTTTAGGTAATTAATCCAGAACTGGTTTCTGTTGTTTACTTCCAAAAAATCCTAAGTAAGAGGATAGATAGAGTAACTGCTGCTTTTGGTTGCTGGAAAGATCAAATGTGCAAGTATTTATGAAAGCCCATAATAAACAGTCACTACAATGAATATCCTAGTTGATACATTCAGATAAAATCCATTTTATTCAGATAAAATCCATTTGGTTACTCTTCCAGCCAAAAACCATTTAAGTACCAATTATTTATAGGTATCAGCCACTATGCTAAAAAATAGCAAATGTTTCAAAATCATTATCAAGGCAGATCAAGGCTGAAGTGTCCTGCCATACTTCCTGCTCTGTAGTGAGACAGTGGCACATGTACACGTGTGTGCTGGGGCACTGGGAGGGGTGGCGTAGGTGTCAGCAGAATTTCTCATGCTTCCTATAGTGGCTGAATGTCTGTCTTTTGGTCACTAATGCTGCTGAAGCACAAATCTGGGAATTAAGCCTGTAATAAATGATAGCTATCTCCTTTCCTCCCTCCACCAGTCAGCAGCATGGTGATTAGCTTTGCATGAACAAGGCTGACTGTCCCTGGCACTAAGTGAATGGCATGTTTCTCTTGTGCTGCAAGCAGCCTTGGCTTCCCATCAGTATGACTTGTCAGCAAACAGCAATGTTACAAAGGGGACAGGAGTTGATGCAAAGGGAAAGGAGGTTAAGTGAAGGGAAGCGTTAGGCATTTTCCTGGCTGAGGCTGCCTATTTTACCAGGCACGTGATCTGCTGTCTTCTCCAATGTGCAGTTTTAATAACAGTGACATTTTGGGCCCATTCAAAGTTTAGAAAAGCAAGTCTCAGATAGCCATTCAGTTCAGTGACATGATGCCAACACTAGTTGGATTTTCCACCCCCAATAAATAGCTCCCTTTTCTCTTTGTTCTGTTTCGTGATCCTTGCTAACTGGCTTTCAAAGAGGAAAGAAAATAACATGGAATGAAAAGATGGGAAGCAAGGAAAGTTTGTTCCTCTTGAGTGTGTGTCTTTTATTCTGCTGATTTTCAGACTGCCTCAATCCCGATCAGAGACCATTTCACAGTCCTTGAGACTGTGCTCAAATGTTCCCCCATTTTCTCAAATGCTAACTCCTCTTGCTGGGTGGGAGGGGACACATCAAGATGCTACAGTTGTGTTAAAGGCTACTATGGTGTGGCTTCATTTCCTGGAATTTAGTCTCCATATTCTTCAGCCTCTGGCCTGCCCTGCCTTTTCTGCCTAATCTGTCTGCTCACTTTGTCACAGTAGTATAGTTCTATAAATCCATTATTCCTCTGTGTGTCAGCTCCCAGGCGATTGTGGTATTGTCTGGTGAGGCAGAATTATATCTGGAACTGCTGATTGCCGGAGCAGGTGCCTCCGATGGACAGTCACTGTGCAAAGAGCTGCCTGGAGCATGGGATATCTTTGAAAAATGGGACTGCCCCCAGAGGGAATCAGACACGTTAATAAATCACAGCCACGGTTGTTAAATCCTGACAGAGGCTGACAATGGGAGAAGAAATGGTCAGTTTTGACGATAGGCCCTGTGAAGTCCTCAAGATCAAATTCCGTTGCAGCTTTGGCTTTGCCTATAGAATTCCTGAAAGCAAAGCTGATCAGACATTCAAGTACAGCCATCCCCAGTTACTCAAAGGAGTTACACAAATTGGTTACCTCAAAGCACCTCGCTTAAATCATTTCATGGATCTAAGGAAAATTTAATAATCAGCTGCAGCTCTGTCCCCTGGACACTTGCAAACCTGTCAGCAACTGAATGAGCTTTGTACGAAGTACTAAGGCTGTTTTGTGTTCAGCAGGGATCCTGTTCAAGGATGAAGACAGCTGGGAAACCATGGTGTGCAAGATACTAGCCCGCCTAGAGAGACTATCCATCAGGGTTCTACTGCCAAATGAGGCAGTGTCTGTGCTCATTTCACCAGCAATCTTGGCTTCTATTGAGGCTAGAGGGCAAAGGAGGAAAGAAGTAAGAAAATAGTGCCTTTGGAGATCACCACAGTCCTGACATTGTTTGGGTACATGCCTAATGGAGAGGCTCAGAGAGGAGTTGACCATGTGAGGAGGAGGTCTTGGGATTTAGACAAACCTGAATTCAAATGGCAGCTGAGTCATTTACTTGCAATATACCTTGGATAAATAAATCCCTTAACCCCTCCAGGCCTTAGTTTTCATATCAATGAAATGGGGATACAAATAGTACCTATCTCATAGAGTTATTTTGAAGATTAAATGCAACTAAAGTGCTTCACACAATGTTCAGTATATAGTAGCCATTATTCTTTGTAATTCACGGAAGAATAAAATTCTAAAGTGTTTTTAACCCACTTAGAAGAAAAAACAGATCAGTCAAGCCTCAGGGCATAAAAGAACATCAGCCCAGCTTGATTTCCCTTCAATAAACATTTGTTAAGTAGCTACTGGAGATACTAGTTACTGCCAAGACAATAAAATAAATGACAATACCCTGTTGTCTCCCCAACTGTACTATAAACTTCTTGACAAGGCATGCATGTGTGAACAAAACTCAGGAAGGGTTCCAAGAAGCTGGAGGTTCTGTGGGTATTGAAATACCTAAAGCCTTAGAGCTACAAAGCAAGGCAAAAAGACAGTCATCAGGGTTGCTGTGGTCCTTTCCCCTCCTCTCCAACCCCTCTGCTGCCGGCTTCTTCCAATGTTTGGGAAACCACTAATTCTAAGAGCAATATGGTTAACTCCATTTCCCTGCAGGAAAGGAGCATAAGGATTCAGAACAGAACAGAATAACACCAATGACTTTCAATCTCATATCCACCTCCTTCAATTTATTCTCTGGCATCTTCCATCTCTCTTTTTTCATTCTCTTACACAAGCCGAAGTCTAACGTGATAACCATTGCCCTTGGCCAAGTAGCCCACTGGGGCTCTTACCTGGCGTTCCCCTCCCCTGGGGGGCTGCAACAGGGGCTGCATTCCATTACCTGCTTCCTTTCAGCATCTGCCCTTTTCCTTTAATGGCTTTTTAAAATCCCACTTGCAGGGTCTGACAATATCTAGTCTTCTGAGAAACATTTTTTCCACTCTTGGCTACTATATCTTATTACTTTGTTGGCTCCTTTTTTCCTCCTGTGTTCTCTCCTCTGGAGATGGTATCCACTGTGCCCTGCCTCCTCTCCTGTGTAGTCCTGTTCTCTTACTAGGTACTTCTACTCATCGGGCTTTCTGTGACTTCAAAGAAACCTAAAAACTGAAATTATTCAGTTTCAAGTCCAACCTGCCCCCCATAACCTTCCTATTTCTCTAGCAACATTTCCATGAATCTTTTAGGCTTGACATCTTAGAATGGTGTTATTCATTCAGTAAATACTAACTATGATTGCTAGAGGCTGGTACGTGTGATGGAGGCACAGGCTCTCTGTGTCTTTCCCCAACCTGCTAGGGGGAAACGAACTCAGCAGGAAATAGAACACAGACCAATAATTGCTGTACTCATGTTAAACCCAAAAACCAGTTTGGAGATTCACAGAAGCCTTACAGGAGGAGAAGATGTCTGAGACCCAAAGAGTTAGGAGCAGTTATGCATAGAAGGGATTCAGAAATGTTCCAGGCAGAGAACTATTCAAAGACCAAGTGGGAAGAGAAAGCATTTGAGAATCTGGAATAATTCACCAAACTTGGAGTCCACAGTGCAGGAGAACAAAACAGGGGTCAGGGCATGGAAGACTAGTACCCATGGAAAGCACTGCTGACCGTGATTTGTGGGAGTCCACAGTGTTATGCTTTCTCTCTTGTCATAGAATTCTCACTTCATCATCTTCCCTGGCCCTCCCACCTAGAAAGCCAACACCCTTTCTAGGGTTCTCTAACCCTCGATGGTCTGAACCGTAGTGCAGACCATAAAGTGCTCTAGTTTGGCAATTCATAATGTCTTCCCTGGAAGTTTACTTACTCATTCGTTCATGTATCAAATTTTTATCAGTGACCTACTATGTGCAAGGCCCTGTGCTTGGTATCACTTGAGAATAAACAAGAGTAACTTGTCCCTGACTTACAATCTTATAGCTTTTTACAGGAGTCAATCAACTACTGAAAAAGGAGTTAACATTTGTTGAGCTGTCATTTTTGCAGTTTGGTGTCATCTTTCTATTTAGTCTCATTGAATAGATCTTAAACTCTCCAAAGTTTCTCTTGAATTCAAATAGCTATTTTATCACATTAGATGTCTCTACAGGTTGGCACTTTGTCTACCAAACCTTACAGAAGCCTTATGTGATGAATCTACTATGATTTGTTTCCACAGAGGAGGCAATTAACCATCCAAGAGGTTAGGATTTGTTCAAGGTCACAAGACTGGGAAGTGGCAAAGCCAGGGACTTAATTCAGGTCTATGTGAGTCCAAAGCTCAGGATACCATGTGGATGGCTAGGTGCTTTGTAAGTGCTGGCTGTGTTGTTCCTGTTAATTAAGTTACCAGGGAGTTGGTTTTCTTGTTTTTGTCTAGGAAAGACATTTATTTAGACCTGTATCAGACATAATGAGGTATAAGACACCTTATAACCTAAAAAATACAATTTTGTCTATAGGAATACTCATCTCCTCTCTTAGGGTTAACCATACCATCTGGCTCTGATTCATTCTCATTTGTTTATCTCTCATCCAACAAATATTAATAGAATAACTACTATGTGTTAGACACTGAGGACAAAAGAGAGAGGAAAGAAAGTTCCCCTGTCTTCAAGATGCTTTTGGCTAATCAGAGATACAAACATAAATGTAATATACCTGAGAGTGAATGTGCAGTAGAAAGAGAAGTGTTTGTTTCAAGAGCTTACATAGCTTATCCACTCAATAAAATTTTATAAAATGAGCAGTCCCACATTCAGGTATTTCCTAGAGTCCAGTGAGGTTCCTTTGGTAGAAGTAAACATCTCTATACATTGGGCATCTCTCTGTTCCTTTGATGCTTGTACTTGGCAGTCACTCACTCAGATACCTCAGCTCCTGCCATTAGAGAAGCATTAGTGGAATCATGCCTTTCCCTTCCATGTTATGTCACAAGCTTTGACAACTTACCTCTTTCACTGAAATGTACCAATTAATAATGTTTGCTTTTTGGGTATTCTAAGTTAAACTTCTTGTGTGAATGTGTGCTGAGAGGAGGATGCACAGAGATGGGAAACACTGGCATCAGCTTTGCTAAACACCCATTAATCCACTGTGAGCATGTGGACATTGTGTATTGATGCTTTGGAGACCCTCGGCCTGAATGCTGCAGCCAAAGTCATTATTAAGCGGTCTCAAGTGTAAAACTAAGCTCCCCCAGTCTTTGGCCCCTCCTAATACCTCAAAACCCTGGATAACCCAGCCCCTGCTGATCAGATGATGCCCTGTCTCTCTTCCCAGTTGGACATGCTGGTTTCTTCCTACATTTCTAATTAGTTTCTGCCTAGTGCTTTAGTGTTCCTTGTCCACACTGCATTCTTTTTCTTTACCTTGGTCACTGTGTTAAACTCTAAAGCAAGCTATTGTACAGCCTGGAGGTACTGCCTTTTTGGCAGAAGCTGAAGAGATTTTTGCATTTATGCAGTCTGATTTTGCAGAAGCAAAAGTCAACAGATTTTTTAAAAACCTATTCCAGTGAAAAGTTTTTCCAAAGAATTCTATTCTTGCTACTTGCCCACATGAGAAGCTATTTAACATGTACACTTCTACTGAGGCCTTCTAAAATTTCATTTTATAAATCATCAGGTGCCTGTCACATCCTACGAGAAAACATAGAATTTTATTTCTCAAAGGGAAGGAATCTATAAACTTGCTATTTAAGTGTTTTGTGTAATTATAGCCGTGGCAACCCATCTATATCTTTTGTAATTAAACTGACATTCTATATTATCTCTTCTCTCTTTTAAATTACAAACCCTCAAATAAGTCAGTAACATGCATCATGTTTGATCCTGGGTAAGTACAGTCCTGAGAAATGCATCAGACAGAAAACAAAGCTAGGTCTTTACCCTTTGTATGTATGAGTATACTCAAGTGAGTTCTCATTAAATCCAGGGGTTGAGAGCATGCTATTTGAGCTACAGTGAACTTCTGCGTTATACTAGCCCTCAATTAAATAAAAGCCTGCTGAAATTATATTTTCACTTTCATAGCAGCATTTCGTTTGGCAACCTCATTTGACATAATCCATTTTTAGATGGACATTTTAGGACTAGAATAAGAATATTTTTCATCAATGAAGTAATCTGGAATTGAGAATAAATCAAGAACACGGATAATACTGAAACATTAAAAAAATCTTTCTAATAATACAGTGGAGCTTCTTCTATTTTGCAGTAGTGTTTGTTTCTGCCCGTCATGTATAGGCTAAAACCCAAATTTATTAGCACAACTTGCAAGTCTGTTTGCCATCCAGCCCTAACTGACCTCTCCCACACCGTCTTCCATCACTCCCTGCCCCAAACGTCCTGTCGACATGTCCATCATTCTTCTAACGTATCGTGCGTGTAATTTTTGTCTCCGTGACATACCACATGCTGCTACCTCTCACTACTGGAGTGCCTTCACCTTCTTCTCTTTTTTGATGAGTTCCGACTCATCCTCAAAACCCAGCACACAAGTCTTTTCTTCTCTGTTGTCCCCTTTTATATGGGCCTATTATAAAGCTGACTTTCATGCTTGCTACATGATATCTTCATGAGGTGGGATCATGGCTTATTCATCTTTGCATTTTTAATATCTAAGCAAGTGTAAGATGTTGAGTGGATGGAAGTACAGGGCTTTAAACACTGACAAAGCTTCCAAAACACAAAGAGTGCATTTCAACCTGGATTTTCTTACTTAATGGTGTTAGCATCCTTGTTTTGCAAATGAGAAAATAGAAGCTCAGAGAGGTTAAGTCCCAAGTAATAAGCTACAGAGTTAAGACTGCCTGGCTGTAAGGTCAACATTCTAATAGTCATGATACCACGCTGGCGTGTGATCAGAATAAAAAATACAGACTAAATGGTGTAAGAGGCAATTTAGTTCACATACCCAGCTTGGGAATTGGGAGACCTTAGTTCCAGTGTGACTACCCCACTTAACTGTGTGGCTTGAGGCAGGTCACTCCACCTCTCTGGGCCTTGTTTTCCCTATTCATAATATATCAGGATTGGACCAGATAATATCCAAGGGCCATTTGCATCTCCAACTCCTATGAATTCCTCTTCTTTAATGGTTCCTTCCTATTTTCAGCCAACAGAATGTGTAGTAGATAGAAATAAGCCGCCATACTGAACAAGTCCAAATTAGTTTAAATATTTATAGAAAAATTTAAAGTAAATTTCTGAAGGCTTACCCCAGAATTTCTCTTAGGGAAGGAATTCTTTTTGTTTGAAAAAATACTATGCAGCTCAAGGGAAAAGTAAGACCCTACGGCGTGGGTTTATGGGAATCTGAGAAACCAAGAAGATAACTAAACTGACATGTGCTAGAAAGAATCCAGAAATTGGGGAATCAGGAGTTGAAAGTGAAGAAGAGAAGCAAGAAAGAAGGAAAGACTGCTACATGTAGGTAATGTAGCCTGGGGACTTCTCAGAACAAGAATATTTAGCTTAGAATTTTAGCTTGTTTGGGGCCGGCCCTGTGGCTCACTCGGGAGAGTGCGGCACTGGAAGCGCTGGGAGCGCAGTGGTGCTGGGAACGCCGAGGCCGTGGGTTCGGATCCTATATAGGGATGGCTGGTGCACTCACTGGCTGAGCGCGGTGCAAGTGACACCAAGCCAAGGGTTGTGATCCCCTTACCAGTCACTAACAAAAAAAAAAAAAAAAAAAAAGAATTTTAGCTTGTTTTGCTTTCTCAAACTTTTAGTAAAATCTTCTGTTCATACCAGAGCCATGTGTGAGTAGACTTTCTGGTGGAAATTAAGTGAAAAATGCTGAGTTCCCAATCCCAATCAATGCGTTATTAGATGACCACCTGAGCAGGATGGGGACATGCTCTTTCAGGGACTCTACACTGATTGTGCATTGATCAAGGGTGGCATGTGTGTGTATGTGTATTTGTGTAGGGGCAATTCAAATCCTAGATATCATAGATTTGTGCATGTATTATGATTTTCCAGTAAATGGCAGTCAGTGTCTTATTCTAACAAAATCACCACGTTATGACAATTTATTGACAAATGGAAGTTAAGTGATTTGAGAGAGGGGATGTCTTTATCTAATTTAAACAAAGGCGACATATGCTCTAGTGGTGGTGCTTGGTCCTAAACTAAATACACTGACAGAACAGAAGTTCAAAATCAGAGGTGATTATGAAACCAGAAGGAGGTTGTTTGGAAGGACATTACATTTTCCATAATCTGTCTAAAGAGTTTTGCCTCAATCAATTTTTGGTAGATATTAGAGGACAGGGTAATCTCAGCTGACATCCAAGTAACATACTGACAAAGAAGTATTAGGTACACCAACAGAAATCCCTGCAAATGCTGCTTTACCCACTGGTATTTCCACTGCTCTCTATTATAGGCACAGACACACTTGACTTTTATGTGAATAATAACAACAAAAAAAATTGATGTATCCAATGCAATGGACGCACTGGCATTCCACTGGACTATTCAGAAGTGTGATCAATGCTGTAACAAGAAGCTTGCGGGTTTCCCAGGTATGGAAGATACTTCAGTGTCTTTCTCCCAGCCCCAATTAATAAGTGAACAGGGCATAAGCTGCTCGCTGTGGTCATTTTCTTCAGTTGGAGGACAGAGAGGGAATTCTCAATGGCTCGTGTACACTTCCTTTTTATTGCTCGATTTACAAGCAATCATATCACTCCACACAAACTATAATTTCCTCTTTGTTATCTTTGCTTCCTCCAGACAAACATGACTCACCGAAGAAACAATAATGAACCATTACCATTGATGTAATGGCTGCCCGCACCGTCGAGATGAGAGTGTGCCAAGATCAGAGATTAATGCTTGGCAAGGAAGGCTACTACACTTCGAGGTGACGGGAGTACCCTGCAGTCTGTTGTTTACTTTTTCTTATACTTATAGATTTATCTAAAAGCCCTAGTGATTTTTTTTTTTGTGCAGTGGCATAGACTCTGAGCTATTATAAAGTCAACTGTACACAACTATCTAGTAATAGTTATTCTAAGAACTTATCTCTAATAGGAGTTACAACTGTTGGTTTCTTTATTCACTTGCTCACTCACTCATCCTTCCATCTTTCCAACCACCTGCTTATTCAACAAACATTTACACATTGTCCACTGAGATGCTGGGCACTGTTTCACAGCTTACAGTATGCACTGTGCACAGGGATAAGGGCATTTGGCACAGCATCTGTCCTCTTAGAACCCAATTCTTGAACCTTGGCTATGCTCGGGAGTCCCCAGGCATTCTAAACAATACTGATGTCAAGGTTGAACCTCTAAAGATTCTGATTTTAATTGTTCCGGGATGTGGACTAGAAATCAGGATTATTTTTAAGCTTCCCAGGTGGCTCCAATATGAAACAAAGGCTGAGAATCACTGGCTTAGCACTTACAGTCCAGGAAGGGAGATGAACAGTAAACAAGAGAGCAAATGAATTGCAATTATATGATACAAAAGGCCACGAAGATGGGTGTTTCACTCTTTCTGGTCACCTCTATCAAGTCTCCATTCTGAGAAAAGGCCCAAAGGCTATTAGGCTGTGACTGACAAGCAAATTTTGTTCATCTGTGTTTCCACACATCTTTCCCATGGGGTGATTGTGTTTGTAGTAATAGACGTTTCTCTGTGGCAGAATATCAGAGAGGTAATGGGCAGAAAGTGTAACTCTGGGCTTTTCTTGCTATGTCCTTAAGTTACTTTTCCTAATCAGAAAGTCCAAGAGCATTTCTAAATAAATGTAATAGAAGGCACAAGAGATGCAACATGACACTGAGACCCCTTCTGTCCTCTAGCTGAGAGCAGATCCCTTTGGCACGGTGGTCTTGTTTAACAGGAAGAATACAGGACGAAGTCAAGCAAGGATGAGATTTTTTTCTCCTGGCTCCTTTAACATCCTTGTGTAGGTCCCTGAATCTCTAAGAGTTTCAGGCTCCTTATCTGTAAAATGGGGATATTACAGGACTTTCTCCTACAGGACATTCTCCTGATGTGAAGATTACATGAGATAAGATACACAAGGAATTAGGCCAGTGCTAGGCATAGGCATATGCTCAATAAATGCTCATCACTTTCCCTGGGTATTCAAGGCCTCCCCTGCTAGACCAGACTCCATGAAGGCAAGGGCCATGTCTGTCTTGTTCATCATTGTTTCCCTAGCATGTATGCCAGACATGTAGCAGGTATTCAAATATTTTCAGAAGGAGTGCATTTGTTTGGATTTTATTCATACGTTTAGCCTGGCAAGTCCAGCAGAATTGTATTCAGCTGAAATGTACAGGTTCTGGCAGCAAATGTCATCTGCAAGCATTGTGGGTGGGTTCAACTTGTGAAATGGCACTCTAAGGCTTCTCTCAATTGTCCTACTTCATAGGCTGTGCCCCTAGATTTTATCAAGCTCTTCATGTAGGACTTGGGAGTGTTGGAGAACCAAAGCGTCGACACTGTTTAGCTTGTTTCGAGGTCCCCAGCTGAAACCCCTCAACCCTGTTTCAAGTGCTGCCCCACAAAGCTCACGGAACCAGCATTCTGATTGTGTGCTATTCATCCAATAGACCTCATTAGAGTATCTGTTCAAGGGACACCAGCCCTTTGAATAATACTGCTGGGTTTTGCTTTCAATGGCCATGGGGGTGTCTAACTAGCTGTTGTTACCAAAGAGAATGAATTTTCCTAGAAAACCCACAACAGCCACTTTAATAGGTTGCAGGCAGAAAGCAAGAGTTCCATGGCAGCAACCTGTGGTTAGGAGACAAAAATCCATCCCACCCACAAGAAAAATGGGTACCCATTTATGACCTTCAGGGGGAAGAAATCAACATAACTCATAAGGGTGCAATTTAATGGAGGATCAAAAACTTTATGAGTGTATGTAAAAATAAATAGGCGCTCTCTAGGATGATACAAAATTTTCAATTTGAAAAAAATTTTTTAATCTCATTAGAGTTTAATGTGTAATTTCACTTTCCTGCTATGGTTAGGAGAGAGCGATTGATTCCTGGCGGCAGTCAGCAACAGGAATAAAATGTAACCAGACAAGGTGTCTTGTTTCTGGAATTTTCTGCTCAATCTGGTCCTCCAGGAAGTTGGATTTAAATCCCGATCTCCCTCCTACAAATGGCTGAAGGAGTCAGGCAGGAGAGTATTTTGGTCACTATAGTTAGTGTTACAATTAGTAGATTTTAAAACATTTTGATACTTAAACGCTATTCTTTTTAATTTTTAAACAATGCTGCCACCCCATCCCTCATCATATTGCAATTAAATTCAGAAAAAGTTCAAAAGCTCTTTGCATTCATTACCACGATATTTACCACTTCATTCTGTCTGTGTAGTGCTTAAGTTTGTCAGTTTGCCACTTTTTGGGAAAAGGGTTGGCTCTTGCATGCCTTCACATAGGCAAATACCTTTGCTGTAAGAAAATTTCAAAAGCAGGGTTAAAGTTCACTGCAAATTTTGGGACCAATGTGGCAAATTAATTGGCTCCCACTTGTTTTGTTATTGTATTGATTGTCTTGACTTGTACAAAATAGGCTATTAACTTCTTGCTGATCAATATGATATGGGCAAATTACCTGATCACTGGGATAGATTCCTGGGTCATTCTTGAGAATGAGTAACAATCTATTACTTCACCCACAAAGCCCATGAAACTAACATTGATTAAGCCCTAAATTCTAGGTAATGTTTGAAGTAGTTCATATACATCAGGTCATTTAATTCTCACAAAGTCCTCTGAGGTTGGTGCTGTAAGAACCGACCTCCCTTTTTCACAAAGGAAGTAATTGAGACAGAGTCACATTCTAGCCGGTGGCAAAACCAGGATCCAGTGTCCAGCAGTCTGACCCCAGAGCTCTGTTGCTAATCTTTATCATGTTCTACCACCAGTGCACAGAGATTCTGCCCCATCTACTAACACCATAAGACTTAGCTGTGAGAAAGGATATGGCCTTTCACTATGCCAAGCAGCAGGTGTTTCATATTTACCCCTCAGTTTTCTCATCTGTAAAACGGGAATGAAGTCAATGCCTCCCATCTGGCTTTAGGAAGTTTTTGAGAAAGTATTTGTGAAAATGCTTTGAAGTTTACAAAGCACTAAAAGAATTTGAATTGTTCTCCAACCACGCATAGTATAAGACATAAAAAGGAAATCTGGTCACAGATTTTGTCCTTCAATGAATAGAGCTTTTCAAAGAATTTAAACTTAATGAGGAGTTTCTGGTAAAATTGTATCCTTGAGCAGCACTTGGAAGCCTGAGTCTTAAAATCTTC